>NW_026652276.1:46193058-46392505 GCF_009828535.3 Hylobates moloch | reverse complement strand
CACACACACACACACACACACACACACACACACACACACACACACACCATGGAATACTACTCAGCCATAAAAAGGAAGGAAATGATAACATTCACAGCAACCTGGATGGAGTTGAAGACTGTTACTCTAAGTGAAGTAACTCAGGAATGGAAAACCAAACATCGTATGTTCTCACTTAAAAGTGGGAGCTAAGCTATGAGAACACAAGGCCTAATAACGCACAATGGACTTTAGGGACTTGGGGAGAAGGGTGGGAGTGGGGTGCGGGATAAAAGACTACACATTGGGTACAGTGGACATTGCTTAGGTGATGAGTGCACCAGAATCTCAGAAATCACCACTAAAGAACTTATCCAGGTAACCAAACACCACCTGTTCCCCATAAACCTACTGAAATAATAAAAATATCAATTTTAAAAAGAAAATTCAGTGTTTCAAGGGAACAATAAAATGACTCAAATGATCCAAGGAAAAGTCAGAAAGTTTCAGGAAGAAAGGAGGGATGGACAGTGTCAACAACAAGTGACACCTACTAATACTGAGAGCCCTAGTATTGAGAGGAGGAAGCCAGCAGAGAAAGAGAAAATGAAGACAAACCTGAGAGGAAAATTAAGGGTCTAAGAAAAAATAACACAGGCTAAATTAACAGTATGGAAGACAATTCGGTATTTTTAAATAGATAGTGGTATAGGGGTCAGTGAAAGTTATTTCCAATAGATCCTTAAATTAAAGAGTTTACCTGTAACATCTATCCGTGAGTGGTGTAATAACCAGCCTCGGGGAATTACCCAGATATTCATATCCATATCGCAAACCAGCATTGATCATTTTTGTTTCTAAATGATTTTCCTAGGATAAATCAGATAAAATGAAGTTAAACAACAAAATTGTAAATAATATGAAATCTCAAGCTCTTTAATACGCAATAACCATAATATACACATCTTTAAAGTTCACTTTTCAGGTGTCATTTGATTCCATGGCAGAATTAAATATCTAGTTTCCATGGATGAATAATTGAAGTCACTGGCTTTAATTTTTCCCATAAAATATTTTAGTATTTGTCCCTTACCTCTTCCATATTTTTAATCATCTTGTGTTAACAATAGAGTAGATATTACTCATCATTTAACAGATGAAGAAATTGATGCTTAAAGAGAATAAGTAACTTCCCCGAGGTTATACATCTGATAACAAGAGGATCTGGCATCTGAAATGATTCCGCCATCTGAGCTTCTAGCTCAGTACTAAATACACTGCCCCTCAATTTCTTTCCCAGGACGCTAGTTCTCACTTCTTCTCTCCTCCCACCCCATACCTCCCAAGACTTCCACAAAAGCCTATATGATGAAAACTATGCACCTGTCTCTGCCCACACCCAACAGGCCCTATCTTGCCCACTTTAC
This sequence comes from Hylobates moloch, assembly GCF_009828535.3. Taxonomy (NCBI): domain Eukaryota; kingdom Metazoa; phylum Chordata; class Mammalia; order Primates; family Hylobatidae; genus Hylobates; species Hylobates moloch. The sequence goes on along the minus strand of NW_026652276.1, from coordinate 46,391,099 downwards.
TAACTGTTCCTGCCCTGCTTGCATTCCCCATCATGACTACCATCACCAACCACCTGGATGCCCTGGTAAAAACCATGTTTCTGGCTTCTTCAACTGATCAATTAGAGGAATTTTTTTTTTTTTTTTTTTTTTTTTTCTGAGACAGGGTCTCACTCTGTCACCCAGGCTGGAGTGCAGTGGCGCAATCTCAGCTCACTGCAACCTCTGCCTCCTGGGATTCAAGCAATTCTCCCACCTCAGTCCTCAAGTAGCTGGGGCTACAAGCACACCCCACCACGTGCCCAGCTAATTTTTGTATTTTTAGTAGAGATGGGGTTTCACCATGTTGGCCAGGCTGGTCTTGAACTCCTGACCTCAAGTGATCTGCCTGCCTTGGCCTCCCAAAGTGCCAGGATTACAGGCATGAGTCACCATGCCCAGCAATGAGAAGAAACTTTAATGACTAAATCAGACTGAAAGAGTTTGATTCATACATCCTTTAGATGCATCAAGAACCTAAAAACACAATTTTTTAAACTGACTAGTCCCAACATTTTGCAGATTGAGCAAGCCTAGCAACTCATTTAAAATGAGTAATTTTTGATAATTACTCAGGATTTTCGTGTATCTATATATGTATATATGTTTATATATAACTATACATTTGTATATAGATAAGGATACAGATATCAATACAGATGATACAGTTACCAGCAACTTAATCTTCAATATAAAGAAATGCTTATTTGGGTATAGTCTGCCATCAGCAAAAGATCCCAGATTACTGCTACTATTTCCCATGTGAGCAAGCAAGCACAAATTTAAAACTACGAGCTGAAATTGCTGTGTAATATAACATTCAGTGATATTACTTACTTGCCAATAGTACCTAAGCTGACTTAACCATTCAAAGTCAGAGTCATCACTAATATTTTTTTTTACAAGTGATGAAAGGACATCTCTAGCATGGACATCCAGTACCACAAGTGCTCCCAGAGTTACGCGATTCTGCTTGGACAATTTGCCACGCACCAAAGTGACAATATCATCAATTTGTCTGTTACATGTTTCCAAGTATTGCTCAAGAGCCTGAAAGAAAAGAAAATAAGATACGATTTTCCAATGTGATCAAAATTATTTTGAACAAAACATTCTGAACCAGTATATATACAGATTATTTTCTGCATTTTGATCACAACTTTCCATGTAACACAATTTAAAAATAATTTGTTTTTCTGACTACAAAGATACTAGGTAAACAAGACCAATCAGGCCACGTATAACGGATATATGTAATTTGTGTCTACTCACTATCCTTTCCTTTTCTATTTCTTCTCTATTCTCTGTGGTTTTGTTGGAGCTGTCAATCATATTGCCCACTCTCCATGGCAATATGAAGGAGGGGATGTGTGACTAAACCAGAGCCAATCATAGTTCTTCCTGGGGAATGCTATATAGATTGAAAGAAAAAGTGCTCTTCACTAGGCTTGGTAGGCTGTGGATATGCCAATCTAAAGTAACTACAAGCTGTCTTCTGCTCTACAGAATAAAGCCTACCAGAGCCAATAGAGACAGAAAGCAACAACAAAAGACAGACCACAGCTGGGTGTGGTGGTCTATAATCCCAGCACTTTGGGAGGCCAAGGCGGGTGGATCACTTGAAGTCAGGAGTTTGAGACTAGCCTGGCCAGCATGGTGAAACCCCATCTCTAGCAAAAATATAAGAAGTTAGCTGGGTGTGGTGGCATGTGCCTGTGATCCCAGCTACTCGGGAGGCTGAGGCAGGAGAATAGCTTGAACCTGGGAGGTGGAGGTTGCAGTGAGCCAAGATCATGCCATTGCACTCCAGCCTGGGTGACAGAGTGAGACTTCGTCTCAAAAAAAAAAAAAAAAAAAAAAAAAAAAGAGACAGAGAGAGAGAGAGGGCAAGAGAGAGATCACAGCACAATACAGCCTTGAGGTCCTGATTCCGACTGCTCCTGTTTAGATCCTATGAGCCCCTCTAGTCCTCTCACATAAGCTTTCTGAAAGGGGTTTGTGCTTCTTGAAATATAAAAATGCTAATAAACAAAACATTGAACATATCAGTTTATAATAAGCTAAAGCCAGTTCTGAAGAGCCAGGCTTGATTCTCTTTTCTGGTAGGTAAATCTAATGAGTAAGTTAAAAAAGACAAAAAATTATAGTCAACGAAAAACACTGTCCTTAAGAGACGTACCAATATGCTCCAGTGGCTGCTTTTTCTACTTTAAAAACATTTAATAAAACTGTGCACCAAGGAGTTTATTTCACTCTGTTACAGCCATTGCTAAGTGGCAGCAATGAAACTAAAAATGAAGGTTCCCAAGAATGAGAAAAAGTTTAAAAGACAGAGATGAGGACTGCAAGTTGTTTCCCCAAGGGGCACTTTTCTTGTTTCCTGAAATACTTCATCTTTTTTTATTATTATTTTTAAGAAAGATCAGTTTTCAAAGGTTTGGTGCCTAAACACTATTTCATTTCTATTATTTACATGGTTAATTTGCTATTAATTTTCTTCTTCAGTAGCAAAAAATAAACTTCTGTCCCACCCATGTTCAACCACAAGCAGGGAGATCCCAGGAGGCTGCACGTCCCTGGTGGCCCACCTTGGAGAAATCCCTCTGAGTGCGGTGGTTGGTGAGTGGCAGCTTAAAAGTAGAAAGACAAAATGAATTCTCTGGAGTCACTGAGGAAAAAGGAAAAATACACATGGGGAGAGACACCCAAGGGCCCAAAAGTAAACTCGGGCTTACTACTATTAGGGATACTCTTATGCCCCAATGCCCTGCTTTTCATGTAGAAAGACCTTTTCCTGAAAACTCTTTGACTTCCTGTTCTACACCCTATTTCTTCTTGTAGAGGAGAACTAGGTGAGCTGTTGGTAAGTTGGAGTGAATTAAACATGTGCCACTCAGTCTCTGACTCTTTGGAATCTGTCTACAGAGAACATGCATCCTTCTCAAACCCCTATTCAACAACACCTTAAAGTTAAAGACATTTCAAATTCCATGTCAAAAACATATTCAACAATCATGATTTTAAACTGCAGATCTATATTTGCTAGGTTCCAGTTGACCCCTCAGTCAACTGAAAGTTGACTCGCTTAAAATCCTGTCTCAATGATAGAACTGCTGCAATGAATGTAATTTTAGTTTTTCATTAACAGTTACAATCTAACTAATATTAAATTAATATATCCAATATTAGAATATTTACATATTTAATACTAGGCATCATTTAAACATTCACAATTATTATGTATTCAAAATCAATACATTAGAAGTAAAAACAGTCACAGTAAGTCAACTGGAGCCTTATCTATATAGGGTAGTTTTACTCAAGGTATAAAAGAGAATACTGTTACTTTATTTCCTGCTAATCTTTACGAGTCCCATTATCACTTTCTTAGTCCCACTATCACTCTATTTTTAAAGGCATAAAATGTATATAAAAACAAGATTGAGGTTCAAGTATCATTGACTTTTATATATTGTGAATAAACATGATTTAAACATAAATTTTGAAATTATTGGTATAAATTTTTCCTACATATTTGTTATGTGCAATTTTTATTTTAAAAATCTGTAATTTGGCTTGCAGCATAAAGTAGATTTTTAAGTGAACTGTATTTATTTTAGTTTTTAAAATAAGTGTATTCTGGCAATAATACTATTGAAAAAATGCTTAAAAAAAACCTGAGGGTTAATAAAAGCTTACCTCTATCCCCATTGGAATAGCTGTTTGTACTTCTTTCGTCCAAAAGATTTGGGATACACAAAGAACAGTCTGTCCAGGCCAATCCCTTACCCAGTTAATTCGTTCATATTTTGTGTAGGCAAAAATTGCATCTCCAATTACCTAATCAAAAAAGAATATGCTAAATATTAACCATTTCCTGAACAAGTTATACAATTGAGAGCTAAACTCCTAAACTAGATTAACTCATACTGCTCAATGTTTTACAACATTCTTAGATATTTATGTAAGACTCACTTAAACCATGTGATTACAACTATTTATATTCAAGTTTAATCACATATCTATGAGCAAGGCAAACATATTACATAACATTTTATTTTCCTGATGTACTATCAATTTGTGTGAACCATATGGTATCAAATATTCATTTGAATAATTTCAGCCAAAGACATCCTAGATACATTTGGATTGAACAAGCATGAGCAATTTTACTGCAAAATACAAATTCAAATAATTCCAAAATGAGATCCATCAAATTTATAGATGATTGTCTTTTAATTTAATCAGATCTCCACTTAGCCATATGCCTGTACACATGCACACCTGGGCATCACACAATCTTTCTCAAGTTACTCCTGTGTTTCCAGGCCTCACTCCCTCTCAATCCTGTAGTCTGAAGCCCAAGGCAATGATGACAGAGACAGATGTACAATTCATTCATGGAGAGTTGAGGGCTATAAAGTCAGGAAGTCTAATTTTGTACTTCACTACCTATGTTCAGTGGACTGATACATCTACTTTTTCTACCAGCCAGCGGTGGGAAACACACTAGTCTGTTACATGCATCAACCAAAAATAGTGATGTCTGTGAGGTGGTATGTATTTTAATGTTTGAATTTCAGAAAAGGTTTCTTAGATTTTTCTGAGAAATAGGATGGTTAAACCATTCTGGATTTCTAGTCTTGCTGGGATATTTATAGAATGGAACAATGATAAAGGGCAGAGTGCTAGGTGTTGATAATAAAGACATTTTTAAGAGCAGAAGAAGCCACGGAAAGGGCAGGTGAAAATGGACAGCTGAGGGATGAGAGAAGCAAATAAATGAATAAATAAATAAATAAATAAATAAGAAAGGCGCAGCTGAGGAGTGCCAAGAAGTTAGAGAAAATATGTGCTCTAGGAGGACACTGTGGGGAGAACAAGAGAAAGACACTGAAATCTGGATCACAAAAAGGGATTTCTATATAGTTAGATGAGGAGAAAAATGATTATATAAAGTTCCACAAATTATATGTAAAGTCTATTATTATATCTATGTTTACCATATTATATATGATATATATAGAGAGAGAATATATATATGTAGTGGCCTTTCAAGCATGCAAACACACATAGCACAACACAGTAACACACATATCTCCTATTTGTAGAATTGTATACTGCACTTGCTTGCATATTTTGTCAACACAAACTTATTCAGGAAGATTTTTAAAAGATACTTACTTTCTACATCACATTTTTTAAACTTTATTTTTTGTATTTTTCAACTTTTATTTTAGATACAGGGGGTATATGTGCAGGTTTGTTATATGGGCATATTGCACCAAGGTAGTGAGCATAGTGCCCAATAGTCAGTTTTTAAATTCATGCTCCCCTTTCTTCTCTCCCCATCTAGAGGTCTAGAGTGTCTATTGTTGCCATGTTTATGTCCATGTGTGCTCAATGTTTAGCTCCCACTTATAAGTGAGAACACGTGGTATTTGGTTTTCTGTTCCTGTGTTGATTTGTTTAGGATTAAAGGATTATGGAGTCCAGCTCCATCTATGTTGCTACAAAGGACATGATTCCATTCTTTTTTATGCCTGCATATCCTATACGACTTCTTGCCACCCTATCTTAATGCTCTGAAATGGCAACCAAAATATTTTCTCCAAGTACTTTGACAATCAAAATTAAAAGAGTAGTTGAAATATTATCAGGTATACATAAAATAATGACTTATTACTCTATACTACACCAATTAGCAAATCATATGAGCCAATTCAATGCTGCTAAAGAGTGGCCAAAGTGGAATGTATTAATATTGCCAATGGTTACAAAAACAGTAACACTATGTGTCAATATTTATCAATGCCTATGAAAACTCATCTTCTTTCAGTAAACCTACACATGGGCCATTATTATACAAAAATTAAAATTCAAAGAAACCAGATATATGCATAAGTACATTCATTGTAACATAATTCAAATAGGGTGAAAATCAGACCTGTCCAAAAGATTTTACATTTTCTGGAAAATATTGTGTAGGCAAGCATTAAAGCCATATTTAAGAGAAAGAAACATTAAGAAGAGAAAGAAACAGTGATAACACTGAACATTTAGATTCCAATGAATTTTTCCAACACATTTGTGGGAGAGTCTGACACATTAATTTAAATATAAATTAATTGGAAGTCCTAGACAGAGCGATCAGGCAAGAGAAAGAAATAAAAGGTATCCAAATAGGAAAAGAAGAAGTCAAACAATCCCTCTTCACTGGCAATATGATTCTATACCTAGAAAACCTCAAAGACCCCACCAAAAGACTCCTGGAGCTGATAAATGACTTCAGTAAAGCTTCAGGATATAAAATCAATGTACAAAAATCGGTAACGTTTCTATACCCCAATAAAGTTCAAGCTGAGAGCCAAATCAAGAATGCAATCCCATTCACAATAGCCACAAACAAAAACAAAATACCTAGGAATTCATCTAACCATGGAGGTGAAAGATCTCTACAAGGAGAACTACAAAATACTACTGAAAGAAATCACAGATGACACAAACAGAAAAATATTCCATGCTCATGGATTTGAAAAATCAGTATCATTAAAATGTTCATACTGCCCAAAGCAACCTACAAATTCAACACTATTCCTATCAAACTACCAACATCATTTTTCACAGAACTGGAAAAAATCATTCTAAAATTCACATGGAACCACAAGAGCCTGAATAGCCAAAGAAATTCTAAGCAAAAAGAACAAAGCCAGAAGCAATACATTAGCCAACTTCAAAGTATATTATAAGGCTATCATATCCAACACAGCACGGTATGTGTACAAAAACAGGCACACAGACTAATGGAACAAAATAGGGAGCCCAGAAATAAAGGTGCACACCTATACCCATCTGCTCTTTGACAGAGTCAACAAAAATAAGCAGTGGAGAAAGGACTCCCTATTCAATAAATGGTGCTTAAATAGCTGGCTAGCCATATGAAGAAGAATGAAACTTTACCCCCTAACTTTCAACATATATAAAAATTAACTCAAGATGGATTAATATTTAAAGGTAAGACTACAAACTATAAGAATCCTAGAAGAAAACCTAGGACACACTATTCTAGACACTGGCCTTGGGAAAGAATTTATGACTAAGTTCTCAAAAGCAATTGCACCAAAAACAAAAATTGACAAGTGGGAACTAATTATACTGAAGAGCTTTGGCACAGCAAAAGAAACTATCAACAGAGTAAACAGCCAACCTATAGGCTGTGAGAAAACATTCACAAACTATGTATCTGACCAAGGTCTAATATCCAGATTCTATAAGGAACTTAAACAACTGAACAAGCAAAAAACAACCCAATTAAAAAATGGGCAGCAGGCCAGGTGCGGTGGCTCACGCCTGTAATCCCAGCACTTTGGGAGGTCAAGGCAGGCGGATCAGGAGGTCAAGAGATTGAGACCATCCTGGCCAACACGGTGAAACCCCGTCTCTACTAAACACACAAAAATTAGCTGTGCATGGTGGCACACGCCTGTAGTCCCAGCCACTCAGGAGCTGAGGCAGGAGAATTGCTTGAATCCAGGAGATGGAGGTTGCAGTGAGAAGAGATTGCACCACTGCACTCCAGCCTGGTGACAGAGCGAGACTCCGTCTCAAAAAAAGAAAAGAAAATGAGCAGCAGACATGAATAGATACTTCTCAAAAGAAGACATACTAGTGGCCAATAAACATGAAAAATGCTCCACATCACTAATCATCAGAAAATATAAATCAATACCAAAATGAGATATCATCTCACCCCACTCAGAATGGCTATTACTAAAAAGTCAAAAAACAAAAAATGCTGATAAGGCTGCAGAGAACAGGGAAGGCTTATACACTATTGGTGGGATTGTAAGTTAGTTCAGCTGTGGAAAACAGTTTGGAGATTTCTCAAAGAACTTAAAACAGAACTACCATTCAACCCAGCAACCACATTACTGAGTATATATCCACAAGAAAATAAATTGTTCTACCAAAAAGACACATATACTCATATGTTCACTGGAGCAGTATTCACAATAGCAAAGACATGGAATCAACCTAGGTGCCACCAATGGTGGCCTGGATTAAGAAAATGTGATAAATATACACCATATAATACTACGCAGCCACAAAAATAATGAAATTATGTTCTTTGCAGCAACATGGATGCAGCTGGAGACCATTATCCTAAGCAAATTAACACAGGAACAGAAAATCAAATACCACATGTTCCCACTTATAAGTAAGTGGAAACTAAACCTTAGGTACTCATGGTCACAGATGGGAATGGCAACAATAGACACTGGGGACTACTACAAGGAGGAGGAAGAGAGGGGTCAAGATTGATATACTGTTGGGTACTATGCTCAGTACCTGGGTGAGGGATCAATCACTCCTCAAACCTCAGAATCACACGATATATCTATGTAACAAACCTGCACATGTACCCCTGAATCTAAAAGATATTTTAAAAAATAAAAATTTAGCTGCATAAATGTCTTCTTTTGAGAAGTGTCTGTTTATATCCTTCACCCACTTGTTGATGGGGTTGTTTTTTTCTTGTAAATGTGTTTGAGTTCATTGTAGATTCTGGATATTAGCCCTTGGTCAGATGAGTAGATTGCAAAAGTTTTCTCCCATTCTGTAGGTTGCCTGTTCACTCTGATGGTAGTTTCTTTTGCTGAGCAGAAGCTCTTTAGTTTAACTATACCCCATTTGTCAATTTTGGCTTTTGTTGCCATTGCTTTTGGTGTTTTAGACATGAAGTCCTTGCCCATGTCTACGTCCTGAATGGTATTGCCTAGGTTTTCTTCTAGGGTTTTTATGGTTTTAGGTCTAACATTTAAGTCTTTAATCCATCTTGAATTAATTTTTGTATAAGGTGTAAGGAAGGGATCCAGTTTCAGCTTTCTACATATGGATAGCCAGTTTTCCCAGCACCATTTATTAAATAGGGAATCCTTTCCCCATTGCTTGTTTTTGTCAGGTTTGCCAAAGATCAGATAGTTATAGATGTGTGGCATTATTTGAGGGCTCTGTTCTGTTCCATTGGTCTATATCTCTGTTTTGGTACCAGTACCATGCTATTTTGGTTACTGTAGCCTTGGAGTATAGTTTGAAGTGAGGTATTGTGATGCCTCCAGCTTTATTCTCTTGGCTTAGGATTGGCTTGGCAATGCGGGCTCTTTTTTGGTTCCATATGAACTTTAAAGTAGTTTTTTCCAATTCTGTGAAGAAAGTCATTGGTAGTTTGATGGATATGGCATTGAATCTATAAATTACGTTGGGCAGTATGGCCATTTTCACAATATTGATTCTTCCTACCCATGAGCATGGAATGTTCTTCCATTTGTTTGTATCCTCTTTTATTTCATTGAGCAGTGGTTTGTAGTTCTCCTTGAAGAGGTCCTTCACATCCCTTGTAAGTTGGATTCCTAGGTATTTGAAGCAATTGTGAATGGGAGTTCACTCATGATTTGGCTGTTTGTCTGTTATTGGTGTATAAGAATGCTTGTGATATTGTACATTGATTTTGTATCCTGAGACTTTGCTGAAGTTGCTTATCAGCTTAAGGAGATTTTGGGCTGAGATGGTGGGGTTTTCTAGATATACAATCATGTCATCTGCAAACAGGGTCTTTTCCTACTTGAATACCCTTTATTTCCTTCTCCTGCCTGATTGCCCTGGCCAGAACTTCCAACACTATGTTGAATAGCAGTGGTGAGAGAGGGCATCCCTGTCTTGTGACAGTTTTCAAAGGGAATGCTTCCAGTTTTTGCCCATTCAGTATGATATTGGCTGTGGGTCTGTCACAGATAGCTCTTATTATTTTGAGATACATCCCATCAATACCTACTGTATTGAGAGTTTTTAGCATGAAGGTTGTTGAATTTTGTCAAAGGCCTTTTCTGCATCTATTGAGATAATCATGTGGTTTTTGTCGTTGGTTCTGTTTATATGCTGGATTACGTTTATTGATTTTCGTATGTTGAACCAGCCTTGCATCCCACGGATTAAGCCTACTTGATCATGGTGGATAAGCTTTTTGATGTGCTGCTGGATTCGGTTTGCCAGTATTTTACTGAGGATTTTTGCATCAATGTTCATCAGGGATATTGGTCTAAAATTCTCTTTTTTTTGTTGTGTCTCTGCCAGGCTTTGGTATCAGGATGATGCTGGCCTCATAAAATGAGTTAGGGAGGATTCCCTCTTTTTCTATTGATTGGAATAGTTTCAGAAGGAATGGTACCAGCTCCTCCTTGTACCTCTGGTAGAATTTGGCTGTGAATCCATCTGGTCCTGGACTTTTTTTGGTTGGTAAGCTATTAATTATTGCCTCAATTTCAGAGCCTGTTATTGGTCTATTCAGAGATTCAACTTCTTCAAAAGACACATGAAAAAAACGCTCATCATCACTGGCCATCAGAGAAATGCAAATCAAAACCACAATGATATATCATCTCATGCCAGTTAGAATGGCGATCATTAAAAAGTCAGGAAACAACAGGTGCTGGAGAGGATGTGGAGAAATAGGAACACTTTTACACTGTTGGTGGGACTGTAAACTAGTTCAACTATTGTGGAAGTCAGTGTGGCGATTCCTCAGGGATCTAGAACTAGAAATACCATTTGACCCAGCCATCCCATTACTGGGTATATACCAAAAGGATTATAAATCATGCTGCTATAAAGACATATGCACACTTATGTTTATTGTGGCACTATTCACAACAGCAAAGACTTGGAACCAACCGAAATGTCCAACAATGATAGACTGGATTAAGAAAATGTGGCACATATACACCATGGAATACTATGCAGCCATAAAAAATGATGAGTTCATGTCCTTTGTAGAGACATGGATGAAACTTGAAACCATCATTCTCAGCAAACTATCCCAAGGACAAAAAACCAAACACCACATGTTCTCACTCATAGGTGGGAATTGAAAAATAAGAACACATGGACACAGGAAGGGGAACATCACACACCAGGGCCTGTTGTGGGGTGGGGAGTGGGGGGAGGGATAGCATTAGGAGATATACCTGACGTAAATGACGAGTTAATGGGTGCAGCACACCAACATGGCACATGTATACATATGTAACAAACCTGCATGTTGTGCACATGTACCCTAAAAGTTAAAGTATAATAAAAAAAAAAATAAAAATTTTAAATTAATTATACTCCCCTTCCGTTCCTTTGCTCCATCATTATTTTTATTCTTGACTAAAAACTTGAATGCTAAGCTCACATTATAGTAAAAAAAACTGAGTGCTCAATCTTCATTTATTGGTGTGCCTTGAAATTCTCTACTAACAAAAGTAATCACAAATGATTGAGGTGACAGTATGTTTTAGGAAATGTGGAAAATATGAAGTTGCTATTAATTGTAGGAAGCATACATTATTTTCTAACATTTTGTATGCATTTTATATATACACCAAACAAAAAGATAGATTCATACATGTCAAGGAGATTGATGTGATCATGTAGAGAGGTGCTTCCAAGGCAAGACTAAAGATAGATTGCACAGAACAAAGTGTATCTAATTAATGATGAAAGCACTAGCATGTGGCCACAAGAAATGAGCAGATGCATTACTCAAACCCAAGTGTTTTGTTGTATGGATGGTATTTTGTCCCACTTTTCCAGTGAGTCACTACAAAATTACTATCATAGAGCATCTCTTTGCCTTCAAGTTATCTATCACATTTGAATTGGTAATTCCATGCCTCCATTTCTGTTTAAATAACAGTACATTTATCAATGTATATTTCTAATAACATTCGTATTCTAACATCCTTTTCTAAAAATCATAAGTATAATTGGCTACCTTGTGGATGGAGTTAATCATAACTCTCTCTAATTCAACCAACCACTTCTCCACTTGACCTCTGGCTTTGGCTGTTGAAACAATCTCTATGAGTTCTACAACCTCTCCTTCGCTGCTCTTCATGTGAGTAATGTCTAAAGTTTCCGTAAATTCTACCTTTGCAACTCCTTCAAAACATTTCTTCAAGTGAGGTTGCACCCTGTCAGGAAAAACATTTTTAAGATAATTAACCAAGTTAAAACAATTCCTTACATTCCAGTGTTCTTCGTTTAAAGTTCATAAATGTGCAGTGTTAGACCTGTGCTAGGTGCTGCTGGGAATGAAATGCTGTGCAAAAACCAGAAACCCCCCCAAACAAACAAACAAACAAACAAACAACACAAGCTCTGCCTACATGCATTATATAGTCCATTGAGATGTCAGTATTAACTGAATAATCACAAAACATCTGTAAAATTACAATTATAGTAAGAGCTACAGAGACAACCACGAGGCTTTGTCTTCAATACAATGAATTAAAAGATGCTAAAGGTAACATAAGGAGAAAACCAATCTTGACTAACAGATAAATACATCAATCTGAAGAACCTTCAAATGCACAAAAGTAGCCATTTCAACTGGGATCTTCAGAGACTGCTTGAAAATTGTGGACTACATTTAGTAACTTATGTACTTTACAGTTTACTAAATCAACTGCGTTGACAGTATCCAACTATTAGTCTATTCAATGTAATACAGATGGGACTGACACAACTCATCTTTTGGCACACTACCAATAACCCGTTGCATTCATCTTTCAAATGGGCAAAAAGAAGCAGAGTATAAAAACTCAGATAGAAATCTGAGTCTAAATTTACCTTTTGTTTAGATTACATATCCCCTACTTTGAAGGCACAAGTTACAAAATTAACAAATTTGTTTAACAAATTTCTATTCACTGTTTACTTTATATCAGATGCTCTTCTAAAGATTGGGGAATCAGCAGTGGGAAAAAAATAGTAGAAAAATCTCTACCATGGTGGAGCTTATATTCTGCTAGAGGAAGACATGCCATTAACAAATAAGTAAATTACAGAGTAGGCCAGATGATAACAAGTATGCAGAAGGAAAATGAGGCAAGGAAAGTAAGTCCAGGAAAGAGGGCAAGTTGAGCATGGAGGGAGCTGCCTTTTTAAATATAGTAGTCAGGGAGGGCCTCCCTGAATGACAGATGTTTAACCAGATTTCCACAAAGACTTATAGGAGGTAAAGGAAGAAATGTGATGGACATTTGGGTAAGGAGCATCTCAGGCATGAGAACAGTACACTGAGAAAGGAGGATGCCCCTTTAACCAGGGCATTGCAAAAAGGCTAGTGGACTGCATGCAGAGTGAGCAAGAAGACTACTAGGAGATGAATAGGAAGGATAACAGGGGAAGGAAAATCTGCGTGGGGCATCGCAAACCATCATGAGAGCAGTGGCTTTTATTCTGAATGTGCTGTGAAAGAGTCATGTTCTGAAAAATCTGTAAGATGTGATAAGTTAAGAAATCTGGCCAGGCGCGGTGGCTCACACCTGTAATCCCAGCATTTTGGGAGGCCAAGAAGGGTGGATCACTTGAGATCGGGAGTTCAAGACCAGCCTGGCCAACATGGTGAAACCCCATCTCTACTAAAAGTACCAAAATCAGCTGGGCATGGTGGTGCACGCCTGTAATCCCAGATACTCGGGAAGCTGAGGCAGGAGAATCACTTGAACCTGGGGGGCGGAGGTAGCAGTGAGCCAAGGTCCGCCACTGCACTCAGCCTGGGAAACAAGAGTGAAACTCCATCTCAAAAACAAACAAACAAAAAAAGAAAACGATTCCACGGTTCATTCAGTGATACTAGTTACATTCTTAATAATTATCCAAAGTTGATTATATAATACTTGGAACATTCTCATAGAAAAATTATTATATAAACATGATTATATAGTTATGTTCTACTTTGTTCTAAAAATTAAGTTTAAGCAGATAAATTTAGTCATGTATTCTACATGTAAATTACTTACCTAGTGGGATCTTTAGTCTCAGAGAGTATCTCAAGAAGTTCATCATTGGACAAAAAAAAGAATCTGGGGAAAAAGAGGCGTTTCTTTTCCAAATATTCATTAAGTCCTTTAAGAATGAGCTCCAAAAGTTCATTAGATTTTTTCAGCCTTTCCAGCATTCTGTCAATGGTTACAACTGTCAGAACATGTTTGTCCTAAAAATAAAAATAAAAAACACTCAATTCAAAAATGTTAGATACTAACTCTATTTATATTCATATTATATTTGAGATTATATGTTTGTAATCAAACAAAGGTTATGTAAATTTTAAGGGGAGTATTTGTTTTTTAAAAGTAGTCTTGCATATTCTAGGTCTACTTGGCCTCTCTCTTTGATTCTGTAAAAGTCACATTGATTTAATCCTCAGCCCTGTTCATAACGACTCTCATTCTAAGTTGAGAAGTGTAAGAAACAGAAAATGAGAGAGAACACTGCCTGAACTCACAAGGAGGACAGTGGAAACAAACTGGTATGAGATATTTTCTTTTGTCTTTTATTCCTTGAGGAAAAGAATTCTAAACAATAAGTCATCATTATAATTATTATTTTGAATTTGTTATGAATAATAATAACATAACAGAATCCCTGTTGTATAACTACAGAAAAAAGTAAGGGTTGAGGAAATGAGGAAGAAAGTTTTCTAAGAAGATCTTACATTGTAAACAATGACCCTTGGAACTACTTTATAACACTTCTTGCTGAAGGACTCAAGTTCAAGGTGTGCTCTTCCTGAACTCTCTAGAGACAGACTGTTCCACCTTTAAGGCATGGTGAACATTCTCCCTTGAAAGTGTCACTGTGAGCTGTTTGCTTTAAAGTGATTCAAACACAATCAAATATTTTTAAAAGAGCTTTCTTTTATCCTATGTATTCAAAATAAGAATTATAACCAAAAGCTGATCTTAAAGAACTCATATTTTTAAAAAAGTAAAGAGTTTATTGATTTCTCAAAATTTCCAAACAGTAACCACTGAGTTTACGAAAATCTTTAGAAATACATATAAAAATACAGCCTAGATATAGTTGAAATAGAATTCTTTTTAGTTTTTTTTCTTTAACACATGGTTGATGTCATCTGGGTCTATTCTTGGTCTTATAATTCCAAAGTCAGTGTTCACCACTGACACCATTGACAATGTAAGGAAAGTTCTTTACTTAATAAGCTTGAAGGTGTTGAAAAAACAAAAAAGGTGCTAACACAACAGAGATTTCAATCGCCAAGTAGCACACCTCATGAAAATACACCAGACATTTATTAATGTAACAGGGCATTTTAGAAAATTTATATGAAATTAAATCGAGAATACTGTTAAAAACTAAATATTAAATTTCAAGATTAACTAATTAGATATTTTTAGTATTTAGCCATGACTGAGAGATAACCAAAAATGTAAGCAGTAAATTTTTTCCTATAGGAATTTTATTCGATTGCAGGAGTCTCTAAAGTATGTTTTTGTGAACATACTTTAAATGTGTCTGAAAAGGAAAGATATAATTTTTGCTTTTTTTTGGATTACAACAATGCAATTTGGAAACAGCAATTTGATCAAAGAAAATAATTATCATTATTGTTTTCTCAATAAAACATGAATATATAAATCATGTAATATAATTAGATCAACTTATCTTTAAAGGTGCATAATTTTTAAAAGGAATTTTATTATGCTTCTTTTATGTTTCAAATAGACATTCACACACACACACACACACACACACACACACACACACACACACACACACACACACACACACACACACACACACACACACACACACACAGCATAACAGACTCAGGCCATCTTGTCTGCCTAAATCCAAGTATCAAAACAGTGTTCTTAGAGTGCCACCTTCTGGAAAAGTATGCCTGTATTTGTTTGGGGGAAAAAAGCTGAATTGTGGCTAATAAATGTAAAAAATTCCTTTCACACATGAACAGTATTTGTTATTCTCAACCAAAAATTTATTGCAATGTTTCCATTCTTAATCTAAGATTTGAAAGCTAAAAACTCAGTTATTTAAACCAGTATATTCCTTTTGCTAAATATTATAATTGCCAAAATAACAAACAAACAAACAACAACAAACCATGGAAAGAGCATTCAGGTAAATTTTTTTTTTATTATTGAATTTACAGGGTCAAACCTATTTAACCAGATTAGCTTAGTAACTCTGAACCAAATATGCTACTTTTAAATGAACATAGGCAATAATCTATGTATCTTTGTATATGGATTTAAGATTTTAAAATAAAAGTAATCATCTTATGACTGGCAACTCAACTACCTTCACTCTCTCTCCCAGTGAGAAGACGAACATAATAAAGACTGTATCAGATAAAGAAAGGGGCCCAAGTTGAACAGACCTGGGGTCTGTCCACACTCTATTCCCTACTACCTGTGTGACCTTAGATCATTTGCTTAATCTGAGTCCCTTTTTTATTATCTTGAAAATGGGGATAAGAGCCCTCTCTCAAATTGGTATGAGGACTAAATCAGATAATGTATTTGAAGTGACTAATATGGTGTCTAAAACACACAGATACTTGAAGCGACCCTTTTACTCCCCCTTTCCTTCTCCTCACCCCAAAACTGTCTGTCGGAAAGAATGCAGGGGGGGAAGGATTGAATCTGGTGAAAGGGGAAAATGAAGCATTTACATCACTCCATGTTTTATGGAGTTAAAATGAACATTTTATAATCTTCCATCCTTCAAGAAAGGTATTTATCATAGTAAAATAACACTGACTTTAAATTCCTCTAAGGATCGCCATCAAATCCTGGTACAGAGTCGGCATTCCATGTTGAGTGTTTGAGCAAATGCAGGTTGAGCTACACCTGGGCTCATACAGGGAAAGTCAAGGAATGTAGAAGCCTCTATGTCATAGAAGGCTGGTACTTCATAGCTATGTCCTCAGAACATAGCAATAAGATGTTGTAACAGGAAGCTACTAGAAATTTGAATCTTAGTATGACTCCTTTTACACTTTAATTACTTTCTGACTCCTGCAGGGGAAGAAATGAATTATTAATTGTCATTTTTTTGGTTAAAAGAACACCGACTGACAATTTTTAAGTGTCTTCTTTTACTTCGCAACCACCCACCAGAATCTCAGCTCTAGTTACAATCTACTAGGTTTACATTTCTAAACCAAATGAATGTGATATCAGGGGCCCGAAACTTTGAGTACATAGAGAGCTTTCTCATTTCTGCTACTGGGAAGCTTCATAGAAAATATGGTTTTGTCACTGCTCAAGGAAATAAGAGAGAACACAAACAAATGGAAAAAAATTCCATGCTCATGGATAGGAAGAATCAATATCATGAAACTGACCATAGTAATTTATAGATTCAATGCTATTCTCATCAAGCTACCATTGACTTTCTTTGCAGAATTAGAAGAAAATACTTTAAATTTCATATGGAACCAAAAAAGAGCCCTGATAGCCAAGACGATCCTAACCAAAAAGAACAAAGCAGGAGGCATCACGCTACCTGACTTCAAACTATACTACAAGGCTACAGTAACCAAAACAGCATGGTACTGGTACCAAAACAGAGATATAGACCAATGGAACAGAACAGAGACCTCAGAAATCACACCACACATCTACAACCATCTGATCTTTGACAAACCTGACAAAAACAAGCAATTGGGAAAAAAATCCCTGTTTAACAAATGATGCTGGGAAAACTGGCTAGCCATATGCAGAAAACAGAAACTGGACCCCTTCCTTACACCTTACACAAAAATTAACTCAAGATGGATTAAAGACTTAATTGTAAAACTTAAAACCATAAAAACCCTAGAAAAAGAAAACCTAGGCAATACCATTCAGGATACAGGCATGGGCAAAGCCTTCATGACTAAAACACCAAAAGCAATGGCAACAAAAGCCAAAATTGACAAATGGGATATAATTAAACTAAAGAGCTTCTGCACAGCAAAATAAACTATCATCAGAATGAACAGGCAACCTACAGAATGAGAGAACATTTTTGCAATCTATCCATTTGACAAAGGGCTAATATCCAGAATCTACAAGGAACTTAAGCCAATTAAAAAAAAAACCAACCCCATCAAAAAGTAGGTGAAGGATATGAACACACACTTCTCAAAAGAAGACATTTATGTGGCCAACAAACATATGAAAAAAAGCTCATCATCACTGGTTATTAGAGAAATGCAAATCAAAACCACAATGAGATACCATCTCATGCCAGTTAGAATGGCAACCATTAAGTCAGGAAACAACAGATACTGGAAAGGCTGTGGAGAAATAGGAACGCTTTTACACTGTTGGTGGGAGTGTAAATTAGTTCAACCATTGTGGAAGACAGTGTGTCGATTCCTCAAGGATCTAGGACCACAAATACCATTTGACTCAGCAATCCCATTACTAGGTATATACCCAAAGGATTATAAATCATTCTACTGTAAAGCCACAAGTACACGTATGTTTATTGCAGCACTATTCACAATAGCAAAGACTTGGAACCAACCCAAATGCCCATCAATGATAGACTGGATAAAGAAAATATGGCACATATGCACCATGGAATACTATGCAGCCATTAAAAAAATGAGTTCATGTCCTTTGCGGGGACATAGATGAAGCTGGAAGCCATCATTCTCAACAAACTAACACAGGAACAGAAAACCAAACACTGCATGTTCTCACTCATAAATGGGAGCTGAACAATGAGAACACATGGACACAGGGAGGGAAATATCACACACTGGGGCCTGTCAGGGGTTGGGGGCAAGAGGAGGGAAAGCATTAGGACAAACACCTAATGCATGCAAGGCTTAAAACCTAGATGGCAAAAAAAAAAAAAAAAAAAAAACCTAGATGACAAGTTGATAGGTGCAGCAAACCACCATGACACATGTATACCTAGGTAACAAACCTGCACGTTCTGCACATGTATCCCCGAAATTAAAGTAAAATAAAAAATCATAAAAAATAAAAAAAGAGATAATGCAGTTTTGTATACTTAATGGAATCAAGCTCAAGCCTGCTTAGTAAATTTCTGGTGGCATAAATTTCCTAATGCAAAATCCCTGGACAACAGAAAATTGATAAGATCCTCATTAAACCTTTTGCACTTTAAGAAAGGAAATGTGGGTTGACAGAGTAGAACTTTAAACCCCTTACAATTTTAAGATTCCTTGACTTCATCAGGAGCAGAAATTCTTTCATTTAGATTCAATATATTTCTAGGATTAATCTAAATCTCAGGGCCCATTTGCCTAAAATTGAATTTTCAGAAGTTTTCCAGAATAAATTCAGAATTCTTAGAATTAACCATAATTCAAGCACCAATCTCAATTACTGATTTACTCATTTAACAAACATTTACCAAGTGCTAATACATGTTAGTGGCTTTTCTCAGTGCTTGGGTGACAACAGTGGACAAAACAAAGATCCCAGCCTCCACGGGGGAGACAGACAATAAATAACAAACATCATATTGATAAATTATATAGGAAGGTAGATGATGGATGCTATAAAAAAGAAAGAAGTGATAAGGAGTGCCAAAGAAGTCAAAGGTGGGTTAATTTCAAATAGGATTTTCGATGTGAGCCTCTTTATAAAGGTAGTATTTGAGAAAATATATCAAGGAAGCAAAGCATTAGCACCGCAGATATTTAGAGGTAGCACATTCCAGGAAGAGGGTCCAACCAGTGCAAAGGCCCTCCGGTAGAGTGTGTTTGTTATTTGAGAAGAAGGAAGGGTGGGGAGGAAGGAAAAGAAGGAGAAGGAGAAGAGGAAGAAGGAAGAAGATGAAGAGGAGGAAGAGGGAAAAGGAAGAAGGGGAAGAGGAGGAGGAAGGAGGAAGAAGAGGAGGTAGCCAGTGTGGCTGGAACAGAGTAAGTAAAGTGAAAAGTTATAAAGACAGAGAGGTAAAAGGGTGGAATGAGCAGATCAAGAACTTCCCATTTAATGAAACCATTAATATGTCCTCATATAGAAGTATTTCTCCCCTGGACACTGAGATTACTTAATCTAGTTAGGATAATCTCTACTAGATGTCGTCTAGAAAAGCCAAAAGTTGAGAAGCAAAATTGTTGTTAGTAGATTACATGGTTAATTGGTGAGACATGTCACTTCTATTTTTACTCTTTAATTCCCAGATCCATGTACTCTACCTATGAGAGAAACCATATGCCTGGAGTGGACAGAGAACATATACCATGTACACTCTAGAACTGCATCCCAAACTCCTATTATCTTCCAACAGTGATATGGTTTGTGTCCCCACCCAAATCTCACCTTGAATTGTAATAATCCCTATGTGTCATAGGAGGGACCTGGTGGGAGGTAATTGAATCATCGGGGTGGGTTTTTCCTGTGCTGTTCTCATGATAGTGAGTAAGTCTCATGAGATCTGGTTTTATAAAGGGGAGTTCCTCTGCAAATGCTCTCCTGCCTGCCACCATGTAAGATGTGACTTTGCTTCTCTTTTACTTTCCACCATGATTGTGAGGCCTCCTCAGCCATGTGGAACTGTAAGTCAATTAAACCTCTTTCCTTTGTAAATTACTTGGTCTCAGGCATGTCTTTATTAGCAGCATGAGAACAGATGAACACACACAGATAGAGCAAATTCATCTTCAATATAAGCCAATTCACTTTGTTTAAGGTCAATATTCATAGTAGGACCTTTACTATTACAGGTGTCAGTCAACTGCCTTATTTCCCTTGTAATGTGAGTTCCTTAGCATATGCAATGTTGTGTGGAAACTGTGATAATGAGTAAGTCATTCAGTAAGTCAATGAATGACAGTATTGGCAGAAACTTGGTGTGGGAAAACAAAAATTCATTTGGTGCAGACACAACACTGCTGGCTTCCATACTGAAAGAGGGCCAATGTAATATTCAATTCCCTCTAAATGGCTGCTGTATCAGAAGCATTATGTTAATTTCCGCCGTTGGCAGCTTGAGCACCCAGCAGTGTTGCTGAGGGGTAGTCTGCGATAGTAATTCCTTCCATAATTCCCACCCCTGCCATCATGACTTCTTCATTTATAGCTACAGTAGCCATGTATCCCAAGTTTGATGAAGATAGTTCTGGTCCATGCTTTCTTTCCCAGATTATTAATTGCTTTAACTCTCAAATGTTCTCCAATTTGGACAATATATTAAATGATTATTCTATTTCATAGCTCACTGTGCACATAGTGGCATATGCTGGTTGACATGTACAGACTAGGTCAACTGGTCAACCATATAATTAAGTTCCTCCTTTTGCAGTTGCACCTGTTACTAAGCAATCACATGGAACACAAATATGCTCACATTTAGGTATATTCTCTGACACCTTACATACCTCTTTCCCAGTCTTCCTTGTTCCCAATCCTTCAAACTTGTTTCCAAGTCCTTGATTATTCAGCAAAACTGTTTGCTACTGACCATCATCAACGTAAATTCATACTTCTGACCAAGCACTCTTTCCAAGGAAAGTTAAAAAACCAATATACTTACTGAAGTTATGCCCATGAGAAGAATTTCTTTCCTACTGTTCTTAAAGTCCACTCCTAAGTGGGGTTATAATTTCCACTTCTGGATGGTGCAAGCATATGCGGCACAAATATCTGCAAGCAACTCTCTAATTTCTTTAAATCCAATCAAGGATTTTCTACCATTTCAATCTAATTGAGACAGGCCATTACAGAAGCCAGGTTTGGTCAATAAAACAAGTAAACAGAACCACTCACAGCTCCTTGACTAGCATCTTGAAACAGGATCTCTGGTAAGTGCACCCACATCAACACATTTGACCACATCTAACTTACGTTCTTTCCTCCCTACACAAGCACCATTACAATATATTCCCACTTATATTTATCTCAAGCACCATTACAATATATTGCCACTTAAATTATATTGCCAAGGCTTCTGGCAACTGAGGCTGAACAGAGTTTGAGGGTCAGGGTACCCAGAGTCGATCCCAGAGTCAATTACATCCAAGTGTCCCCATTTTCAGTTTTCACCATCCCACGCTTTGCAATAAGTAAACTGTCTTTCACATAACAGATCTAGAAAGGCCATGAATTAAATTACATTGAAATTTGGCGACCTATTGAATCAGATTCTGTAACTCATTTTTTGCTATATCAAATTTGTAGCTATGAGAAATAAAAGGCTCTTTTAGGAAATCACAGAAGTTTCTTAGTTTTCTGAACACATCTTGAGCAGAGAATTTAAAACTGCAAATTACACCATGTCTTTAATTTCTCCAGGGCTTTTTAAGTAATTCAGCCCATCTCACCTCCCTTGTACTTCAAATTCTTATCATATTGACCTATTCAAGCAGCCTCATGGTCCACCAAACACTTCCCTGTAAAATAGATTGTTCATTCTGGAAGTCTAAGAACATAATTGATTGAGTGATTTTTACACTGCATACCAGATACTACTAGTGTCCTATTTTCAAGCAATAACTAGATCTTCACTACTCTAAAACCCAAGTGGGTCATAAACAATCCTAGATCTCATACTTGAGGTTCTGGTATAGTTTATTCAAGTTCAGTGCAGAACCCTTCTATATATTAAACAAAAAGGAATTTAACACAGGGAATAAAGTGATTACAAAATCATTGGAAAGCCCAGGGGTGCATACTTCCAGGACAGACTACTAAAACACAAGAACTGACTTTTCAGGATTTACTACTTCTGCCCCATTCAGGACTAAAGGATAACACCATCGGAAACACTGAGTTCAACAACCCATCATGGTGGCTCTGATGCTAGAGATCAGTGGGTGGGATCAGGAGGCTACCATTATCACTGCCGCATAATACCCATAAAACTGGTAACCAGATAATAAAGTCCTGTTGGAAAAAAAAGTCATGTGTTCATGATCTTGCTTGACAGAAGAAATAGCTAAAATGACAGAAAGCTGGTCACTTTCACTTTTTCCATCCAAATCCCAAATGAGTGTATCTAACTGACAAGATCTAATTCACTTCCAGAAAGTCAGATGTAGAGAGCCTGGGAGATGATCTTTTCTGCTTTTCAGCTCACTAGATAGAGGTGAAATGCTTGTTGCCAAATTATATTTACTACAGTAAAGAAAACAAGGAAAATAAAGAATGATTACTAAGTTTTTGGCGTGAGCAACAGAAAGAATAGTGTTTATATTTATTGAGATGGGGTTAGACTAGAAAAGGAAAATGTTTGGGAAGAAACTTAAGAGTGTTTTTGTCTGCTTTGCATGAAATACAAAAGACTTGGATGAGTCAAAAACCAAGTTTGGGGGTGAAATGCAGCATGCAGAGAGGGATTATCCACTTATTTCATCTCCATCTGGTGGGCAATTAACTAGTTCCCATCCCCTGAATCTTAGGAAGGGGGGCACAAGAGAGTCCCTAATAAATTTTCTAAGTGCTTGAAAGGAGAGGAAGCTGACATCTTTCCTAGCTGGAGGTCTGGTCAGTCACCAGGTGTGCTGACCTGCTCCAATGCTACTAGAACAGGAAAAAAACTCTGGGAGAAGATGGTGTGGTGGAATGGTCAGTGAAGAAGGGGCAAGAACTATATGCTCAAGGTTACAAAGTGGGTACAGAAGATGAATTGTGCCCTTCTGCAGACCCCACTTTTGGGCTATGGCAGGCAGATGAAAAAATTTTTTCCCATAACCTAATCTTAAAAGTAAGCAGGCATATGAAATTAAAGGCTGAAGATTTGCAAAATACTGCTACAGTATGGGGTTAACAGACATACACATCAAAAACATGTGGCAAATACACCATCAGAAGGTCAGTTTGAAGATGTAGCCAAATCTCCCAGATAATGACCAAACCTAGGGGAGATACTCAAGATAAAATCCCTCAGCAGCCAAATCTGTGTTGGATCTTCACCTGTCTACCCCAGGTTAATCTGTGCTCATTACATATCCACAACTCTCCAAAAGGCTAGACCAGTTGTGAAGACCAACAGAAAAGGCACAGGGCCTTCACATCACTGACAGGAGGTTAATTACCTTATGACCACCGACAAAAAAGAACAGCCCATTTTGCAGGATCAGGTATATCAGAAAATGTTCTCTTACTCTCACTCTCTCTTTCTTCCTCTCTCTCTCTCTCCCTCTTACTGTCTCTCTCCCCATCCCTCCCTTCCTTCTTCTCTTCACCTGGTCCTTGTCCCAACCCCAGATGAGAAGCACAGGAGGAGAGAAGTAGAGTGGGAGAGCAGTTTCCATATCTCCCCACCTGTGGAACTTCAGGTTTACCTGCATTGTGGGGAAGAGGAGAGCTCAGAGTAGAACAGAAGACTGAGGATTTGTAACAGGTACAACTAAGTCTTCATAGACAAAACTCTCTTAATAAGCAAAAGTGACTGAAAAATTCTGGAATTAGATTGAAAGATCAATAAGGGAGGCTCTCCGAGTGAGAAAGGGCACTGGTTGAGTATAGTTGGTAGCATGAATTATAAGATTATTTCATGTTTACACCTCAGGGAAACCAAGACATCTCAATAAAGCCAATTATATATATATATATATATATATATATATATATATATATAATTTTTAGTAGAGACAGGGTTTCACCATGTTGGCCAGGTTGGTCTCAAACTCCTGACCTCAGGTAATCCGCCACCTTGGCCTCCCAGAGTGCTGGATCACAGGCGTGAGCCACATGTCTTATTTTTTTAAATTATTATTATACTTTAAGTTCTGGGATACATGTGCAGAACGTACAGGTTACATAGGTATACACGTGCCACGGTGGTTTGCTGACCCTATCAATCCATCATCTACATTAGGTATTTCTCCTTCACACCACAACAGGCCCCAATGTGTGATGTTCCCCTCCCTGTGTCCCTGTGTGCTCATTGCTCTACTCCCATTTATGAGTGAGAACATGTGGTGTTTGGTTTTCTGTTCCTGTGTGAGTTTGCTGAAAATGATGGTTTCCAGCTTCATTAATGTCCCTGTAAAGGACAAGAACTCATCCTTTTTTATGGCTGCATAGTATTCCATGATATATATATGTGCCACATTTTCTTTATACAGTCTATCATTGATGGGCATTTGGGTTGGTTCCAAGTCTTTGCTATTGTGAATATTGCTGCAATAAACATACATGTGCATGTGTCTTTATAGCAGAATGATTTATAATCCCTTGGGTATATACCCAGTAATGGGATTGCTGGGTCAAATCGTATTTCTGGTCCTAGTTCCTTGAGGAATCACCACACTGTCTTCCACAATGGTTTACACTCCCACCAACAGTGTAAAAGCGTTCCTACTTCTCCACAGCCTCTCCAGCATCTGTTGTTTCCTGATTTTTTTAGTGATCGCCATTCTAACTGGTGTGAGATGGTATCTCATCGTGGTTTTCATTTGCATTTCTCTAATGACCAGTGATGATGAGCTTTTTTTCATATGTTTGTTGGCCACATAAATGTCTTATTTGAGAAGTGTCTGTTCACATCCCTTGCCCACTTTCTGATGGGGTTGTTTTTTTCTTGTAAATTGGCTTAAGTTCCTTGTAGATTCTGGATATTAGCCCTTTGTCAGATGGACAGATTGCAAAAATGTTCTCCCATTCTGTAGGTTGCCTGTTCATTCTGATGATAGTTTATTTTGCTGTGCAGAAGCTCTTTAGTTTAATTATATCTCATTTGTCAATTTTGGCTTTTGTTGCCATTGCTTTTGGTGTTTTAGTCATGAAGGCTTTGCCCATGCCTATATCCTGAATAGTATTGCCTACGTTTTCTTCTAGGGTTTTTATGGTTTTAGGTCTTATGTTTAAGTCTTTAATCCATCTTGAGTTAATTTTTGTATAAGGGGTAAGGAAGGGGTCCAGTTTCTGTTTTCTGCACATGGCTAGCCAGTTTTCCCAGCACCATTTATTAAATAGGGAACCCTTTCCTCATTGCTTGTTTTTGTCAGGTTTGTCAAAGATCAGATAGTTGTAGATGTGTGGTGTGATTTCTGAGGTCTCTATTCTGTTCCATTGGTCTATATCTCTGTTTTTGTACCAGTACCATGCTGTTTTGGTTACTGTAGCCTTGTAGTATAGTTTGAAGTCAGGTAGCGTGATGCCTCCTGCTTTGTTCTTTTTGCTTAGGACTGTCTTGGCTATAAGGGCTCTTTTTTGGTTCCATATGAACTTTAAAGTGGTTTTTTCCTAATTCTGTGAAGAAAGTCAATGGTAGCTTGATGAGAATAGCATTGAATCTATTAACTACTTTGGGCAGTATGGCCATTTTCACGATACTGATACTTCCTGTCCATGAGCATGGAATGTTTTTCCATTTGTTTGTGTCTTCTCTTACTTCCTTGAGCAATGGTTTGTAGTTCGTCTTGAAGAGGTCCTTCACATCCCTTGTAAGTTGTATTCCTAGGTATTTTATTCTCTTTGTAGGAATTGTGAATGGGAGTTCACTCATGATTTGGCTGTTTGTCTATTACTGGTATATAGGAATGCCTGTAATTTCTGCACACTGATTTTGTATCCTGAGACTTTTCTGAAGTTGCTTATCAGCTTAAGGAGATTTTGGGCTGAGATGATGGAGTTTTCTAAATATACAATCATGCCATCTGCAAACAGAGACAATCTGACTTCCTCTCTATTTGAATACTATTTATTTATTTATAGAGATGGAATCTCACTCCACCTTCCTGGCTGCAGTGTAGTGGCACAATCTCAGTTGACTGCAACCTCTGCCTCCCGGGTTCAAGCAATTCTCCTGTCTTAGCCTCCCAAGTAGCTGGGACTACAGTCACGCGCCACTACACCTGGCTAATTTTTGTATTTTTAGTAGAGACGGAGTTTCACCTTGTTGGTCAGGCCGATCTCGAACTCCTGACCACGGGTGATCCACCTGCCTCAGCCTCCCAAAGTACTGGGATTACAGGCATGAGCCACCATGCCTGGCTTACCCTTTATTTCTTTCTCTTGCCTGACTGCCCTGGCCAGAACTTCCAGTACTATGTTGAATAGGAGTGGTGAGAGAGGGCATCTTTGTCTTGTGCCGGTTTTCAGAGGGAATGCTTCCAGCTTGTGCCCATTCAGTATGATATTGGCTGTGGGTTTGTCATAAATACCTTATTATTTTGAGATATGTTCCATCAATACCTAGTTTATTCAGTTTTTAGCATAAAGTGGTGTTGAATTTTATCAAAAGCCTTTTCTGCATCTATTGAGATAATCATGTGGTTTTTGTCATTGGTTCTGTTTATGTGATGGATTATGTTTACTGATTTACGTATGTTGAACCGGGCTTGCATCCCAGGGATGAAACTTACTTGATCATGCTGGATAAGCTTTTTGATGTGCTGCTGGATTTGGTTTGCCAGTATTTTATTGAGGATTTTTGCATCAATGTCCATCAGGGTTATTGGCCTGAAATTTTCTTTTTTTGTTGTGTCTCTGCCAGGTTTTGGTATCAGGATGATGCTGGCCTCATAAAATGGGTTAGGGAGGAGTCCCTCTTTTTCTATTCTTTGGAATAGTTTCAAAAGGAATGGTACCAGCTCTTCTTTGCACTCCTCTGGTAGAATTTGGCTGTGAATCTGTCTGGTCCTGGGCTTTTTTTGGTTGGTAGGCTATTAATTACTGCCTCAATTTCAGAACTTGTTATTAGTCTATTCACGGATTCAACTTCTTCCTGGTTTAGTTTTGGGAGGGTGTTATGTGTCCAGGAATTTATCCATTTCTTCTAGGTTTTGTAGTTTATTTGTGTAGAGGTGTTTACAGTATTCTCTGTGATGGTAGTTTGTATTTCTGTGGGGCCAGTGGTGAAATCCCCTTTATCTTTTTTTTATTGTGTCTATTTGATTCTTCCCTCTTTTCTTCTTTATTAGTATGGCTAGCAGTCTATCTATTTTGTTAATCTTTTCAAAAAACCAGCTCCTGGCTGAGCGTGGTGGCTCATGCCTGTAATCCCAGCACTTTGGGAGGCCGAGGTGGGCAGATCACAAGGTCAAGAGATCGAAACCATCCTGGCTAACACAGTGAAACCCCATCTCTACTAAAAATACAAAAACAAAATTAGCCAGGCGTGGTGGCGGTTGCCTGTAGTCCCAGCTACTCGGGAGGCTAAGGCAGGAGAATGGCATGAACCCAGGAGGCGGAGCTTGCAGTGAGCCGAGATTATGCCACTGCATTCCAGCCTAGGCAACAAAGTGAGGCTCTGTCTCAAAAAAAAAACAAAAAAAAACAGCTCCTGGATTCAATGATTTTTTTTGAAGGGTTTTTGTGTCTCTATCTCCTTCATTTCTGCTCTGATCTGTTATTTCTTGCCTTCTGCTAGCTTTTGAACTTGTTTGCTCTTGGTTCTCTAGTTCTTTAAATTGTGATGTTAGGGTGTCGATTTTAGATCTTTCCCACTTTCTCCTGTGGGCATTTAGTGCTATAAATTTCCCTCTAAACACTGCTTTACCTGTATCCCAGAGATTCTGGTATGTTGTGTCTTTGTTCTCATCGGCTTCAAAGAACTTATTTATTTCTGCCTTAATTTAGTTATTTACCCAGTAGTCATTCAGGAGCAGGTTGTTCAGTTTCCATGTAGTTGTGAGGTTTTGAGTGAGTTTCTTAACCCTGAGTTCTAATTTGATTGCACCATGGTCTGAGAGACTGTTTGTTATGATTTCTGTTCTTTTGCATTTGCTGAGGAGTGTTTTACTTCCAATTATGTGGTCAAATTTAGAGTAAGTGTGATGTGGTACTGAGAAGAATGTATATTCTGTTGATGTGGGGCAGAGTGTTCTGTAGATGTCTATTAGGTCTGCTTGGTCCACAGCTGGGTTGAAGTCCTGAATATCCTTGTTAATTTTCTGTCTCGTTGATCTGTCTAATATTGTGGGGTGTTAAAGTCTCCCACTATTATTGTGTGGGAGTCCAAGTCTCTTTTTAGGTCTCTAAGAACTTGCTTTATGAATCTGGGTGCTCCTATACTGGGTGCATGTATATTTAGGATAGTTAGCTCTTCTTGTTGCATTGATCCCTTTACCATCATGTAATGGTCTTCTTTGTCTCTTTTGATCTTTGTTGGTTTAAAGTCTGTTTTATCAGAGACTAGGATTGCAACCTCTGATTTTTTTTCTTTCTTTTTTTTTTTTTTTTTTTTTTTTGCTTTCCATTTGCTTGGTAAATATTCCTCCACCCCTTTATTTTCAGCCTATGTGTGTGCTTGTACATGAGATGGGTCTCCTGAATACAGCACACTGATGGGTCTTGACTCTATCCAATGTGCCAGTCTGTGTCTTTTAATTGGGGCATTTAGCCTGCTTACATTTAAGGTTAATATTGTTATGTGTGAATTTGATCCTGTCATTATGATGCTACTTGGTTATTTGGCCCATTAGTTGATACAGTTTCTTCATAGTGTCGATGATCTGTACAATTTGGTATGTTTTTGCAGTGGCTGATACTAGTTGTTTCTTTCCATGTTTAGTGCTTCCTTCAGGAGCTCTAGTAAGGCAGGCCTGGTGGTGATAAAATCTCTCAGCATTTGCTTGTCTGTAAAGGATTTTATTTATCCTTCATTTATGAAGCTTAGTTTGGCTGGATATAAAATTCTAGGTTGAAAATTCTTTTCTTTAAGAATGCTGAATATTGGCCCCTACTCCCTTCTGGCTTGGAGGGTTTCTGCAGAGAGATCTGCTGTTAGTTCGATGGGCTTCCCTTGTAGGTAACTTGACCTTTCCAGCTGCCCTTAACATTTTTTCCTTCATTTCAACCTTGGTGAATCTGACGATTATATGTCTTGGGGTTGCTCTTCTCGAGGAGTATCTTTGTGGTGTTCTCTGTATTTCCTGAATTTGAATGGTGACCTGTTTTGCTAGGCTGGGGAAGTTCTCCTGGATAATATCCTGCAGAGTGTTTTCCAGCTTAGTTCCATTCTCTCCGTCACTTTCAGGTATACCAATCAAACATGTAGGTTTGGTCTTTTCACATAGTCCCATATTTCTTGAAGGCTTTGTTTGTTCCTTTTCATTCTTTTTCTCTCTAATCTTGTCTTCATGCTTTATTTCATTAAGTTGCTCTTCAATCTGTGATATCCTTTCTTCTACTTGATCAATTTGGCTATTGATACTTGTGTATGCTTCACAAAGTTCTCATGCTGTGTTTTTCAGCTCCATCAGGTCATTTATGTTCTTCTCTACACTGGTTGTTCTAGTTAGCAATTCATCTAACCTTTTTTCAAGGTTCTTAGCTTCATTGCATTGGGTTAGAACATGCTCCTTTAGCTTGGAGGAGTTTGTTATTACCCACCTTCTGAAGCCTACTTCTGTCAATTTGTGAAACTCATTCTCGGTCCAGTGTTGTTCCCTTGCTGGCAAGGAGTTGTAATCCTTTGGAGGAGAAGAGGCATTCTGGTTTCTGGAATTTTCAGCCTTTTTGCACTGGTTTTTCCTCATCTTTGTGGGTTTATCTACGTTTGGTCTTTGATGCTGGTGACCTTCGGATGGGGTTTTTGTGTGGATGCCCTTTTTGTTGATGTTGATGCTAATCCTTTCTGTTTGTTGGTTTTCCTTCTAATAGTCAGGCCCCTCTGCTGCAAGTCTGCTGGAGTGTGCTGGAGGTCCACTCCAGACCCTGTTTACCTGGGTATCACCAGCAGAGGCTGCAGAACAGCAAAGATTGCTGCCTATTCCTTCCTCTGGAAGCTTTGTCCCAGAAGGGCACCCACCAGATGCCAGCTGGAGCTGTCCCCTATGAGGTGTCTGTTAACCCTGGCTGAGAGGTATCTCCCAGTCAGGAGGCACAGGGGTCAGGGGCCCACTTGAGAAGGCAGTCTGTCCCCTAGCAGAGCTCAAGCACTGTGCTGGGTGATCCACTGCTCTCTTCAGAGCCACCAGGCAGGAACGTTTAAGTCTGCTGAAGCTGTGCCCACAGCTGCCCCTTCCCATGGGTGCTCTGTCCCAGGGAGATGGGAGTTTTATCTATAAGCCCCTGACTGGGGCTGCTGCCTTTCTTTCAGAGACACCCTGCCCAGAGAGGAGGAATCTGGAGAGACAGTCTGGCTACAGCGGCTTTGCTGAGCTGCAGTGGGCTCTACCCAGTTGGAACTTCCCAGCGGCTTTGTTTACACTGTAGGCCAGTTATATTAACAATAATATTTACATCCTATTTTTAACCTCTGAGGTTTTTAAAAGAACCTTTATTAGGAACTGCTTAGAATGAAAGCAATAACCTTATGTACCAAGCAATTAATCCAGTGGCCTCTACTATACACATCATCGCATTAGACTTCCTAAGAGAATATGGGTTTATGTTTATTTTCAGCTCTTTGGAAAGCATGAGCAAAAGCTTCCCTGAATACTAACATATGGAGAAAGAGAAAATGCCAAGCAGATGAAAAGGACAATCAAGTCTTTTTTTAATTTTATTTTTATTTATTTATTTATTTATGTATTTTTAATTGTACTTTAAGTTCTAGGGTACATGTGCACAATGTGCAGGTTTGTTACATATGTATACATGTGCCATGCTGGTGTGCTGCACCCAGTAACTCATCATTTACATTAGGTATATCTCCTAATGCTATCCCTCCCGGCTCTCCCCACCCCACGACAGGCCCCAGTGTGTGATGTTCCGCTTCCTATGTCCATGTGTTCTCATTGTTCAATTCCCACCTATGAGTGAGAACATGTGGTGTTTGGTTTCCTGTCCTTGTGATAGTTTGCTGAGAATGATGGTTTCCAGTTTCATCCATGTCCCTACAAAGGACATGAACTCATCATTTTTTACAGCTGCATAGTATTCCATGGTGTATATATGCCACATTTTCTTAATCCAGTCTATCATTGATGGACATTTAGGTTGGTTCCAAGTCTTTGCTATTGTGAATAGTGCCACAATAAATATACATGTGCATGTGTTTTTATAGCAGCATGATTTATAATCCTTTGAGTATATACCCAGTAATGGGATGGCTGGGTCAAATGGTATTTCTAGTTCTAGATCCTTGAGGAATCGCCACACTGTCTTCCACAATGGTTGAACTAGTTTACAGTCCCACCAACAGTGTAAAAGTGTTCCTATTTCTCCACATCCTCTTCCAGCACCTGTTGTTTCCTGACTTTTTAATGATCACCATTCTAACTGGCATGAGATGGTATCTCATTGTAGTTTTGATTTGCATTTCTCTGATGGCCAGTGATGATGAGCATTTTTTCATGTGTCTGTTGGCTGCATAAATGTCTTTTTTGAGAATTGTCTGTTCATATCCTTTGCCCACTTTTTGATGGGGTTGTTTTTTTCTTGTAAATTTGTTTGAGTTCTTTGTAGAATCTGGATATTAGCCATTTGTCAGATTAGCAGATTGCAAAAATTTTCTCCCATTCTGTAGGTTGCCTGTTCACTCTGATAGTAGTTTCTTTTGCTGTGCAGAAGCTCTTTAGTTTAACTATACCCCATTTCAATTTTGGCTTCTGTTGCCATTGCTTTTGGTGTTTTAGACATGAAGTCCTTGCCCATGCCTATGTCCTGAATGGTATTGCCTAGGTTTTCTTCTAGGGTTTTTATGGTTTTAGGTCTAACACTTAAGTCTTTAATCCATCTTGAATTAATTTTTGTATAAGGTGTAAGGAAGGGGTCCAGTTTCAGCTTTCTACATATGGCTAGCCAGTTTTCCCAGCACCATTTATTAAATAGGGAATCCTTTCCCCATTTCTTGTTTTTGTCAGGTTTGTCAAAGATCAGATGGTTGTAGATGTGTGGTATTATTTCTGAGGGCTCTGTTCTGTTCCATTGGTCTATATCTCTGTTTTGGTATCAGTACCACACTGTTTTGGTTACTGTAGCCTTGTAGTATAGTTTGAAGTCAGGTAGCACGATGCCTCCAGCTTTGTTCTTTTGGCTTAGGATTAAGACAATCATGTCTTAAGCAAAAGTAAATGTAGTGTTACTCTCCCCTCCCCAACAGAAAATACCTATTTATTTAGAAATGAGGGTAAGTAATGTTGTTTGTTTGTTTCCAGGGGTTTTATAGATAAAAATTTGCCTCCTTTATTTACAAGGCCTAACATAGCTGCCCTTTCAAGGAACTGAGGTATCTATAAAATTTCTTAGCAATATGGAATTTTGCAGAGTATTTTGATTAAATATTTAAAAAGAATTTAACTTTTTAAATATACTAACTGAAAGAATACAAGTATCTACTTTTTGTTTTTTAAAACAACAAAAAATTCCCCTTCATCACCTTCTAAATGAAAATGTATCCATATTATACAGATTTTGCACTTCTGTGAGGAAACTATAAATAAAAGACTGAATTTATGACATAAATTAATTAGAGAAGATTGTGTTACAAAGCAACTTACTAATAGGTTTTTAAATATGGAATTAATTCCAATGTGATTAATTTTACAAAAGTTTGGTTTATAAAAAGATTTGCTTCAGGTATTATTATATAAATGAGGTAAAGATTAAATAAATAAAACCATGTCCATCTTTCTGAATATTTTCCTATCAAATCATATAATTGATGTCAATACAGTATTATCAATATTTCGGATTATAGTAACAGCTCTTAAAGTTTAAGTAACAATTAAGATATGCATATTTCTATTTCAGGGTAGGACATTTTTAAGATAATACTTATCCTACCTTATAGTACAATATTTTATCAAAATACCAATGAAGAAGTTTATATTCATTTAATGATATGATTTAATAACTAATTTTTTTCTATTTTAATATTTAATGGCACACAATCATGCTTCTGAGGCAATAAAGAAATGTATTCTGCCAGCCATGGTGGCTCACGCCTGTAATCCCAGCACTTTGGGAGGCCAAGGCGGGTGGATCACTTGAGTTCAAGAGATCGAGACCAGCCTGGTCAACACGGTGAAACCCGGTCTCTACTAAAAATACAAAAAGTAGCTGGGCATGGTGACACATGCCTGTAATCTCAGTTACTTGGGAGGCTGAGGCAGGAGAATCGCTTGAGCCTGGGAGGCAAAGGTTGCAGTAAGCCGAGGTAGCACCACTGCACTCCAGCCTGGGCGACAGAGCGAGACTCTGTCTCAAAAAAAAAAAAAAAGTCTTCTGAATTGAACAAAAAAACGTACTTTTTTTAGAGTTACTGGTTTTTATTAAATTCTCTCTCTAGCTTAAATTTTAAGTTCTCCTCCACAGTATTTGTGTATTTTTCTTTCCTTATTGCATTTTATTTGCATTTATTGGACTTTTGAGATATATTTATCTTTGCAACTCATCTTTTTTTAGGTCCCTACCAGAAAAATGTGTTGAGTGGTTGGCATACTGACATGTGTGCACCACAGTGAGTTTCAGTGGGTTGCATTCCATAACACGAGAGCCACAGAATAGACAGAGACAGCAAGTACCTAGTACAGTGTCTTCCCTCCAGAGCATCAGATAAGAACCAATAATAGAATCAAAGGTTGTTAAACAATGCAAATTCCCATTTGGACCTCAAGGAGTAATCAGAACAAAATATCTACTTTTGCTTGCAACACTTTCTGCTCCTGGCATTCTAAAATAATAGCTGAAAAGACAATATATATATGAAATAGATAATGGCTTATTGGAAACAATAATGGCTTATATGGATTTCTGAAAACAAAAATCATGTCACTTCAACCAAACAATGACATTTTTGGAGATTTTTTCACCTACCTGCATGACACTTCTCATTATATCTCTCCATGTCTTATCAACAGCTGTAAATCGTCTGCCTTCCTCAGGCATTTGAGACATAATGTCTGGAGAGCTGAAAATGGGCTCCAGATACAGCCATGTGGCTTGGACTTTGAGCCATTCATCCAGAATCTCCTGAAGCAGTAGGAGCTTGCCCTCCCATTCTCTGAGGAGCAAAACACAGTGGCTGTTACTGACAGCAAACCAAGCAAATGTTTCAAATGACAAAATTCAAAACCACAACTAGATTGTCAATGTTGTATATAATGTTATACAATTGTTATACATTATATACAATCTCATATATAATGTATATAATATTCCAATTTCCATTCATCTAGTTGCATTTAAAGATAAATCACTAGATTTGTTCTACAAAATATGTTTAAAGATAATAATATAACATTTATGCTTATACAGATATACATGTTAAGATATACTTACCTACTATTGGGCTGGTTTCTGTATATGTCATAGCGATAAACCTTTCTGCTATCTAGTTCCATGGCTAGACAGTACAAATTGAAAAACAAGATTTTGTTGACAGTAAAGGTATTCTCAATCAAGGGTACGCTGAGTTTCTGAGGAAAGATAGTTATATCCAATACTCCTTTCCTTTAACATTCTTTTTCCCCCTTAATTTGGGCTCATAAAGGCTTTATTTCTAGAATAAAGCCCTTATTTCTAAAATATAGTTGACCCTTCAACAACATAGGTTTCAACTGTGTAGGTCCACTTTTACACAGATTTTTTTCAATAAAGGTTACATGGACTTTGCCTGACTCTCCTGTCTCCCCTTCCACCCTCTCCACCTCTTCTGCTTCTGCCATCCCTGAGACAACAAGAGCAACCCCTCCTCTTCCTCGGTATACTCAACATGAAGATGACGAGGATGAAGATCTTCATGATGATCCACTGGCACTTAATAAATAGTAAATATATTTTTCTCATGATTTTCTTAATAACATTTTCTTTTCTCCAGCCTACTTTATTATAAGAATATAGTATATAATAAATGTAACATTCAAGGTATGTGTTATGTTATTTTTAAGGCTTCTGGTTAACAGCAGGCTATTTGTAGTTAAGGTTTTGAGGAGTCAGGTTATATGCAGATTTTCAACTGTGTGGGGGGTGAGCACCCCTAAAACCCTAAATTGTTCAAGGGTCAACTGTATTTCAATTTATAAGATGTAACTGGCATTTAAAGAAAAATCTACATACTCCAAAATAGTGTGGCACTCATGAGAAGGTGGAATATTTAAATTTACAACAGGTTATCAGTTCATTTCTAAATATAGAGAATATAGACAATGATTTAATTTCAAGAATAAATATAATTACTCCATAAACTAAAAATTTTACAAGCACAGTTCTAAGGTCTCTATGTGTTTAGTCCATCATCATGTCAACCCTGTGAGGTAGAGTCCGTTGTAACATCTATTTATCAATGGAGAGACTAAGGCACATAGAGGCAAGTGCCAGGCTCAAGTTTAGCCAGATAATAAACAATAGAGTCAAGATTTGAACCCAGACAGTTGTAATTACTCTGCTATCAGAGATAACATAGTCATAAGGAAGAATGATTTATTAATAGCAACTTCGCTTGAACCCAGGAGGCAGAGGTTGCAGTGAGCTGAAATCGCGCCACTGCACTCCAGCCTGGGCAGAAGAGCAATACTCCATCTCAAATAAATAAATAAATTTAATAGCAACACAACTTAGATGTGGCATAGTCTTATGTATATTAACACATTACTCATCATTTAAGTGGTGCTCTGTGATTTTAGATCTTTAAAACAAAGAAATGTTAATGAGTTTGCCAAGTAACCAGGCCTTTTCAGATGTCTTTCTAAAATATTTTTTTCAATGCTTATCAGTGAATTTGTTTAACCTCTTTGCACAAAAGAACTGAATGCTTCTGCTTTCTTCTGTTGTTCTTCCCTCTTTTTCTATCTAATTTTTGTGTGATTCAGAAAATTTCCAAGCAGCTAATGATATCATGCACAGTCCCTTAAAATGGAATCTAGATGTACCACTTTCAGAGTAGTTTAAAAATTCTTCTCTTAATGTGCACGCTGGAGCAAGCTGGCAGGAGGCAGAACAATCAAACATAGAGAACGAGCCAAGGCCAATCAGGACATGCCCAAGTGTATGGTAACACGTAAGTCACCAGAGGCAGATACTACCAAGCTGTTAGCATTCCCTGGCCATGCAAATCCACTGAAGACAGTAGTCTGACTTTGATGGACTCTGTTTTTTTAAGGTAATATATAGCCTGCTTAATGTAAATTACAAAAACTGGAAACATTGACAGACGGCTAGGCTTACTTTAATTGGCTGTGTATGATGCTTAAAACTCCCAACTAAAATTATAGTTTCATTCTTTTTCACTTATTTGCCATCCTGCATGCATATGAGCAAAAATTACAATAGATATTCAGCAATCCTCTATGACAAGCTAACATATTTTTAAAATAAAATTATTAACTTCAGTTCAGAGATACAAAATTATTTTTGAGAGTTAAAAAATAAGATCATATTGTAGGCAATAAAAACGAATATCTGGATGTTGATTGTCCACTGTCTTTGTTATGAATATAGAAGTTAACAAACCATTAAGATGATAGCAAAGGACGAGAAATCTTCCAATAGCAATGAAGCCATTGATTATAGTATCTTTAAATATTTAAAGATCTTAAATGAAATGCTAAGTATGAAATGCAGAATCAATTCTCAAAAGAAAATATTAAGTATGAAATATTATGTGTGAAATAATTCTCAAAAGAACTTTACATTAAATACAAGTGATTTTGGTAACATAGCATAAACATTGTCATATAAATATCACTTTACCTCATTTGTTTTTCATAAGGCTTAATGAAAGGAGATCCTCGCATAGTTTGTGTTTTAATAATATGGTCATCCAACAACATCTGAATTTCATCAACTGATGCCAAAATAAAAGTCCCAGTTTCTCTGTAAGAATGGATGACAAATTCCACTGCATCCCATTCAGTAATCATCTTCTCCATTGCCTTTTCAAGAGAATATTCTTTGCTAGCTGCTTCGCTAATACCTTCAAATCTGTCTAGATATGGTTCCAGATTCATGTCTAAAAAAGAGAAGACCGTGGAGTCATCTGATGGCTGCAAAGGGTAACCAACAATGGCAGACATGGCCTCCCAGTGCCTGGGGCGCAAACCAGGATTACAGATCACTTGAATGAGAGGAATGTGCTGCTTGAAATCTTCCACCTTTGATCTTACTTTTTTTGTCATTGCCAATGCATATGGAGAATCATGAAAGATTTTCTCCAGTTTATATAATCCTCTCCAGTAATTTCCAATATCTGCTTCTACTTGGTCTGGATTCACTTTGTGATATGGCCCTTCTGTCCATGCTCTATATTTGCTGCTAAATTCGACAGCAGTTTCATAAAGACGAAGATAAGAGTTCAAGCCATCTTGGATTCTTTTACGTTGAGGATATACAGATGGTGGCCAACCAAATGCTTCCTCTTCAGCATTAAACTGCTCAATCTGAAAGGATAGGTATTGAATATAGTAGTTATTTTGAAAGTGAATGATACTGCAAATTAAGTTTTTTTAAATATCTATTTCAAATGTGAGCCAAAAAAACCTTACTAAGCCCTAAAATTAAACTTCAATAATCTAGAAAAACTGAGCAGTAATCTCATTTTCCTATTTACTTAATTTCTTTTTTTAATTGACAAAAATGTATATATTTATGGTACACAACATGTTTTGAGAAAATGTATATATTATGGAATGGGTAAATAAAACTAATTAACATATATTACCTCACATACTTATTTTTTTGTAATGAGAACACTACACAATCTACTCTCTTAGCAATGTTCAAGTATACAATATGTTGCCATTAGCTGTAGTTACCAATCCGTACAATAGATACCCTAAACATATTCCTCCTAACTGAAATTTTTTATCCTTTGACCAACATCTTCCCCAATCCCCACTACCCACAAGCCCCACCCTTGTAGGCATCATTCTACTCTCTGCTTCTATGAGTTTGATTTTTTATTAGATTCCACTATAACTGAGATCATGTGGTATTTGTCTTTTTGTGCCTGGCATATTTGACTCAACATAAGTCCTCCAGGTTTTTATCCATGTTGTCACAAATGACAGGATTTCCCGTTTTTTTCCCCCTCTAAGGCTGAATAGCATTCCCCTATTTCTTTTTTATTACAGTTTTCAGAGAACAATGTCTGGTTACATTAGTTAAAATAGTTAATGCACATTTACATATATAAAGAAAGAGTTTTTGTCTGCCTAGACACATTGAGGAAACAGCATCATTCTCTAGTTAACAAGAACCTAAGTATTTTTTAATATACACAGCATTGTGTTAGGTACTGTGGAAAATAGAAAAAAAAGTATTATATTGCAAAATACTAACTCCAAGGAGTTAGTAATCCAGCTCAGGAGAAAATATATACATAGGTGAAAATTTAACTAATTTTTCAATAATAATAATATAAAGCAATAGAAAAGACATCTCAGAGAAATAACTATTTAAATGAATAAAATATACTATAAAATGCTAACACTCAGAGTTGAGAGAGAGCGCTGAAATACCACAGTCACAGATGCTTCTGTAAAGAAAATGAAGCTCGAGTTCAGTCTTGAACACACCCCTCTTGGTTTAGTTGTGAAATATGTGAGGACATGGACAGTTGGGAAGAGAACTGAAAAGTGTTCATTAGCTAAATACATTGGTTATGAGGTTACTTAAAATTTCAGTGGCCTCAGTTTTTAAAAAATATTTGTGGGTACACAGAAGTAGGTGTATATACTTACAGTGTACATGAGATAGTTTGATAGAGGTATACAATGCCTAATAATCACATGTTAAATGGGGTATCCATCCCCTCAAACATTTATCTTTCGTGTTATAAACAATCCAATTATACACTTTTGGTTTTTTGTTTTTGAGACATAGTCTCACTCTGTCACCCTGACTAGAGTGCAGTGGCAAGATCTTGGTTCACTGCAGCCTCGACTTCGTGGGCTCAAATTATCCTCCCACCTCAGCCTCCCAAGTAGCTGGGGCTGTAGGCACGTGCCACCATGCCTGGCTAATTTTTGTAATGGTCTCACCATGTTGCTCAGGCTGGTCTCAAATTCCTTGGCTCAAGTGATCTGCCTGCCTTGGCCTCCCAAAGTGCTGGGATTAGAGGTGTAAGCCACTGTGCCTGGCCCTGTTTTGGTTATTTTTAAATGTGCAATTAAATTATTATTGACAAATACTAGATCTTATTTATTCTTACTATTTTTTGTACTCACTCAACATTCCCACTTACCCCCTACCCCACCACTACCCTTCCCAGCTTTTGGTAACCATCCTTCTACTCTGTATCTCCATGAGTTCAATTGTTTTACTTTTTAGCTCACACAAGTTAAGTGGGAACATGCAAAGTTTGTCTTTCTGTGCCTGACTTATTTCACTTAATATAATGACTTCCAGGTCCATTAATGTTGTTGCAAATGACAGAATCTCGTTGTTATGGCTGAACCGTACTCCATTGTGTACAGATACCACGTTTTCTTTTATCCATTCATCTCTTGTTGCACACTTAGGCTTCCAAATCTTGGCTACTGTGAACAGTGCTGCAACAATCATGGGAGTGCAGATATCTCTTTGATATCTTGATTTCCTTTCTTTGTGGTATATACTTAGCAGCGGGATTGCTGGATGATATGGTAGCTCTAGTTTTAGTTTTTTAAGGAAGCTGCAAACTGTTCTCCATAGCGGTTGTACTAACTTACCTTCCCACCAACAGTGTGTGAGAGTTTCCTTTTCTCTACATCTTTGACAGCAGTTATTGACTGTTTTTTGAATAAAAGCCATTTTAACTGAAGTGCGATGGTATCTCATTGTAGTTTTGATTTGCATGTCTCTGATGATCAATGATGTTGAGCACCTTTCCAAATGTCTATTTGCCATTTGTAAGTCTTCTTTTGTGAAATGTCTCTTCAGATCTTTTGCCTATTTTAAATTCAGGCTATTAGAGATTTTCCAACAGAGTTGTATGATCTCCTTATGTATTCCAGTTATTAATCCCTCACCAGATGAGTAGTTTGCAAATATTTTCTCCCACGCTCTGGGTTGTCTTTTCATGTTGTTGATTGTTTCCTTTGTTGTGCAGAAGTTTTTAACTGGATGTGATCCCATTTGTCCACTTTTGCTTTGTTTGCCTGTGCTTGTGGGGTATTACTCAAGAAATTTTTGCCCAGTCCAAATTCCTGGAGAGTTCCTCCAATGTTTCCTTGTAGTACTTTCATAGTTTGAGGTCTTAGATTGAAGTCTTTAATCCATTTTGATTTGATTTTTTATATGGTGAGAGACAGGGGTCTAGTTTCATTCTTCTGTATATGAATATCCAGTTTTCCCAGTACCATTTGTTGAAGACATTGTCTTTTTCCCAAAGTATGCTCTTGGCATTTTTCTCTAAAATGAGTTTACTGTAGATTTATGAATTTGTTTCTGCGCTCTCCATTCTGTTCTATTGGTCTATGCGTCTGTTTTTCAGCAAACCATGCTGTTTTGGTTACTAATGCTCTGAATTCTAATTTGAAACTAGGTAGTGTGATTCCACCAGTTTTGTTCTTTTTGCTCAAGATAGCTTTGGCTATTCTAAGTTTTTTGTAGTTCCATAAAAATTGTAGAACTGTGGGGATGGGCAGGAGACAAAAAAAATTTAGGATTGTTTTTTCTATTTCTGTGAGGAATCTCATTGGCATTTTGATACGGATTAAATTGAATGTGAAGATTGCTTTGGGTAGTATGAACATTTTAACAATATTGATTCTTCAAATCCATGAACATGGAATATACGTTTTTATGTGTCACCTTCAATTTCTTTCATCAATGTTTTATACTTTTCATTGTAGAGATCTGTGGCTTCTTTGGCTAAATTAATTCTTAGGTATTTAATTTTGAGACTATTGTAAATGGGATTACTTTCTTGATTTTTCAGATTGTCCACCTTTGGCATACATAAATGCCACTGATTTTTGTATGTCAATTTTGTATCCTGTAACTTTACTGAATTTATCAGTTCTAATAGTTTTTTTTTTTTTTTTTTTTTTTTGGAGGAGTCTTTATGTTTTTCCAACTACAAGATCATATTGGCTGGGCGCGGTGGCTCATGCCTGTAATCCCAACACCTTGGGAGGCCGAGGCAGGCGGATCACGAGGTCAGGAGTTCGAGACCAGCCTAGCCAACATGGTAACACCCCATTTCTACTAAAAATACAAAAAAAAAAGTTACCCAGGCATGGTGGCATGCACCTGTAGTCCTAGCTACTAGAGAGGCTGAGGCAGAAGAATCAGTTGAACTCATGAGGCAGAGGTTGCAGTGAGCAGAGGTCACGCCACTGCACTCCAGCCTGGATGACAGAGTGAGACTCCGTCTCAAAAAAAAAAAAATAATAAAAGATCAAATCATCTACAAACAAGGAAAATATGACTTCTTCCTTTTCAGTTTGGATGCCCTTTATTTCTTTCTCTCATTGGACTGCTGTAGCTAGAACTTCGAGCACTATGTTGACTCACAGTGGTGAAAGTGGGCATCCTTGATGTGTTCCAGATTTTAAATAAAAGGCTTTCAGTTTTTCCCCATTCAGTATGATACTAGCTGTGGGTCTGTCTCTTATGGCTTTTATTACGTCGAGGTATGTTCCTTCAATAGCCAGTTTTATGAGGGTTTTCATCATGAAGTGATGTTGAATTTTATTAAATGCTTTTTCAGCACCAATTGAAATGATCATATTATTTTTGTCCTTCATTCTCTTTATATGATGCATCAAATTGATTGATATGTTTATGTTGAACCATCCTTACATCCCAGGGATAAATTACACTTGATCATGATGAATGATGTTTTTAATGCATTGTTGAATTCAGTTTGCCAGTATTTTGTTGAGGATTTTTGCCTCAATGTTCATTAGGGATATTGGCCTAAAGTTTTCTTTTTTTGATGTGTCTTTGTCTAGTTTTGGTATCAAGGTAATACTAACCTCCTAGAATAAATCTGGAAGTATTCTCTCCTCCTATATTTTTCAGAATAGTTTGAGTAGGATTGGCATTAGTTCTTTTGTAAATGTTGGCTAGAATTTAGCAGTGAAGCCATTGGGTCCTGGGTTTTTCTTTACTGGGAGATTTTTTATTATGCATTCAATCTGGTTACTTGTTGGTCTGTTCAGGTTTTGGATTGCTGTATGGTTCAATCCTGGTACTTTGTGTGTATCTAGGAATTTAAGCATTTCCTCTAGATTTTCCTATTTATTGGCATACAGTTGCTCACAGTAGCCACTATTGATCCTTAGAACTTCTACAGAATTAGTTGTAATGTCTCCTTTTTCATTTCTGATTTTACTCATTTGGGTCTTCTCTTTTTTCTTAGGTAGTCTAGTTAAAGGTCTATCAATTTTATTTTTTAAAAAACCAACTTTTCATATCATTAATTTTTATTGTTTTCTTCATTGTAATTTTTTAATTTCTGCTCTGATGTTTATTATTTCTTTTCTCTACTGATTTTGAGTTTGGTTTACTCTTGCTTTTCCAGTTCCTTAAGGTGCATAATTAGTTTTGTTTTTTTTTGTTTTGTTTTGTTTTTTTGGTGTAGGCACTTATAGCTATAAATTTCCCCCTTAGCACTGCTTTCAATAGATACCACATGTTTTGGTATGTTGTGTTTCCATTATCATTTGCTTCAAGAAATTTTTCAATTTCCTCTTAATTTTTTCATTGACCCCACTGCTCATTCAGGAGCATATTACTTAATTCCTATGTGTTTGTATAGTTTCCGAAATTCTTCTTATTAATTTCTAATTTTATTCCACTGTGGTCAGAGAAGATGCTTGATATCATTTCCTTTTTTTTAGTGTTCTTGTTTTGTGACCTAACATATGGTCTATCCTTGAGGATTATCCATATGCTGAGGAGAAGAATTCGCATTCTGCAGCTGTTGGAAGAAATGTTCTGTAAATATTTATTATGTTCATTTGGTCTACAGCATAGATTAAATCTGATGTTTCTTTGTTGGTTTTCTGTCAGGGACATCTGTCCAGTGCCAAAAGTGAGGTGTTTAAGTGTCCAGCTATTATTGTATTGAGGTCTGTTTCTCTCTTT
Source organism: Hylobates moloch (assembly GCF_009828535.3). Classification (NCBI taxonomy): domain Eukaryota; kingdom Metazoa; phylum Chordata; class Mammalia; order Primates; family Hylobatidae; genus Hylobates; species Hylobates moloch. Next base: position 46,347,393 of record NW_026652276.1, on the reverse strand, counting down.
AGCTCTAATATTATTTGCTTTATATATCTGGGCATTCCAGTGTTTGTTGCATATAAATTGTAATTGTCATATCCTCTTGCTGAATTGACCCTTGTATCATATAATGACTTTGTGTCTTCTCACAGTTTTTGCCTTGAAGTCTATTTTGCCTGATACAAGCATAGCTACCCCTGGTAATTTTTTGTTCCCATTGGCATGGAATATATTTTTTCAACCTTTTATTTTCAGTCTACATGTGACTTTATAGGTAAAGTGTGTTTCTTGAAGGCAACAGACCACTGGGTCTTGCTTTTTTTAAAAAAAAATCCATTTATTCATGCTATATCTTTTGATTAGAGAAGTTGGTCCATTTACATTCAATATTATTATTGATCAGTAAGGAGTTACTTCTGCCATTTTGTTTTACGTTTTCTGGTTGTTTTGTGGGCTTCTCTTGCTTTCCTTCCTTCCTGTCTTCCTTTTAGTGAAGGTGATTTTCTCTGGTGGTATGTTTTAATTTCTTGCTTTTCATTTTTTGTGTATCTGTTGTATATAGTTTTTATGTTAAATTACCGTGAAGCTTGAAAATAATATCTTAGAATCCATGATTTTAAACTGAAGACAACACTGAGTGCATAAACAAGCAAAAAGAAAACTAATTAAAAAATCTACACTTTGACTTCATCCTCCTGCTTTTTAACTTTTTTTGTTTCTCTTTATATCTTTTCGTACTGTTTATACCTTGAAAAGTAGTTGTATTTATTATTTTTGATGGGCTCATCGTTTAGTCTTTCTACTTAAGACACACGTAGTTTACATACCACAATTAAACTGCATTATAACAGTCTGTTTTTCTGTGTGCTTATTATTACCAGTGAGTTTTGTGCCTTCAGATGATTTGTTATTGCTCATCCTGTTTTTTCAGATTTGAAAACTATGGCATTTCCTGTAGGATAGGTCTGGTGTTGATGAAATCTCTCAGCTTTTGTCTGGGAAAGTCTCTCTTGCTAGTTCATGTTTGAAGGATATTTTCATGAAATATACTATTCTAGGGTACAAGTTTTTTCTTTCAGCACTTTAAATATGTCATGCCATTATCCTGGCCTGTAAGGTTCCCACTGAAAAGCCTGTAGTCAGACGTGTTGGAGCTCCATTGTGTGCTATTTGTTTCTTTTCTCTTGCTGCTTTTAGGTTTCTTTATTTTTGACCTTTGGAAGTTTGATTATTAAACGCCTTGAGGTTGTCTTCTTTGGGTTAAATTTGCTTGGTGTTCTATAACCTTGTACTTGAATATTGGCATCTTTCTCCAGGTTTGGTGCTCTATTCTACTAAGCTTGAACCCAAACCACAAGACAAAATCCTTCCCACCCTTCCCTCCTCTTTCCACAAGTAGAAGAGCCTCTCCTGCTGCTGCCACCACTGGCCCATGGGCAGTTCTGCCAAGCCACTGTCAATGTTCATTTAAGGCCCAAGCACTCTTCAGTCAGCTTGTGGTGAATACTGCCAGGCCTGGGACTCACCCTTCAGGGCAGTGGGCTCCCCTCTGGCCTATGGCAGGTCCAGAAATACTGTCTAAGAGCCTAGGCCTGGACTTGGAGGCCCCAAGGTCCCACTTGGTTCTCTATCCCAGTGTGGCTGAGATGGTACCCAAAGCCAGCATGTATCAGAGTCTTACCTAAGGCCTATAGCATACTACCTGGATATCACTATTGGTTATTCAGGGCCTAAGGGCTCTTTAGCCAGCAGGTGATGAATCCTGCCAGGATTGTGTCCTTCCCTTCAAGGCAGTGGGTTCTCTTCCAGCCCAGGGTATGTCTACATATGTCATCTGGGAGATAAGGCCTGAAATGGGGGCCTCACAACCCTGCATGTTGCCCTGCCCTACTGTGGCTGAGCTAGTATCCAAGATGCAAGACAAAGCTGTCTTTTCTCTTCTCCCTACTCTCCTCAGGCAGAAGGAAGGAGTCACCTTCACTGGTGTGAGCTACACTGCTTGGGGTTGGGAGAGGCATGGCATAAGCACTTCCTCAGCCACCATGCATGGTGTCTCTTAGGTCATATGTTAACCCAGTTCACCAGGTCTAAGCCCAGGACAGCATTAGGGCTTGCATAAGAATTGCAGTCCTTGTAACCTAGACTGTCTTTTAAATTCCAGAGCACTTTAGCCTACAGTGGCACGGCCTGCTGAGAAATTCAAGTTCTGACCACTGGGATGGGTGCTTCCCTGCTGGCTATGTCTGGTCCAAATGGTCTCTGTGTGGGTAGGTGCCAGCTGAGGTCAGAACAGTTTTGCTCTCTGCTGCAACAGGGCAGCACTAAGTTCAATGCAAAGTCCCCCAGTCACTAAGCTGTCCCTCCCTGACGTGTACAGATTCTCTCTCTGCACCACATGGGTGCTACTGGGGAATGGGGAGGGGTAACATCAGCGTTTCAAGACTGTTTTTCCTGTTTTTCAATGCTTTTTTCAGTGATATGAAGTTAAAACCAGGTAATGCGATTGCTCACCTGATTTTTGGTTCTTATGAAGGTGCTTTTTTGTGTGCAGATAATTGTTAAAACTTGGTTTCCTGTGGGTGGTGGGGGGAGCAATCAGTGGAGGCTTCTATTCAGCCATCTTGTTCCACCTCAGTGGCCTTGTTTTAAAATAACCACAGAGTTTTTATTTTCTCCACGTGTGTTGACATATTTGTGATTATTATAAAACAATTACCTGAACTGGTAAGATATTAAGATCTTTCAGTGTAAGAAAAATGATAGAGCATCATAGTTAATCGTATGTTTTCATTCTCCTTTTCATATAAAATACAATTAAACTCTGTAAATATCTTATGTGGCAAAGGGTATGGCTCTTTTTCCTCCAGCTTCCTCTAATGAAAAAGCTGATTTCTGAAACAGTAGTATTGGGAACAAAATTGCTTGGTGAGAGAAAATAATGGACCTTATTTTAAAACACGACCACTAAATCTAAGCTGTCCTCTATGAAGGTAGAAGAACTAAACAGTAACCAGGTACTATCATTTGCCTGCTTCTGCTCAAAACTATGGACTCCCAACTATCATAGCAGAACTATGATACAAATAATTAAATGATGCAAAGTTTAAAAAGAAGACTGAGATATAACTCTGTCTTTAACATAGAAAATAATGTATCACTACCAATAGAAAACAGCAATACTGCTACTCCGTGAAGCATGTCTATAAAATCTATTTGTGTCATTCTATTACCCTCTAATTAAATGTGGTTACTATTTTATTTGAATCTATTTCTTAAAGGTGAATAACTAAAACGAATTCAATGCTTTTTCAATTGAACTAATTCATCTTTTTAAGAATTTTTGAATTATACCTTATCTGCAGCTAAATCCAACTTTCCATTCAGTATTTGAGCCTTTTTTAGGTACCGCTGAACATCCTGAAGATCTCCAAATGAATAAAATTCTTCTGATTGTTTAGCATAACTCTCCAATTCCTCCACAAACCGTTCACACCGTAACTAATAAAAACAATTGTTGTTAATATTCTTAAAAGTTAAAACCCTTTGGTGTCAAAAAATTTTAACATTGTAGGAGTTATCAGAATTATTATTATATTTTGTCACTGGTAAAACATAAAAGGATGATCTGGAAAATGACTGAGATCTAAAATATGCAGAATTGTAAAATTTTAAATTAATGGATTTAGATTCCTCTAACTCACAGATTAGAAAAAGTCAACTCTGTATTATCTATGTAAGTTCTAGCTAATAAAATGAATAAAAATGTTAGACAATGGTGATCTTTAATATGCTGAAGAATTTATGCAAACAAATAATTTATCAGCATTTGAAAAATCTCTTAATAATCAAGAATGGGACTAAAAGAAAATTTCAATTTTTACCTATGCTATTTTTATGAACAACAGAAAAAAACGGAATTTCTTTAATTGTGCTCTGATATCATTTCCATCAGCAATACTAAAGCAAGATATTCCAAGGTTATTTTTCTTGTCCCATGGGCTCTCTTCACAAGAAACATGTAAGGTAAATAAATCCAGATTTAAACACTTAAAAACCATATTGTTCTAATATAAGACAGGTCTGTATGTTTTAAGTAAAAAAGCCTTATTACATAATTGGTATTGGTAAGGCATTCCAAATTAAATGGCTCTAAAAAAAAGCTCAATAAAATCTTCAAAAAATTTAGGTTATTCAAAAATAGATTTTCTATTTTATAGATTATCTAGGCTGATTTCTGTCCTCTTTTCTCTAGTTTCCTGGCAAACTTATTGCTCTAGCCCAGTAGGGGCGGGAAAATGAGAGGAAAAGTTCATCAACAGTGTGTGTAGTTTGTGGAACAGCATACTTTAAAGCATAGCATAAATAATTCTGGGCCACTTAGCAATTTTCCAAGAGTCTATTATATTGAAACTTAAACATCTAATATTTACTACTCAAGATGTTTTCTGCAGTTTTTTAAAAAATTTGATATAGCCTTAATGTAAAACAAAAATACAAACTACAGTTTAAAATGAGTAGTCTTTTTAAGCCTATGAATTATTCTCCAAACAACATATTTTTCCAATTAACTATATTTGCTATAAGTGTAATAGAAAGAGCATGGCTTGCTGTTAAAGGACATCTGTACTGGCTGACCTAGAACAAGTCTCTTAATCTTTGGAAAACTTACTCTTCCATCTGTAAAATGAGACTGTAAATATTAAGTCATTTACTAAGACAGTAGCTATGGAATGCTCAGAGAATTTCAGTGTGTCAGTCACTGTGCTGGGAAGTGGATATAAATGGAGAAAGGTAACAATGAAACAGCCCTGCTCTCAAGGAGCTGATGATCCCATCAGGAGGCAGACTTACAAATACTAACATAATGATCAGATAATTGTCCAGTGGAGATGTGGTCAAAGTGAGAGCACAGGAAAGAACAAGCAGCACTGAGGTCTGCTGAGAGGGCTTCTCTGAAAAATGAATAGAGTGTGCTAGACAAACAGGCACATGTGGGGCGGGGGTGTGCTCAGAGTGATGGGGAGAATGTGCAGGAGACAAGAAGCATAAGAGAGCAGACACCTAGAAGTTGACAGCGTTACTGAAAAGTCACGAGTGAGGAGTGGGGAGAAGTAGGCAATGAGGCTGGACAATGAAATGGGCAAATCATAAATCATCTTATATGGAATACTGTCCCCTCCCCCCCAAGAAAAAAGCTGGAGTTATTGAATGTTAGTGACGATTCTGGGCACAATGCTCAGGAGAGTGAGCAATTATGAGGTACGAAAGCACATTTCATCAAGGGAGCTTTGATATTCAAACAATTTTTAAAAACTGAAAATAGTACTATAAATTATGTAAGATAAATACTATTTTTATTAACTATCATCTGTGCACAACCTATTCCATTTTTTTCACATTACCTGGAAAAATCAAGAAATGACTGCATATTGATCAATATACTACTGACTCTTTAATCATCCAATAAGCATTATAAAAGATCCAATATATTACTGTCTCCCACTAACATTTATAGTGAGATTATAACATTATAGTATGAGAAAGCTAAAAAAGTATGCACTCAAATAAAATAATTGACAATGCTACATAAAAAGATAAAAATAAAACATTTCCAGAAAATGAAAATAAAATATCTAAGATGCCAACCTTTAGACCTTCTTGATATTGTTCTATTTTCTCTTTAATGATTTTCCTGTGTTCTTCAAAAATTTCTCCCATCCTTCCATACCACTGGAAAACACTATTATTTAGCCTAATGTCTGCTGGAGAAAAGTTGACATACTCGATGAGGAAGGCGAGGCAGTTTTTGGAATCCACTAATCTCTTTTCTAGTTCAATCATATCAGTTACCTCCACTTTCTGAATGTAAGCCTGTGGGAAAACAAAAATTATAGGTGACATTTTAACGAACAGCTCGTGTCACAAAACAGCCTGCGGAAATACGTTGCATAACTACGCACAGACTTATTAGAAGTCAACACTTTTGATTCAAAATCAGGGACTACAGCATAGTTTCCTTCTCATCCCTCCCAAACATCTCACTAAAATGACAACAACAAAAAAAGAAAGAAAATGCTTAACAACACGTGGAAAACAAGGGAGGAGTGCTGTGCATTCACAGAAGATAGATATGAACCAGACACTATCTGAGTGACGACTTACTCTTTCAGAATAACATTTTATGAGCACCTACTATGGGCCTGACACTGTGCCAGGTGCTGGTAATACAGTGTGACGAAAGACAGACATGGGCTCTGCCCTCCCTGAGTTTGCAGTCTAGCTGGGGAGTCTGTTTTTACCCAAATAACCACCAGAACAAATGTAAAACTTCAAGCTTGCAACAGAGACAACTGCTGCACAGGCACGCTGCTCAGAGCATATCATAAGGATGCGAAGTAGTGAGAGGTAGAGGGTAGTTCCCATATCTTGGAGAAGCACAAATACAAGGAAATGAGGGAATGAAACAAGTGGAGAGGGCTGCATGTGGAGGGAACATGGGCCCAGTGGCAAGAAGGAGCAAGGGTAAGGGGCTGAGGGGCCAGCAGCGCTGCAGCAGAGTGGTAGGGCAGCAGACAGATGGCTTTGTTTCATTTATCCCAGGACCGAATACTCAAGGACAACTGTTAGTTCCAGTCCCCCTGGTACCAATACTTCTGGACTACCATTCAAGGTAATAGGAGCTCCTTTGTGTCATGGAATGAAATTCTTGTTTTATGGGTATTGGGCATGTGGGAATGTGATAACCTAAACATGGATGCACTTTCACTTTACTCTGAATTCCATTTTTTCCTCTTTCCCTGAAGTGCTTTGACCTATAAAGTATTTTTTTGTTTGTTTGTGTTTTGAGATGGAGTCTCACTCTGTCACCCAGGCTGGAGTGCAGTGGTGCCATCTTGGCTGACTGCAACCTCAGCCTCCCCTGTTCAAGCGATTCTCCTGCCTCAGCCTCCCAAGTAGCTGGGATTCAGGCATGTGCTAGGTTGTTTTTTGTTTGTTTGCTTGCTTGTTTGTTTTGTATTTTTAGTAGAGATGGGGTTTCACCATGTTGGACAGGCTGATCTTGAACTCCTAATCTCAGGTGATTCGCCCACCTCAGCCTCCCCAAATGCTGGAATTACAGGCATGACCCACCATGGCTGACCCTTCCTTTGTATTTTTAAGAAAATATTAAAAATCGGCTGGGCGTGGTGGCTCGTGCCTGTAACCCTAGCCTTTTGCGAGGTCTAGGCAGGCAGATCACCTGAGGTCAGGAGTTCAAAACATGGTGAAACCCCGTCTCTACTAAAAATACAAAAATAATTGGCCGGGTGTGGTGGCGGGCCCCAGTAATCCAGCTACTTAGGAGGCTGAGGCAGGCGAATTGCTTGAACCCAGGAGGCAGTGGTTGCATTGAGCCGAGATCACATCACTGCACTCCAGCCTGGGTGACAGAATGAGACTCTGTCTCAAGAAAGAAGGGTAAGGGGAAGGGAAGAAAGAAAGGGAGAAGGAAGGAAATAATGAAGACCTAACAATGTTTTTGAAGGAGAAAGTTGCTTAGAAATTGTTCATTGATGTATTATTCTAATTAGACTAAATGTTTTCATGTTGTAAATCCAAACCAACAGGATGCAAACCATGGTGATTTCTACAAGTAACAAAATGTCTAACTGAAAATATATTTTTGATAATTTAGTTAATCAGCTGTGTAGTCAAATGACTGGATTTTTATTTCCCCTTACCGATAATAAAGGACTGATTTCTGTACTGAATAAGTTCACCAGCTGTTTTGCCCTTGTGGTAATAATCTTTTTTAAAATATAGAAATATTTGAAATATCAGGCAATAAATCCTATTTGCTAATTCTGTCAAAGGTTGTTATGCATAGTAGAAATTCACAATAAATAATCCCCAAATTCCTAAATATTTCCAGTAATAGCTAGGAGGATAAATAAATGATACTCTCCATATTCAATATTCATTTTTCCAAAGGAATTTTCCTTTAATGAACAGGAATTTACAGTTTAACTCTCCAACTACATTTATAATCATTCATAACCAAAGAATCACTTGATGTCCAACAATAATTAATATAGAATATAAAAATATTCTAAAAAGAATACGTATAAGCATATATGTATATTTTACACACAGTCACATATGAAGGACCTCAGTCCAAGTACAAATACTTTTAAAAGGACAGAACTCCCTTAGAGACTGATATGCAAAAATTGGTTCTAATGATTTTAACAAATTTTCATTTAAGTGAATAATTTTTAAAAATACATATGTAATCACTGTAACTTTTTTATAATTTCCTGCGTATAGAAAGTTTTGAATGATTTTTACGTTTTGCTGGGCGCACTTAAATATTTTAAAATCAAGATCGAGGCAGAGAAAGATGGCTGAATAGAAGCCTCCACTGATCATTCTCCCCATAGAAATACCAACTTTAACAACCATCTAAACCTAAAAGCACCTTCATGAAAAGCAAACATCAAGTAGATGATCACAGTACCTGGTATTAACTTCATATCACTGAAAGAGGCACTGAAGAGGGTAGGAAAGATAGTCTTGAATTGTGGATGCCATCCCTCCCCCAGCCCCTAGCCCCCAGCATCAGCTGCGAGGCACTGAGAATCTGTGTTCTCAGGGAGGGAGAGTGGGACTGTGTGTTGGAACTCGGTGCTGCCAACATGGGCAGACCTCAGCCAATGCCCATGGAGGGACCACTTAGATCAGCCCTAGCCAGAGGGAAATCACCCATTCCAGACGTTACAACCTGAGTTTTGGCAAACCTTGCCACCATGGGCTAAAGTGTTCTGAGGCCCTAAACAACTTGAAAGGCAGTCTAGGCCACAAGAACTGCAACTCCCAGGCAAATTTTAGTGCTGTGTGGGGTCACAGCCAGTGGGCTTGGGGAGCACATGACCTAGTGATATACCAGCTAAAGAAGTGGTTGTGCCATCCTTCCCCCAACCCCAGGCAGCACAGCTCACTGCTCCAAAGGAGACCCCTTCATTCCACTTGAGGAGAGGAAGAGAAAAGAGTAAAGAGGACTTTGCAACTTGGATACCAGCTCCGCCACAGTAGGATAGGGCACTGGGTAGAGTCATGAGGCCCCCATCCCAGGCCCTATCTCCTGGAAGACATTTCTAGACACACATGGGCATGGGCCAGAAGAAAACCCCCTGGCCTGAAGGGAGGGATGCAGTCCTGGCAAAATTCATCACCTGCTGACTAAAGAGCCCTTGGGCACTGAATAATCAGGAGCAGTAGCCAGTTAGGAAACATCCTGGGCTTTGGATGAGAGTCTGAGATGTCCTGGCTTCAGGTGTGATCTGGCACATTCACAACTGTAGTGGCTACCAGGAGAGACTCCTTCTGCCTAAGAAAAGCGAGAGAAGAGTAAAGAGGACTCTGTCTTTCAGTTTAGATACCTCGGCCTTGCAGCTCGGCCATAGTGTGGTAGTGTATGAAGTGGGATCTTGGGGTCCCCAATTCCAGGCCTTGGCTGTTAGAAGGAATTTCTGGACTTATCTTGGGCCAAAGGGGAGCCCACTTTTGTGAAAGTGGGTCCTAGGTTTAGCAACATGCACCACAACCTGATAGAAGAGCCCTTGGGCCTTAAGTGAACATTAGCTGTGGCCTGGCAATACTCCCCAAGGACCTGTGGTGGTGGTGGACATAAGAGTCTCCTCTACTTATCAAAAGGGGAGGGAAGAGTGGGAAGGACTGTGTCTTGTGGTCTGATGCCAGTTCAGCTGCAACAGAGTAGAATACCAAGTAGATTCCTAAGGTTTCCCACTCCAGGCCCTGGCTCCCAGGCAGCATCTCAGGGACACTCGGGGCTGGGGGAACTCACCGACTTGAAGGGAAGAACACATGCCTGGATGGCTTCACCATCTGCTAATTGTAGAGCCCTAGGGCCTTGAATAAACACAGGCAGTAGCAAGGCAGAGGTTACCATGGGCCTTAAATGAGAACCAGTGTTGTGCTGGCTTCAGTTCTGACCAAGCACAGTCCCAGTGGTGATGGTCACAAGGGTGTTTGTGTCACCCCTCCCCCAGTTCCAGGCAGCTTAGCAGACAGACAGAGACAGACGACAGAGAGAGAGAGAGAGAGAGAGACTCTCTAATTATTTGGGAGAAATTAAGGGAAGAGAATGAGTCTCTGCCTGGTAATCAAGACAAGTCTTCCAGATTTTATCCAAGACCCCCAAGGCAGTACCTCTACAAAGCTATGAGATCCACAGTGTTACTGGGCTTGGGGTATCCCTCAATGCTGATACAGAAGAAGTGACCAAATACTTAGATCACAACATTCAAGTCCCTTCAAATACCTGGAAAGTCTTCTCAAGAAGGATGGGTACAAACAAGCCCAGAATGCTAAGAGAACAATACCTAACTCTTCAACGCCCAGACACCAATGAACATCCACAAGCATCAAGACCGTCCAAGAAAACATAACCTCATCAAACAACCTAAATAAGGCACCAAAGAGATAAACCCAAAGAGATAGAGATATGTGACATTTCAGACAGACAATTCAAAATAGCTGTTTCCAGGAAACTCTTTGAAATTCAAGATAACACCAAGAAGGAATTCAGAATCTCATCATATAAACTTAACAAAGAATTTGAAATAATTAAAAAGAATCAAGAAGAAATTCTGGGGTTGAAAATGCAATTGACATACAGAAGAATGCATCAGACTCTTAATAGCAGAGTTCATCAAACAGAAGAAAGAATTAGTGAGCTTGAAGATAGGCTATTTAAAAATACACAGAGGAGACAAAAGAAAAAAGGATAAAAAAGAATGAAGTACACCTATAGGATCTGGAAAATAGCCTCAAAAGGGCAAATCTAAGAGTTATTGGCCATAAAGAAGAGGTAGAGAGAGAGAGATAGGTAGAACCTTATTCAAAAGGATAACAAAATTTTCCAAACCTAGAGAAAAATATCAATATTTCGGTACAAGAAGGTTATAGAACACCAAGCAGATTTAACCCAACAAAGACTACCTCAAAGTATTTAATAATCAAACTCCTAAAGGTCAAAAATAAAGAAAGGATCCTAAAAACAGCAAGAGAAAATAAACAACCCACAATGGAGCTCAAACACGTCTGACTGCAGACTTTTCAGTGATAACCTCACCAGCCAGCAAAGAGTGGCATGACATATTTAAAGTGCTGAAGGAAAAATAACTTGTACCCTAGAATAGTAAATCTGGTGAAAATATCCTTCAAACATGAAGGGGAAAGACAAACTTTCCCAGACAAACAAAAGCTGAGGGATTTCATCAACACCAGACCTGTCCTACAAGGAATATTAAAGGGAGTTCTTCAATCTAAAAGCAAAGGACAATAATAAACAATAATAAATCATCTGAAGGTACAAAACTCATCAATTACGGTAAACAGAAAAACACAGACTATTATAACACTGTAATTGCGGTGGGTAAACTATATATATATATATGTTAAGTAGAATGCAGAAAGATGAACTGATAAAAAATAACTATAACTTTTCCAGACAGATAGTATAATAAGATATAAGCAGAAACAACAAAATGTTAAAAAGCAGGGGGACAGACAGTCAAAACATAGATTTTTAAATTAATTTTCTTTTTGCTTGCTTGTTTATGCAATCAGTGTTATCAACAATTTAAAATAATAAATTATAAGATATTATTTGCAAAATTTATGGTAACCTCAAATCAAAAAACATACAACAAACATACAGAAAATGAAAAGCAGGAAGCTAAAACATACCACCAAAGAAAATCACCTTCACTAAAAGGAAGACAAAAAGGAGAAAAAGAAGGAAGAGAAGACTGCAAAACAACCAGAAAACAAGTGACAAAATGGCAGGAGTATATCCTTACTTATCAATCAAAATTATCAATAACAATAACATCAAATGTAAACGGACTAAACTCTCCGATCAAAAGACATAGCCTTGCTGAACGGATAATAAAACAAGACCCAGTGATCTTTCACCTAAAAGAAACACACTTCACCTACAAAGACACACATAGCCTGACAATAAAGAGATGGAAAAAGATATTCCATGCCAATGAAAACCAAAAGAGACCCGGAGTAGCTACACTTATATCAGAAAAAGGAGATTTCAAGATAAAAGCTATTAAAAGAGACAAAGAAGGTCATTGTATAATGATATAGCGGCCGATTCAGCCAGAGGATATAATAATTGAAGATATATAGGCACCCAACACTGGAGCACCAGGTATATTAAGCAAATATTATTAGAGCTAAACAGAGAGATAGACCTCAATACAATAATAACTGGAGACTTAAATACCCCATTTCAACATTCATACAATACATGTCATACAAAAAAAGATCGTATGTCATATGTCATACAAAAAAAGATCATTCATACAAAATAATAAAAAAAGAATCATCAGATTTAATCTGCACTATAGACCAAACAGACCTAATAGATATTTACAGAACATTTCATCCAATGGCTGCAAAATACACATCCTTCTCTGCAGCACATGGATCATTCTCAAGGATAGACCATATATTAGATGCCAAAACAAATCTTAAAACATTCAAAAAATTGAAATAATATCAAGCATAGTCTCTGACCACAATGGAATAAAACAAGAAATCAGTAACAAAAGGAATTCTGGAAACTACACAAACACATGGAAATAATATGCTCCTGAATGATCAGTGAGTCAATGAAGAAATTAAGAAGGAAATTGAAAAAATTTCTTGGAGGGAGTGATAATGGAAACACAACATACCAAAACCTATGGGATACAGCAAAAGCAGCACAAAAAGGGAATTTTATAGATACAAGTGGCTAAATCAAAAAGTAGAAAAACTTCAAATAAACAACCCTCTGATTTAAATAATTCTAAAAGCAAGCGCAAATCAAACCCAAAATTAGTATAAGAAAATAAATAATAAACATCAGAGCAGAAATAAATGAAATTGAAATAAAGGAACGAATACCAAAAAATGAAAAGTTGGTTTTATGAAAAGCTAAACAACATTGACATACCTTTAGCCAGACTAAGAAAAAAAGAGAGAAGACTCAAATAAATAAAATCAGAGATGAAAAAGAAGACATGACAATCAAAACTACAGAAATTCAGAGTATCATTAGAGGCTACTACAGACAACTATATCCCAATAAATTGGAAAACCTAGAAGAAATGGACAAATTCCTAGACACATACAAACTACCAAGATTGAACCACAAAGAAATACAAAACCTTAACAGACCAGCAGGTAACAAGATCAAGTAACAAGATCAAATCCATAATAAAAAGTGTCCCAACAAGGAAAAGCCCACAACCTGGTGGCTTTACTGCTGAATTCTACCAAACCTTCCTACTCAAACTAATACCCAAAAAAAAAAAAAAAAAAAAAACAAAAAAAAAAAACTAGAGGAGGGGTGATATGGTTTGGCTGTGTCCCCACCCAAATCTCATCTTGAATTGTAGTTCCCATAATCGCCATGTGTCATGGGAGGTAACTGAATTACGGAGGCAGTTATCCTCAGGCTGTTCTGGTGATAGTCAGTTCTCAGGAGATCTGATGGTTTTATAAGGGGCTTTTCCACCATGCTTCATTCATTCTTTGCCTTCCTGCTGCCATGTGAAGAAGGACATGTTTGCTTTCCCTTCTGCCATGATTGTAAGTTTTCTGAGGTCTCCCCAGCCTTGCAGAACTGTGAGTCAATTAAACCTCTTTCCTTTATAAATCATCCAGTCTCAGGTATTTCTTCATATCAGCATGAGAACAGACTAATGCAAGGAGGAAATACTTTCAAGCTCATTCTATGAGGCCAGTATTACCATGACACCAAAACTAGACAAAGATGCATCAAAAAAGAGAAAACTTTAATATCTCTGATGAATATTGATGCAAAAGTCCTCAACAAAATACTAGCAGACTGAATTCAACCACACATTAAAAAGGTCATTCATCAGGACTAGGTGGGATTTATCCCAGGGATGCAAGGATGATCCAACATATGTAAATTAATGTGATACATCATATCAACAGAATGAAGGACAAAATTCGTATGACCATTTTGATTGATGCTAAAAAAGCATTTTATAAAATTCAACGTTGCTTTATGATAAAAAAAAACCCTCAAAAATTGTGCACAGGAGGACACAATAAAAACCACAGGACAGACTCACAGCTAGTATCATACTGAATGGGGAAAAACTGAAAGCCTTTCCTCTAAAATCTGGAACACACCAAGGATGCCAATCTTCACCACTGTGATTCAACATAGTACTGGAAGTCCTAGCTAGAGCAATCAGATAAGAGAAAGAAATAAAAGTCTTCCAAATTAGAAAGAAAGCAGTCAAATTATCCTTGTTTGCAGATAATATATTATATTTGAAAAATCCTAGAGACTCCACCAAAATACTATTAGAACTGATAAACAAATTCGGTAAAGTTGCAGGATACAAACTTACATACAGAAACCAGTAGCATTTACATTTATGTATGCCAAAGGTGGGACAATCTGAAAAAGAAATCAAGAAAGTAATCTCATTTACAATAGCCACAAATAAAATTAAATACCTAGGATTAACCAAAGAAGTGAAAGATCTCTATAGTGAAAATTATAACACAATGATGAAAGAAATTGAAGACACCAAAAAAAAGGAAAGATATTCCATGTTCATAAATTAGAAGAATCCAATATTGTTAAAATGTCCATACTACCCCCAAAGCAATGTCAATGTCAATGACATTCCTCAGAAATAGACAAAAAAATCTTAAAATTTATACGAAACCACAAAAACCCCAGAATAGCCAAAGCTGTCCGGAGCAAAAAGAACAAAACTGGAGGGATCACATTACCTGATTAGAAATTATACTATAGAGCTACAGTAACCAAAATAGCATGGTACTTGCAGAAAAACTGACACATAGATTATTGGAACAGAATGGAGAACACAGAAACAAATTCATAAATCTACAGTGAACTCATTTTTGAGAAAAATGCCAAGAACATACCTTGGGATAAGGGCAGTCTCTTCAATAAATGGTACTGGGCAAACTGGATATTCATATGCAGAAGAATGAAACTAGACCTCTGTCTCTCAACATATACAAAAATCAAATAAAAATGGATTAAAGACTTAAATCTAAGACCTCAAACTATGAAACTGCTATAAGGAAACATTGGAGAAACTTTCCAGGAACTTGGACTGGGCAAATATTTCTTGAGTAATACACCACAAGTACAGGCAAACAAAGCAAAATTGGACAAATGGGATCACATCCAGTTAAAAACCTGCTACATGGCAAAGGAAACGATCGACAACATGAAGAGACAACCCCGAGCATGGGAGAAAATATTTGCAAACTACCCATCTGATGAGATTAATAACTAGAACTACACTATTGCAGCACTATACAAGGAGCTCAAACAACTCTATAGAAAAATCTCTGATAATCTGATGAAAAAGTCGGCAAATTATCTGAATAGATACTTCTCAAAACAAGACATACAAATGGCAAACAGGCATGTGAAAAGGTGCTCAACATCACTGATCATCAGAGAGATGCAAATCAAAACTACAATGACATATCATTTCACTCCAGTTAAAATGGCTTTTATCCAAAAGACAGGCAATAACAAAGGCTGCTGAGAACGTGGAGAAAAGGGAACCCTCTCACACTGGTGGTGGGAATGTAAATTAGTACAACCACTACGGAGAACAGTGTGGAGGTTTCTTGAAAAACTAAAACTAAAGCTACCATATGATCCAGCAATCCCACTGCTGGTATATACCCCAAAGAAGGGAAATCAGTATATTGAAGAGATATCTGCACTCCCATGTTTGTTGCAGCACTATTCACAATACCCAAGATTTGGAAGCAATGTTAAGTATCCATCAACAGATGAATAGAAAAAGAAAATGTGGGACACAATGCAGTACTATTCAGTTATAAAAAAGAATGAGATTCTGTCATGAGCAATAACATGGATGGAACTGAAGGTCATTATGTGAAATAAGCCAGGCACAGAAAGACAAACTTTGCATGTTCACGCTTATTTGTGATAGGTAAAAATTAGAACAATTGAACTCATGGAGGTAGAGAATAGAAGGATGGTTACCAGAGGCTGTAAGGGAAGTGGGTGGATGTGGGGGATGTGGTGAAGGTTAGTGGGTGCAAAAATATATTAATATTTTGAAAGAATGAAAAAGATCTAGTATTTGATAGCATAACAAGATGACTATTGTCAATAATTTAATTGTACATTTTGAAATAGCTAAAAGTATATAATTGGATTGTTTGAAACACAAAGGATAAATGCTTGAGGTGCCAGATACCCCATTTACCCTGAGGTGATTATTACACATTATAAGCCTACATCAAAATATCTCATATTCCCCATAAATATATGCACCTGTTATGCACCCATGAAAATTAAAAATAAAACAAAATTTTAAAGGATTTTTTGAATAATAGAAAATGGAAAAATACCACAAAAACTTAATGTTATACGAATGAAAAGTAAACAAAATGAAATGGCAATTAGCTAGTTGTTAAACATTATTTTATTTGCCATTAGGTAGACTTCTGTATTAATCCATTTTGTGTTGCTATGAAGGAGTACCTGAGGCTGGGTAAATTTGTAAAGAAAATAGGTTTTTTTGGCTGACAGTTCTGCTAGCTGTTCAAGAAGCATGATGCCAGCATCTGCTTCTGGTCAGGGCCTCAGGAAGCTTTTACTCATGGCAGAAGGCAAAGGGTAATGTGACACATGGCAAGAGGGGGAGCAGAAGAGAAAGGAGGGGATGCCAGGCTCTTTTTAATCATCAGATCTCAAGAAAACTAAACTAGCAAGAAGTCACTCATTGCCATCAGGAAGGCACCAAGCCATTCATGAGGGATCCACCAAAAACCTCCTATTAGGCCCCATCTCCAACACTGGGGATCATGTTTCAACATAAGATTTGGAGGAGACAAGCATTCAAACTATATTAACTTCAAACATAGAAGTAACATGAGAAATGATGAAAGTGAGACTTACCCAATATTTTCAGTGTCACAAATTCTATGCCCAAAATATACCTCAACAAACTATCGCAGAAAAGCTTAATATAAAGAAAATACAGCTTTTATAAAAAAATGAAATGTCACTTAAGGCTTAAATATTTGTTGATAAAATAAATGAAGAGTGATTACACAGCTCAGGCTGCCCAGGACAGTGCTGGTTTGTTCCTGTTAGCATGGCAATAATTGTTGCGTGTTCTCAAAAATAACCTGATAGATAATTGCATTAATTGTTCCAATACTTCACCTCTCCAGTATGCATGCCCTGTAGGGTCCTCTCAATCAGACTTGTTTTGGTCAATGAGATGTTAGCTAATGTGACACAAACAGAGTCTTGAAAAGCACTTGTACAACTGAATTTGCTTGCATGTCTGTACCATGACATGAGAACACACCCAGACGAGCCTGCTGGGGCTTGAGGGACAAGTGGAGCCAAGTCAACCTGCTGAAGGATAGTTAGACTAGTCAACCCAACTGAGTGAGTGACCCAACAGGGTGACCCCATGGAGATCAGAAGAACCAACCAGGAGCATCTAGCCTAAATTACCAAACTGCAAACTCATGAGCTATGTATTTTGAAAGTCATTATTATTATTATTTTTTTTTTTATTTTTTATTTTTGAGACAGAGTCTTGCTGTGTTGCTAGGCTGGAGTGCAGTGGTGCAATCTCGACTCACTGCAACCTCTGCCTCCCAGGTTCAAGCGATTCTCCTGCCTCAGCCTCCCGAGTAGCTGGGACTACAGGCACACGCCACCATGCCCAGCTAATTGAAAGTCATTATTATTTTTAATCTGTCTTAACTTTTGGAGTGATTTGTTACTCTGCATTATTGTGTCAATAATTAATTGATACACACAATTATGGAGAAGCTATAAACAATACCTTCATTTCCATTAGTTCTGCTGTATTTGGAGGAGTGCTAAGAGCTTTTTCAGCTATCCTCTCAAATTCATCGCATAATCTGAAACACCAAGCAAAACCAATCTTACATATTTACAGTTAAATTTAATTCTAAAATATATTCCTGTATACTGTTTAAATATTCCATTGCATGAAAAATAAAAACTATAACTTAGCTATATGACATCTAATAATTAAAAGCAAATTTGAATACATTTACTTATTCAGTGTGCATTTGATGATCTATTATATTTTCAACTATAATATTGTGATAGTGATATATAAATGAATCAGAGAGCATAATGGCCCTCATGCAACTCACAATACAGTAAGGGAGATAGGACTGTGAACAATCATTTCCAACCTGAGCTTTAAGGGCTCTAAGAGAGATTTAGTTGAGATGGCACAAAGAAAGTAGTACAAAGGAAAGGAATGATTAACTATACTTGGAGGGATTGTTTAAAATAGGCATGTGTGCTCAGAAACTTCCAGTAATATGCAAATATTTCCTATTGATTTGGGTTGCTGCCAATATAAATCATGAACTTATCTTGGCATACAGAAAAAAAAGAGTAGCAAGAACTAAGGGAGTTCAAATGAAACGAGTAGAACAATTCTTCAGTAAAATTGGCTGAAAGGTGAAGGAGAGCGGAACAGCATGGGGATAATGGGTTAAAGTCTGGGGCTGGGAGATGTAAGAGGGCCTCCAACATATTTGTAACCTTCAGAGGGAAAATCAGTCAGGAAGGAGAGGTTCAAAATAAGGAATATAGAAGGGATAACTGAAGGAGCCGGGTTCAGAGGCATTGAAAACAATGGGGCTGAGCTCCAAGGCACAGAGAAAAACTGAATGGTGTGACAGACTCCTGCTCTCTGAGTATGTGGGAGACAGGCTTTCTGGAGAGGTGAGTCAAACCATGCAGGAGCAACAAGGGGAAGGCATTCATATCTAATGGCTCCTTTAATAGTCCTGATATGTCCTCTGTCCATCCTAGGGAGTCTGGTGAGAGGCAAGAGGCATAATTAGGAGAAAATGGGAAAAAGTAGAACTGGCACAAGCTCAGAGAGCATTAAGAGGCAGGAGAAGTAGCCACGCAATTAAAATAAGTATTTCACCCAGCATGAACAGCAGTAAGAAGACACTTTCACTATTATTCTAGTTCTTTTAGAGGAAAAGGTGCTTTAAGCTGAAAATCTGATCTGGTTCCTACATAAGGTACTCAAGTCCTAGTCCTCTTTCACACGGTACCTTCATCCCCAGCCTTTCCTTTCACTTCTCTTCCCTCACGCTGTCTGTGAAAGCAATGCAAACCACTCCTAGTTCTTGGAATACACCCTTCCATTTTCACACCTCACTGCCCTCTACATATTATCTTCTCTTCCTGGAATTCTTTTACCCACACTGTACACCTGACAGACTCCCACTCATCCTTCAAAATAAAATTCACAGGTCAGTTCTTCTTTGCAGCCTTCCCTGATTCTCCCCTCTCCCCCAAACTCCATCATGGGAGGAAATTAATTCTGTCCTCTCTGTTCTACCTTGTGGCTCATTACAGTACTTACTGCATGGTATTGTAATTTACTGGTTTGTGTGTCTATTTCTCCATCTACATTTTAACTTCCTTCAGCAATTTTATTTTAGAGTCTTAGAGCCTAAGTGGCTAGTTTTGTGCCTAACACATAGTAGGTAAATAGAACTTCCTTCAGGCTTCTATACAGCTTGAAAGAAATATTTTTAATGATCAATTTTTTCTCTGATACCATAATCATAAAATGTATCCTGATTATTTAGAGTTTTTCACCCATGTAGCTGATGCCAGTCAAGAGATTCCCAGAGCAACATTACCACCAGTTGTTGGAAGACTAGTTACACTTTTCTACTTCTTGTCTTAAAGAAACAGGTATTCTGCTTTATACACTAGTATTCTGTGAGTTTACTTCACATGGGTCAGTTTTCCCAAAAATCCCTAGGTTAGTCACAAATGAATTTCCAGATAAAAGAAAAAGTTACCATGGCCCTCAAGAGTAATTTTAGGAAGATGAAGTTTCAAATGTGATGATGGTCCCTTAGGACCCATAACAACTACTATGTAAATCCACTTTGAAACCCACTTTCCATATTGATTACACAAATATAAAAATCTGAATTTAGATAATGTGCACTTGACTTGTGTAAAACAAATACAAACACATTTTAATACCACCTTAACTCAGACAACTGGGGAGGCACACTTGTGGTGAAAAAAATAATAGTACTAATAATCACATCACATCACAAAGTGATACTTAAAGCCAAGTAGAAATAAGTTTAGCATAATCATTTCTTTTGAATCATTTATGGCATTGCTCTAATCCATTACTTTAGTTGAGTGACAGCTGATTCTATTAAACATCCCCTCCCAAAAAACAAAAAAAATCAGTATCACATAAATACCTTGTATTTATTTCCTGATGATCTCTGAACATTTTAGCTAGAAGTTTCCCACAAATAATATCTGCTCGCTTCACCAAAGCTCTGATTAATTCCTCACAGTGCATTTCAAACATTCCTAAACGAATAGTCTGCAAAAGATTAAAAGTTTAATCAACATAAGAAATAAAACAAATGTATTTTCACAATTTTGCCATTCTCATAATTTTTATTTTTGTGTGTGATGTAACAAGATTGAGATTTTTAAAAACATATATAATTCGGGGAAGGTTTTCCGAATAATCATTTGTATTATACAACTATCTTCCGGGTAAATATCCTTGAAAAGTTTATTATCTTGGAAACCAATTCAATCTCAGGACAATAATAGCAATAACAATTTTGGTGAATTGAATTACTGTATTACTAAATAAATAATGTAGGTTTCAAACGTTATAGTTGCTCTGTACAAAAAAATACATGTTCATGGTAGAAAATTTAGAAAATGTAAAAAAAGACAAATTTTAAGTTACTAGTATTCTACTAAACAGAACCACATTTTGGTGTAATTACTATATTTTCCACAGGATTTATAAACACTAAGGCAAAAATCAAATAGGTTCTTGGAATTGTAGGGACGGCGCTAATTATATAAAATACTTGCCAGAGTTGTGGTAGTAGAGTCTCAGCTACATGAGCACAAGAACTGTGTTTTGCCTAGATTCTTATACCCGGGGCTTACCACAATGCTAGGGACACATCAGAAGCTCAGTAAATATTTTTCCTGTTGATAGTAATGTTGTAATTCTTTCACTGTGTTCTAAAAATACATCCTAATAAAACTGGGGAAAAGATACCAGATAGAGATAACAGTTGTACAAAACTAGAGTCATTTACCTTTATGGATGTGTACTGTATTTCCTCTATTAGTTTCTGGTATTTGCGAATTTCATCTATTATTTTTTCATAACTATGATTTTCTGCGAGGAAGTTATCAACATCTCGCTCAGCTTTTCTGGTAATTAAAAAGTCATACTTGTCATAGAGTCTGAGGTGCTCAGTAGGTGCCACACTCTCTTTCATAATAACTTCCTTGATCTTTTCTTTGTGAGCATCTACGATTTCATTCAGAATTATGGGCTTCAAGGTTGTTGGTTTAGACTTACTTTCCTAAACAAGGGGGTAAAAATAATAGTATTTAAAATATCTTAAAGTAACTATATCATTTGTCTTTGTACAAATGCCAATCTTACAATGTTTCCTGTCTTTTTATTCACGAGGTTGTTTTAATTGTTTAATCTCTAATCTATAGAAAGATATTAGACTAATTGCAGCAGTGTTTTAAAATTTAGGGTTCATATAATTTTTTGTTCTCTTTAAGGCCACCTACTTGTGTTTTGTTTTTCTGTATGGATGAAAGAACAGTCACTTGAAAATATATACGAAATAATATTTAGAATAAAAAACAGCAAAGTACACATTTTTAAGTTTTATTTTTAATTGACATAATTATACATATTTATGGAATACAATGTGATGCTTTGACATATGTATACATTGTGTATTGATCAAATCAACATAATTAGTAAATCCATCACCTCAAACATTTCTCGCTTCTTTGTAGTAAAAACACTCAAAATCCTCCCTTCTAGCTATTTTGAGATATATAATGCATTATTGTTAATTATAGTCACCCTAATGTGCAATAGAACACCAGAACTTACTCCTCCCATTTAACTGTAACTTTGTACCCAATTACCAACCTGTCCCCATCTCCCCCATTCCTTGCTACCCTTCCTAGCCTCTGGTAACCACTATTCTACTCTTTATTTCTAGGAGATCAACTTTTTCAGATTCAACATGTAAGTGAGATCATTATTTGTCTTTCTGTGTGGCTTATTTCAGTTAACATAATGCCCTCCAGGGTCTTCCATATAATTGCAAATGACAGGACTTCCTTCTTTCTATAGGTGAATAGTATTCCACTGTGTATATATATATCACATTTTCTTTATCCATTCAACCACTGATGGACACCTAAGGCAATTCCATATCTTGGTTATTAGGAATAGCGCTGTAACAAACAGGAGAGTGCAGATACCTCTTCAACATACTGATTTCCTTTCCTTTAGCATATATACCCAATAGTGGGATTGCTGTGTCATATGGTTGTACTACATGCAATTTTTTGAGGAACCTCTTTACTGTTTTCCATATTGGCTGCACTAATTTACATTCCCACCAACAGTGGGTCTTTTCTCCACATCCTTGTCAACACATCATCCTTTGTCTTTTCAATAATAGCTATTCTAACTAGAGTGAGGCGACATTTCATTGTGGTTTCTATTTGTATTTATCTGATAGAGATGTAGAACATTTTTTAATATACCTGTTAGCCATCTATTTGTATATCTTCTTGTGATAAATGTCCTATCAGGTTTTCCATCAATAAATAGGATTATTTGTGGTTTTGCTATTGAGTTCCTTTTATATTCTGAATATTAACCTCTTGTCAGACATTGATATAGTTTGATCTATGTCCCTGCCAAATCTCATGTTGAATTGTAATCCCCAGTGTTGTAGGTAGGGCCTGGTGGGAGGTGTCTGGGTCATGGGGGTGGATTCCTCATGGTTTGGTTCTGCCCTTGCCATAGCAAACAAGTTCTCATGAGATCTGGTCATTTAAAAGTGTGTGGTAACTCCCCACCCCAGTCTCTCTTGCTCCTGCTCCTGCCACGTGAGACACCTGTTCCCTCTTCACCTTCCATCGTGTCTGGAAGCTTCCTGAGGCCTCCCCAGAAGCAGATGCAAGCACTATGCTTACTGTGCAGCCTGCAGCATCATAAGCCAATTAAACCTCTTTTTAAAATAAATTATCCAGTCTCAGGTATCGCTTTATAGCGATGCAAGAACGATCTGTCACAGATATACAGTTTGCAAATTTTTTATCCCATTATGTGGGCTCTTTATTCATTGCTTCCTTTATGCAGAAGCTTTTTAGTTTGATGTAATCCTATTTGTCAATTTTTATTTTTGTTGCCTGTGTTTTTGAGGTCTTATCCAAAAAATCCTTGTGCAGATCAATGTTATAAAGCATTTGCCCTATATTTTCTTATAGTACTTTCATAGTTTTGGGTGTTACGTTTAAGTCTTTAATCCACCTTGAGGTGATTTTTATATATGGTGAGAGATAGGGGTCTAGTTTGATTTTTCTGTATGTGGATATCCAATTTTCCTAGCACCATTTATACTTTCCCAAAGTATGTTCTTGGTGCCTTTGTCAAAAATTAGTTACTGGCTGGACATGGTGGCTCACACCTGTAATCCCAGCACTTTGGGAGGCCAAGGCAGGCAGATCACTTGAGCCCAGGAGTTCAAGACCAGCCTGAGCAACATGGCGAAACCCCGTCTCTACAAAAAACAAAAAATTAGTGGTAGTGTACATCTGTAGTCCCAGCTACTCCAAGGGCACTGAGGTGAGAGAATCACCTGAGCCCAGGAGGTCAAGACTGCAGTGAGCCATGATCATGCCACTGCACTACAACCTATGCGACACAGTAAGACCCTGTCTCGAAAAAAAAAAAAAGTTATTGTAGAAGTGTGGATTTATTTCTAGGTTATCTATGCCGTTCCATTGGTCTATGTGTTTGTTTTTATGCCAGTACCATGATGTTTTGGTTACTATAGCTTTGTAGTGTGTATATGTGTGTGTGTCTGTGTGTATATATATACATTTAAGTATATATATATATGTTTAAGTATATATATATATACACTTAAATATTTAAAATCATGTTTTGTTTTTTTTGTTTTTTTGTTTTTTGTTTTATTATACTTTAGGTTTTAGGGTACATGTGCACAATGTGCAGGTTTGTTACATATGTATCCATGTGCCATGTTGATTTCCTGCACCCATTAGCTCGTCATTTAGCATTAGGTATATCTCCTAATGCTGTCCCCGCGCCCCCCACCCCCCACCCCACAACAGTACCCGGAATGTGATGTTCCCCTTCCTGTGTCCATGAGTTCTCATTGTTCAATTCCCACCTATGAGTGAGAACATGCGGTGTTTGGTTTTTTGTCCTTGCGATAGTTTACTGAGAATGATGTTTTCCAGTTTCATCCATGTCCCTACAAAGGACATGAACTCATCATTTTTTATGGCTGCATAGTATTCCATGGTGTATATGTGCCACATTTTCTTAATCCAGTCTATTGTTGTTGGACATTTGGGTTGGTTCCAAGTCTTTGCTATCGTGAATAGTGCCAGGAAACAACAGGTGCTGGAGAGGATGTGGAGAAATAGGAACACTTTTACACTGTTGGTGGGACTGTAAACTAGTTCAACCATTGTGGAAGTCAGTGTGGCGATTCCTCAGGGATCTAGAATTAGAAATACCATTTGACCCAGCCATCCCATTACTGGGTATATACCCAAAGGAGTATAAATCATGCTGCTATAAAGACACATGCACACGTATGTTTAAAATCATGTTATTGATACTTTACCATGCAACGTTTTTCAAATTACACCCATGTGAGGTGATTAGATCACAGCTAGGGAACAGGTCACCCTGTAACAAATCTATTTATAAAATTCATCATAAAAGCTTTTTTTTGGCTGTTTTTTACATTACATTACATATTTTCTTTTTTAAACTAGCATACAACACAAAGCTAAACTGACTCATAGTTTGCCTACTCCCAATTTTGGGAGAAATATTTCATTCCTACCAAATCACATACCCTGTAGGAAAATAAATTCCCACACGCTGACAATTGCCACCCAACTTTCTCTGCAAGGAATCTTCCTTCAAATCCCTCCTTCTCATACACATGAGTTGTCATGTGCAGTGAATTCTTACTTTCTTTTTCCTGAAAGCTTAAGCTTTAAATACTGCAATTTTATTTACAGATCTACACGTAAACAAAAGTGAAAACAAGAACCACAACAAAAACAAAACAAAACAAAATAACACTTTAAAAAAATTACAAACCAGCTAGAAAATATTCTGGCAGTGTTTACAAATTAGTTGCTGTTTTTGTACAAAATTGCTAAATAATAAAAATGTGAGCAAACTACCTATCGACTTCAATAAAACAATTGCTATGCACAACCCTGTACATATAAACACAACCTAACACTGCCATGCTAATGTGTTGCCCTTTATTCATTTTATTTTCTAAGGCTCATGCAGTCATAATTTGCACACTTGTAATTTTCAGCCATATAATATGTGAGCTTTAATAGCAGCAACCGATGGTACCAGGAAACCTGCATACTTAGAACTTAAAGTAATGCAAAAACTGTGGTACTTACTAACTCACTTAATGCTACTTACTAGCACTCACTTACTGCTCAGATACTAAGTCAAAAAGAAAATGGCTAATGAAAGAATACAGTATGGACATCTAATTAATGTACACCAGTTAAGCCCAGCAACTGGAAAAATCTTACGCATGAAGAAACTTTCAAGATTTACTAGGATTCCTTTAGTTTTTAAAACAATAAATATGGCATTACCTTATAAAAAGTTTCAACAAAACACACAACAACCTAGCCAGGTGAGTTCAGTCTTTAGACACTGGAAAAAATCAGCTTTGTGCATCTGGCAAAAGATAATTACACAAAGCTGAAAGTAGAGGCAGCTAACCAGATGAGATAGATATGGGAGATGGGGAAAAGCTTGGCATAAATGGTTTCCTACACAGGAAAAAAAACCACAGTGCATTTCTAGTAGACAACACAAAGCTCCCTCTCCCTTCTCCATCCCAATGCTTCCTCTCGGACCACACTGATGTTTTGTACCAAGCCTAGCGTGTGTGAAGGGAGGAGACCACAGGTGGAAGCTGAAGAAGAAAAAGGCAGATAGTCTTCACCTTTGTTTTTTCCCAAACACACACCCATGCATACCCACACAAAGAGTTTAAAGCACTAGTGTCATCTGTCTTGACCCCACAACCACTTTGCATATTGTAGAAATCTTCCTGGAGTAAACTGGCTGGGGCTTCTGTGTTTTTGTTTGTTTGTTTTTATTTCCTAAGGGATATTTTCAATTCAATTAAACATGTATGAGTTGAGTGCCTACTGTGTGCCTGCCACTGGGTCAGGCACATAGCATTTCAATTTAACTGTTCATTTTGAGGTTTGTTCTTTATCTGACTCCCTCATTCCCACAGTCCTTAGTATCCAAAAAATGGATTGAAGATACTATGCCATATTCCAAGTCGGAGATGGCCATTGCCTCCTGCCAATGGGAAAGCTATTCTTCAACGTAACTGGTAGGATTTGCAGCTGACACAAACCCTCCAACTTGGGACACCATTCCTGAAGAGTAAAGCGGGAAATGCCCTGGCATTCTTTTGCTCCATTTTCTATGTCCTGGCTTTCCTTGGTCCAACTCATTCCTTCATAGAGGAAGGGGAACAGGGTCTAGCCAGAATGATTCCAGCCCCTGACACAGTGGGAGCCCCCTGTTCCTGCCAGCATAAGAAAATGCCACTCACACAATGGGAATGTCTTTCTCCCTGGAGGCCTCTCCACCCGACCGCATCCTGAGAAGTGGTCTCCGAGTGCAGCGTTAACAGTCCTTTCCCAGTAACAGGGGCGTGGGAAGCACAAGGATTAAAGGATCCATGCCTGCTGCTCCTTGGGACTGTTACATCATTTGACCTGGTTCTCCTTTCCAATGGGTCACTCCTGTCAGCAAGCCCCAGGACTGACTTGCTCCAAGCTGGGAGTGGAAGCAAGATGGGACAATGCTTCTTGCAGAGCCTGATAAACCTCAGATCACACAGGTTTAGATGTTCTGATCAGTAGAGGTTCTGTCCCTCTGCTGATGTAACGTGAACTTGTAAAATTTCCTTCAAAGTAAGCAATTAAATTGAAATGGTGATGAATGCCACAGGAATACATAAATGGCAGCTAAAAAAATATAAAAAGTCTAAAATAATCCACAAAGAACTAAGTAGGCATTTGCTACAAATCAACTGGAAAGTCACAAACATGCGGGGGATAGGGGAGTGGGCATAGTTTCTAGAGATAGAAAAATCCATAACAGCTTAGAGTGGCAGAACTCTACTCGTCTTCTGTAACTGCAACAAGTATATTTGAAAACAGGTTCTTCATCCTAAAGGCTGTGGAGCTTTTAAGGGTTTTGAGGAAGTTTTGTGTCCCCTCCTTTTGGGACACAGGGTCCAGAGCTTAAATTGAAGTTAAATATTCCTAAGAAGAGCTGAAGTCCATTTCATACTTTTGCATGACTTCAAGTTTGCATTTGCTGCAGTTCCATTCCATATTAGCATACCCCAAAGGCATACATTTCTGTGGAGAAGGCAGAGATTGAAACGCTATTAAGGAAGATCATTGTTTACCAGTGGGTCAGGTGGCCAGACCCCATTCTACAGCCCATCTGTCAGGCACAGCAAGCCAATCCGGGAAGAAGGAAGAGAGGAAGAAAAAGTTAGAGTGAGAAACATCTGACTGCACATTTTTTCATTTCCTGACTTATCAAGGAGATCATGGAGCCTGGAACAAAGCAGCGTTTTCCCAAGGGAGCCTGCAACTGTGCATTTAAACAAGTTGTTTATTTTTTTAAATTCATTAAAATGTCAGCTTTCTTCTGAAGTCTGTAGTTTACTTCATGATAATTTCTTGCAGGAAGAAAGTAGGAAGGGACCACATTGCACGACAGATGTTCTGGTCCCATGATAAAAAATTATTGATTTGTAAAGAGAATGCACGTGAAGCATAATCAACCATACTTGAAGTCTTCCACCAGTGGAAGCTTTTCCAAATCATCAGCATCAAAGATATCACTGATGCCTTCCTCCTCCCCAAGGCTCAGGAGACAGTCCCCTTGCAGCAGGGGAGGCAGTAAGTTCACAAACGGTCCTTCTAGGTTAGAAGGAATTTGGTCCTCAGTCTGCTGTAAAAAGTTGGCTGGAGAGGCCAAGGGAGAAAGGTTTGCCACAGAAATTGACCAATCGCTATGTCCTGAGTTGGCTGAATCCAAGTCTTTGGAACTGGGTTTAGAGATATTCCCATTGTGGTCTTGGTTGTTTGTTTTCACTGGATTGTGTGTTTCCATCTCTTCTGGACAGGAGTAAACCTCAACTGGTCCTTGGGTACTTGCCAAATGTATCTGTAGGCTGTCTATTGAGTAAAGTGCTTCAAGTCTTGTTTCTGGAGGGGCTTTCACAACTTATAACCGTTTGATCTTTAAGGCCACTAAGTTTTCAAATATCTTGATACGTAACATAAGCTAACCTTTGATTCTCTGAATCTGTGGTTAATAGTTTGAGGTCCAGGGTGCAGCTTTGGATCAGTTCGTCTAATTTTTTCTCTTCCTGACTGAGCTTGGTTGCTTCTTTTGACAGGCCCTGACATTGGGCCAGCATGCCCTCATCCTCAGACAGACTGTAGCCCACTGGATGTTTTCCTTCTTCTTTTATTTTTTAGACAGAGTCTTGCTCTGTTGCCAGGCTGGAGTGCAGTGGTGCGATCTCGGCTCACTGCAACCTCCACCTCCCGGGTTCAAGCAATTCTCCTGCCTCAGCCTCCCAAGCAGCTGGGACTACAGGCATACACCACCATGCCCAACTGATTTTTGTACTTTTAGTACAGACAGGGTTTCACCATGTTGGCCAGGATGGTCTCAATCTCTTGACCTCGTGATCTGCCCACCTCGGCCTCCCACAGTGCTGGGATTACAGGCATGAGCCAACATGCCCAGCTGTTTTTAGACTTCTTAATGAGGGAGATGCTTTGAATGTTGGTGATATCATAAGTCCTTCTCTTTTGTTCTTTTAGCACTTTTTCTGCCTTGTTCAAATCCAAGACCCCATGGAGAGACTGGCTCAGGAGCTGAATGAACTTCTTGGTGAGCAGAGCAAGGGATGTATCATACGGCGTTTTTCTGGGGGAGATTTTTGGAGTTTTAGGACTATCTGGACTTCATAGAGCAGCTCTTCTTTTGCCCTCAGGGGTTCTGAAACCATCTGAGAGGTACTGTGAGCGCCTTTCCTAGCTCTAGGCTTCACTTTGCCTGTTGTAAGGGCATTTCCGAAACCAACCTGGCTCAGCAGGGGGAGATGGGAGGCCAGCTAGAGAGGAGACCCGGAGGGCCAAACAGACCAGTGGTGTGGGGGTGAAGGCGGGCACCAGCGGGGGAGTAGGGAGAGAAGAGAAAGGGTGGTGGTGCCAGGCAGATGTGAGGGCACTGGGACTGTCCCAGGCCAGGGAGCTGGTGTGCAAGAGGAAGTGGTTCCCTAACTCTCCAGCAACCCCTGCTGCCTCCTGCTTTGTAGTCTATTTAGAAGTAAGGTAACGTTTGAAGTCAGGTAGCGTGATGCCTCCAGCTTTGTTCTTTTGGCTTAGGATTGACTTGGCGATGCAGGCTCTTTTTTGGTTCCATATGAACTTTAAAGTAGTTTTTTCCAATTCTGTGAAGAAAGTCATTGGTAGCTTGATGGGGATGGCATTGAATCTATAAATTACCTTGGGCAGTATGGCCATTTGCACGATATTGATTCTTCCAACCCATGAGCATGGAATGTTCTTCCATTTGTTTGTATCCTCTTTTATTTCATTGAGCAGTGGTTTGTAGTTCTCCTTGAAGAGGTCCTTCACATCCCTTGTAAGTTGGATTCCTAGGTATTTTATTCTCTTTGAAGCAATTGTGAATGGGAGTTCACTCATGATTTGGCTCTCTGTCTGTGATTGGTGTACAAGAATGCTTGTGATTTTTGTACATTGATTTTGTATCCTGAGACTTTGCTGAAGTTGCTAATCAGCTTAAGGAGATTTTGGGCTGAGACGATGGGGTTTTCTAGATATACAATCATGTCATCTGCAAACAGGGACAATTTGACTTCCTCTTTTCCTAATTGAATACCCTTTATTTCCTTCTCCTGCCCGATTGCTCTGGCCAGGACTTCCAGCACTATGTTGAATAGGAGTGGTGAGAGAGGGCATCCCTGTCTTGTGCCAGTTTTCAAAGGGAATGCTTCCAGTTTTTGCCCATTCAGTATGATATTGGCTGTGGGTTTGTCATAGATAGCTCTTATTATTTTGAGATACGTCCCATCAATACCTAATTTATTGAGAGTTTTTAGCATGAAGGGTTGTTGAATTTTGTCAAAGGCCTTTTGTGCATCTATTGAGATAATCATGTGGTTTTTGTCTTTGGTTCTGTTTATATGCTGGATTACATTTATTGATTTGCATATGTTGAACCAGCCTTGCTATACTACAAGGCTACATTAACCAAAACAGCATGGTACTGGTACCACAACAGAGACATAGATCAATGGAACAGAACAGAGCCCTCAGAAATGATGCCGCATATCTACAACTATCTGATCTTTGACAAACCTGACAAAAACAAGAAATGGGGAAAGGATTCCCTATTTAATAAATGGTGCTGGGAAAACTGGCTAGCCATATGTAGAAAGCTGAAACTGGATCCCTTCCTTACACCTTATACAAAAATTAATTCAAGATGGATTAAAGACTTATATGTTAGACCTAAAACCATTAAAATCCTACAAGAAAACCTAGGCAATACCATTCAGGACATAGGCGTGGGCAAGGACTTCATGTCTAAAACACCAAAAGCAATGGCAACAAAAGCCAAAATTGACAAATGGGATCTAATTAAACTAAAGAGCTTCTGCACAGCAAAAGAAACTACCATCAGAGTGAACAGGCAACCTACGGAATGGGAGAAAATTTTTGCAACCTACTCATCTGACAAAGGGCTAATATCCAGAATCTACAATGAACTCAAACAAATTTACAAGAAAAAACAAACAACCCCATCAAAAAGTGGCAGAAGGACATGAACAGACACTTCTCAAAAGAAGACATTTATGCAGCCAAAAAACACATGAAAAAATGCTCATCATCACTGGCCATCAGAGAAATGCAAATGAAAACCACAGTGAGATACCATCTCACACCAGTTAGAATGGCCATCATTAAAAAGCCAGGAAACAATAGGTGCTGGAGAGGACGTGGAGAAATAGGAACACTTTTACACTGTTGGTGGGACTGTAAACTAGTTCAACCATTGTGGAAGTCAGTGTGGCAATTCCTCAGGGATCTAGAACTAGAAATACCATTTGACCCAGCCATCTGATTACTGGGTATATACCCAAAGGACTACAAATCATGCTGCTATAAAGACACATGCACACGTATGTTTATTGCGGCACTATTCACAATAGCAAAGACTTGGAACCAACCCAAAGGTCCGACAACGATAGACTGGATTAAGAAAATGTGGCACATATACACCATGGAATACTATGTAGCCATAAAAAATGATGAGTTCATGTCCTTTGTAGGGACATGGATGAAACTGGAAAACATCATTCTCAGTAAACTATCGCAAGGACAAAAAACCAAACACCGCATGTTCTCACTCATAGGTGGGAATTGAACAATGAGAACTCATGGACACAGGAAGGGGAACATCATACTCCGGGGACTGATGTGGCGTGGGGGGAGGGGGGAGGGATAGCATTAGGAGATATACCTAATGCTAAATGATGAGTTAATGGGTGCAGCAAAACAACATGGCGCATGGATACATATGTAACAAACCTGCACATTGTGCACATGTACCCTAAAACCTAAAGTATAATAAAAAATAAATAAATAAATAAAAAAGAAGTAAGGTAACGTGATGCCTCCAACTTCATTCTTTTTGCTCAAGATTGCTTTGGCTATTCAGTGTCTTTTGTGATTTCATATGAATTTTAAGATTATTTTTTCTGCTTCTGGGAAGAATGTCATTGGTATTTAGATAGAGATTGCATTAAATCTGGAGATCACTTTGGGTAGTAAGGACATTTTAACATAGTTAATTCTTCCCATTTATGAACACAGAAAAATCCACACTTTGTACAGTCGTATATGCTAGCTTTATAAGGCAGTGCTTGCATTGTTTGCTGTTGACAGAAAATACACTAGAGCGCAGTGTCATATCATCATAATCTTTAAACACAATACTTTTTCACGTTGAGGAGAAATCTATCTAGATCACAGAAAGACCACTTATTCACTGACCTTTGATCTTTGATTCTGTGAACAGCAACTAGAGCAGACTAAAATCCTTAGCTGCAAAATTTGCATTCTGCTCTCAGGATTATAATAATTGTAGGCAAGAATGGACCCCACAACAATTTTAAATAAGCAAACAAATCTTAACAGTTTATCTCCTTTTCTTTCCATTTTAGAGGACAAGTAAATATGCACACATGGTTTATTACCTGAACCAACTTAATCTTTCTTTGAGACACAGTCTCATTCTGTCACCCAGGCTGAAGTGCAGTGGCACAATCTCAGCTCACTGCAACCTCTGCCTCCTGGGTTCAAGTGATTCTCCTGCCTCAGCCTCCCAAGTAGCTGGGATTACAGGTGCCCACCATCATGCCCGGCTGATTTTTGTAGTTTTAGTACAGATGGGGTTTCACCATGTTGGCCAGGCTGATCTCAAACTCCTGACCTCAGGTTATCCACCCGCCTCGCCCTCCCAAAGTGCTGGGATTACAGGCATGAGCCACCATGCCAGTCCCCAACTTACTCTTAAATATATATATGCTCTACCTGTTGCCCAGATTTTATTTATATTGTAACAAAACAAAATCATGTCTGCAGTGGACATTCTACAACATTCAAATTGATAGTATCAAAGGATTCCACACGCAACTGGGTAATTTTCTCAGTTATCCATGGGACATTTGCCTACTATTCCCCCAATGGGCATTTCAGGAAATCATCTTACTTAGAACTAGATACTTCATGAGAACATTAGTGAATCTCACCACTGTTTCACCCCTGGGCTCATTAGATGCTTGGTATCATCTTTTTGGAAAATAGAAAATATTAAGATAAAGCAATCTATATAATGTACTGTGTGCAATGTAAAATTACTTGATCTCATGTGAGGCTAATATTCACTATAGATTGTTTCTTAAATTTATTAATAGCCTATCTAATTTGTAAAGCCTATAGGTCTACCTTTCTAAGCAGAATTGGATACTATGACTTCAAAACTATATTAGAAAGTATCATTTTGGGGCCACGCATGGTGGTTCATGCCTGTAATTCCAGCATTTTGGGAGGCCGAGGCAGGCAAATCATGAGGTCAAGAGATCCAGACCCATCCTGGCCAACATGGTGAAACCCCACCTCTACTAAAAATACAAAAATTAGCTGGGCATGGTGACGCACGCCTGTAGTCCCAGCTGCTCGCGGGAAGGCTGAGGCAGGAGAATCGCGTGAACCCAGGTGGCAGAGCTTGCAGTGAGCCAGATGACATCTTTTTAATACAGTTTTGAAGTCGTAGTATCCAATTCTGCTTAGAAAGGTAGACCTGTAGGCTTTACAAATTAGATAGGCTATTAATAAATTTAAGAAACAATCTATAGTGAATATTAGCCTCACATGAGATCAAATAATTTTACATTGCACACAGTACACTATATAGACTGCTTTATCTTAAAAATTTCTATTTTCCAAAATAGATCTATTTTCCAAAATAGATCACATCTCAAAAATTGATTTTTCATCTCAAAATTCATTTTGATATGAATCTAATCATCTCCTATTAACAGTTATGAGAAATGGTATTCTGTATGAGACACCTCCAGATGTTCTAAAGCATATCACATTAAATCAGGAGATAATAATATGCTTGACTCATGGTGCGTTAACCCATTGCAGGTTTACCTTCCATGAAAAAAAAGTGTATTTTAGTTCACTTTCAATTTCTACCAAAGGTTGTGATAAGAAACAGCTATAAAAATTCCATTTCTGCAATTGTTGTCAAAGATCACTGAGATTATGTTCAATTATCCTATTCATGATACCCTACATATCACTTGTAGGGCATCATCTAGGCATATTTTACCAGTACTGATTTCTGAGTACTGACTCCATCATTATGAATCTGTATCTCTGGGGCAAGGGACAACGGTGAGCGGTGATGGTGATCCCTGGAATTTGGATCATTCGTATACCAAACCTCAATGACATGCAATTTACCCATGTAAGAAACTTACACAAGTACCTTTGAACCTAAAATAAAAGTTGAAAAATAAAAGGTGTTACCAGATGATGATGATCCATAGGGTTTCAGAACCATTACCCATGAATGATGCCAACTGTAGGCTTTATCTCTCAAAATCTGATACCACGAAAAACATCTCTCTTCCTGAGAAGTTTCAATTAACTGTTCTAATCATAATTAAAATTTGTCATACTTTCCTTTAGAAACCAGGAAGCTTGGGGCCATATTTTATAACTATAAAATCATAGCAACTGCATTCCTTTTGATAATTATAAAAGTTATGGCTGGGCGCGGTGGCTCATGCCTGTAATCCCAGCACTTTGGGGAGGCAGAGGCGGGCGGATCACGAGGTCAGGAGGCAGAGGCGGGCGGATTACGAGGTCAGGAGATGGAGACCATCTTGGCTAGGACGGTGAAACCCCATCTCTACTAAAAATACAAAAAACAGCCATGCGTGGTGGCAGGCGCCTGTAGTCCCAGCCACTCAGGAGGCTGAGGCAGGGGAATGGCGTGAACCCGGTAGGCAGAGCTTGCAGTGAGCCAAGATAGCACTACTATACTCCAACCTGAGCAACAGAGCGAGACTCCGTCTCAAAAAAAAAAAAAAAAAAAGTTACTTTTCTTCACTTGACCTTTGTCTACTAATTCTTTTCTTACTAACTTGTTAAATTTGTCTTGCTTCAAAAGTTACTTCAAATCATTCTTGAAAAAGTCAGGGTACAAACAGAATAGAAAAGAATGCAATAGATGAACTAGAATTACACAAAAGACAAAGTAAGCAGTATGTTTCTTGACAGACTTCTATTTATGGTAGTATGAGGAACAGATATCCAGAAAACAACTACTCAATTCAAAACACATAAATATGCCAAGAGAATAAAGTTGAGTTTATCTTTTATAACGTATAGCTAAGGAAATAACAACAACAAAAAAAAGTCTAAGGGACCAAAATGAGAAAAAGCATGAGTTGAGAGGTCATTAAGTGCAGAAGTGAGCAGCTGCCCTGGGGACCCTGCTGATCCTTGGTGGTCTAAGCTTTGCTTTAATGAGTTTCCGGCAAGGTGGATGCATGGGAGGGGCTGCCAGGAAACAAAGCCTCAAGCTCGAGCAAAGTTGGATGTCCTAATTGGCATCTCCACGTAAAGCCAAGAACACTGAAGGGTGACACAATCTTAAAATGAGAGTTCTGAAGAGACGAAATTTCAGAATGCTGAAAGGTGACAGATCTTTGAATACGAGAAAAGTAAAAATGTCCTGGTTTTGCTTTGTTTCTCTATAGAGGAAAAAAAAGATGGTTGCCTTAAGAATTTGTAACCACAAGTCTATTTTCACACAGATTTGAGTGAATATTCGCACAACCAGTATTGTCCTTGAAATCATTAAGCAAGAATTCAGCTAAAAATGGTCCTTGGTCTGCAAGGGCCTGGGGAGCACCTGTCACAAGAATATGGGAACTCCAAAGGAATCAACTTAAACCAAGTCCTCAAAGACTTTTTTCATAAACTTCTTACAAGCATAAGTATAATAATAAAGGAAAAATACCCAGAGAAATATACCACCAGAAGCAGGAGGCAGCAAACAGCAGAATCAGATCAGCAAAAACTGTGGATACCGGTAGTATCGCA
The DNA here is from genome assembly GCF_009828535.3 of Hylobates moloch. NCBI lineage: Eukaryota > Metazoa > Chordata > Mammalia > Primates > Hylobatidae > Hylobates > Hylobates moloch. The sequence goes on along the minus strand of NW_026652276.1, from coordinate 46,311,356 downwards.
TACACAGTATTAAAAATATTTAATCTGTGTAAAGAGAAGTAAAAGCTTAATGGATACATGACTAAGTATAAAAGACTATCAAAAATGACTAAGCCTATTTGAAAAGAACCTAATGGAATTCCTGAAAAATAAAAACAGAATAACAAAAAATTGGAAACTCAATGAAAAGAATATCCTCAAAATGGATAATTTCATATAATGTTAAGTGAAATCAGCAAAACACCAATTACTTATAAGATGCTTCCACTTATACAAAGACATGGAAAAACTAAATATAAATTGTTTAGTAATAAACAGACAAGTAGTAAGCCTATTTTTCAAAATTAAGAACAAAAGCTCCAAACTTCGAAATAGTGGTTCTTTTGCTAGAAGGTGGAGAGATAAGGATGTAAACAAGAAGGAGCAAAGGGGAAGAGCTTAAAGGTATCAGCAATATTCTATCCCTCAAGATGGGCTGCGCCTATTTAGGTGTTAACTTTATTACTACTGAAGCCTTTACACACTTGTTTCCTGCACTCTTCTGTATACAGCAAATATGTGTAAGTTATTTTAAAAATACAAAAATGAGGAGAAAGCTTCTGATTAGACTTACAAAACTAGAAAACATTATAAGTTGAATTTTCAGACATGCTCATTTCATATACTAGATTCCAATAACTACTGTGGAAATGTCGTAGATTAGATCTATGAGCTGAAAATACAAAGGAGCTCACTATTACGGAAAAAGGTGTATGAGGGGAGTAATAAATTCGAAGACAGTTTTACAGAGCTGGAGAAGCATAAGGAGGCCTACAGCATGGCATTAGTTTACACGAAATGGTAGGAGAGCTACAGTAAATACTCATTGGCTGCTTCAAACCTGATCACAACTTTAATTCCTTCTCCTCAGAAAGTTTTCAGCTAAGTCCAAAGAAAGACTAAACTAGGAAAGTAGGAATATTTTGAGAGGCCATTTGAAAAATGGTAGTTTTTTAGCAAAACTTTCTTATAAGCCAATATTATTATATTCTGTGAAGCAGAGGACACCCGTCTTTAACTTTCAGAAGTTACTTGAAATGAATGTCATTATGCAAATTCAAGCAATCTTAATATCCTTGTTACTTACCCACTTGGAATATAATTTTGTCTCAACTCTTGGCACAAAACTGACAGCTTTAATCATGACATCATAAACATTTAGAAAGATATCTATATAGTCACTAAACTCAGGTTCAAACTTAATGGTGTCATTATGAAGAATCAGCCTCATGATGAAACCTGGATGTTCAAAAGCTCTAACAGAATCCTGCAAAAAAATTTAAAAATTTACACACATAAATATATATGAATTGTGATAGACTAAGTAGTACACCAGTCCCAATTAGAATACATGGGAACCCACACTTCCTCTTATGACCCAGACAACTAAGCCAAGGAAGAGTTCTAATAAGAAGAGCAAGAGTGATTCTGAGCTATGGTAGATGGTATCCAGTATCCATTGGGCCCACAGGTCAACTACAGGGCCAAAGTCCCAGAAAAACAAGCCTACATGGCAGTGGAGTTCTAGAATCACACAAGACAGAGCCCAAGAGGAGAACACTCCAATTCCAAGGCCCTGCTCACACTGTAACAGGACCTCCTTCCAGAAACAGAAACGGTTCTTCTTTGCTAAAGTTACCTCATGGTAACTTTCTCCTGCCTTCATGACCCAAATTTCCCAATTACGTGAATTTTCACTTATTTTCACTAATCTTTATCTCCAGTCATGACAATCAAATATGCTAAACATGCAGGTTTACATTAACTCTTTTTTTTGAGACAGGGTCTCGCTCTGTTGTCCAGGGTGGAGTGCAATGGCACAATCTTGGCGCCCTGCAACCTCAAACTCCTGGACACAAGTGCTCCTCTCACCTCAGCCTCTTGAGTAGTGGGAACTACAGACATGTTCCACCATGCCTAGCTGACAATTTTTTTTTTTAAGATAAGTGTAATAGGTCTAAAGATGTACTTTCTGCCCTCTCACTGATAAAGATGTTGTTTTCCTCTCTGAAATAATTTAAAATAAATAAATTTGTAAATACATATTGGTGAACTGAACCATACTTACTGGGGGTTGTGCAATTAAGTCCGTGAAATCTTGCATGGAGACTAAAGTGAGGTCCTGCAGCTGTAAAGTCATAAGTGCAGCAGTACAGTTGAAAAAAGATTCCAATTTGGCACTGCTGTCACCAGTTGGCAATTGCTTTTTTTTATTACCTTGGTAATAAATATTCTGCACTTCTGGAAACCACCTTGAAAGAACAAAAGACTTTTAAAAGTCAATGCTTTCAGTGAATTACTCCCTTTATATTAAGCATTAACAGTAATTTCTAGACATCTAAAGGTCTTCATAGAGAAGTATATTGCTAAATGATATTACCCACTCTCTGAAATGTAAGTGCTAAAATATTTCACTTCTAGGAAAAGAAATTTTAAATCTTAGCCAATAGAAAATGACTCAGTGATGTGATGCTGTGAGAAAGACATAATTCTAACTCCTGGAACTATGGCTCCTGCCTTTTTGAAGAAATAGAGAACTTACTTTACTGGATATTACAAAATACTCCTCTCCAATCTCCTAAATGTTATCTAGGGAATATATTTGTTAGTTTAAAGTTAAAATGTGAATAACTGATTAACCAAGGGAGGGCTTATACCATGCTCAATACACCTGGTTGTTTCATGCTATTCTATCTGTTTACAGTTACTTGAAAACAATTTACAAATCAACAAAATCAGGTATTTATTTTCTCATTCCCCTTAATGTGGTATCCTGAAAGAGTGTCTGATCTAAAACAAAGTTTCAAACGTGTATGTGTCCTTGTAATAAAAGGATAACAGTATAATTTCACATATAGGTACATAATGATGATAATAAGCAAAGTTTTCAACTTACAAAACCACTCTCCAACACTACAGAATTTTAAAAGATTATCTTTTTTCATAAGAGATAATGAATTTTTTAAATAGTCAATATAATTTCAGGAGTTTCCTGAATGTTCCAAGAGAGAAAATCTAAATTTCAAATGTATTTATTCATCCCTCTAACAAATACGTGTTGAATGTCTACTACATACTAGGAATAGTGTTGTAAAAGATATAAAAAATATGGTATTGACTGAGTGCGGTGGCTCACACCTGTAGTCTCACCATTTTGGGAGGCCAAGGCGGGTGGATCACCTGAGGTCAGGAGTTCAAGACCAGCCTGGCCAACATGGTGAAACGCTATCTTTACTAAAAATACAAAAATTAGCTAGATGTGGTGGTGAGTGCCTGTAATCCCAGCTACTTGGGAGGCTGAGGAAGGAGAATTGCTTGAACCTGGGGGGCAGAGGTTGCAGTGAGCCGAGATGGTGCCATTCCCCTCCAGCCTGGGTGACAAGAGTGAAACTCCATCTCAAAAAGAAAAAAAAAATCATCATTTCTCTCATAATAAAGGCAATGGTCATAAAAGAACAAAAAGATCTGAAATAAAAGGATAGAGATATAATTTTCCATTTAAATAATGAAGAAGGGTTTCATAGTGAAGATGGCAATTTCATCAAAAAAAAAAAAAAAAAAAGATAGAAAAGAGAAAGAGAAAGGCCCTGAGAGAAAGATTCAAAGTGGAAGAATTATAAAGAAAAGTAAATGGAGTAGGTAGGGTTATCAGATCATTTCAGTGTCTAAAATAGACAACAGAATAGAAAACAGGAAGAAATATACGGGGCAAGGTCCAGTTCGGGTAAGAGATGAAATAAGTTTAGGTCTGCAGAACTGGAAAGAGGACAAATACGATGTATTTTAAAAAGTATTCAATTGCTCATTCTCTCAAAAATATTTATATGACTCCCTATTATGTATGAAACATTTGGGGTACAAAAGATTTCTTAATTCTCAAAGCGCTTATAGACCACTGAAGGAAAAGAGGCACATACATACATAAATAAATATTACTTTTAAAAAGGACTTAGAAGAGAACAAAGTACTGGAGGCATTCATAAGGAAGAGATCACTTTTGATGAGATAACAGTAAAAATTTCATGAAAGAAAGGTCATTTAGGCTGAGTATTGAAGGATAGAAGAGAGTCTTCTCCAGTAATGGCCTGCATCAAGCACTGTAAATAGTGTAAACCATAACAGTTTGCTGATAGTGTGCAAGAGGTCCTTATTCCATTTCAATCTCCTTAACTTCTAATTCAATCTTTATAATTAGGCGAACAAAGATGACAATGCTGAGTTTCAGAGTTTCAAGTTTTCATAGCACTCCCATCTCACAAATGAAAATAAATAAGGAGTAACTAATTACTTAAAAAATCAGTAATTGGTTAAAAGGGGGAACAAAGAGCCTTCAAACTTAGTCCATAGATAGATTTTTAACAGTGGTAAGGTGTGGTTACAGACTAGTCATAGAAGTTATATTCTGTTTTATTTAACATGACTATTTCTACAGGCATGATCCAAGGTGAAAGTCTTTTCAGAACTGAGGATGGAAAAGACAAGTTAGATCTATATTGCAGAAAACCTTTAAAGGCATATTAAGAAATATGGACTTACTTTCTCAACAAAAGGGAGGCACTGAACTGGGGAATATTTTAAGACTCATCCAGCAGTGGTTTATAGGCTAGGCCTGAAAAAGAAAGCTACCAGAGACAAAGGAATATGGCAGTTATTCAGATTTTGCAATAGGCTATACGGGAGGCAAAGAGGGCCGGCCAAGGGTAGTAGTCCTGGGGATTAAGAGGAAGGGATATACATGCAAGTTGCTTCTGAGAGTAGATCAAAAATAGCTGATGGTCATAAAATAAGTCTCAATAAATGTAAAAGGTTTAAAATCATACAAAATCATTAATCAGTAACAGAAAGACACTTAGAAATTCACAAATATGTCTAAAGTAAACAACACATTTCTAAATAGCCAATGATTCAAAGAAGAAATCATAAGGGAAATTAGAAAACAAGATGAATGGAAACGAAAACACCACATACCATAATTCAGGGAATGCAGCAAAATCAGTGATTAGAGGGAAATGTTTAGCTGTAAACACCTATGTCAAAAACAAGGGAGGCTGGGCATGGTGGCTTATGCCTGTAATCCCAGCACTTTGCGGGGCTAAGGTGGGAGGATCTCTTGAGTCCAGGAGTTCAAGACCAGCCTGGACAACATGGTGAGGGTCTCTACACACACATACACATACACACACACACACACAAATATTTAGCTAGGCATGGTGACATGCGCCTGTGTTCCCAGCTACACAGGAGGCTGAGGTGGGAGGATGGTTTGGGCCCAGGAGGTCAAGGATGCAGTGAGCCATGTTCATGCCACAGCACTCCTGCCTGGGCAACAGCATGAGGCCTTGTGCCAAGAAAAAAAAAGGGCTGGGCGTGGTGGCTCACACCTGTAATCCCAGCACTTCGGGAGGCGAAGGCAGGCAGATCACAAGGTCAGGAGATCAAGACCATCCTGGCTAACACAGTGAAATCCCATCTCTACTAAAAATACAAAAACAAAATTAGCCGGGTGTGGTGGCGGGCACCTGTACTCTCAGCTACTCGGGAGGCTGAGGTGGGAAAATGGCATGAACCCGGGAGGCAGAGCTTGCAGTGAGCCAAGATGGCGCCACTGCATTCCAGCCTGGGTGACAGGGCAAGATTCCGTCTCCAAAAAAAAAAAAATCTCTCTCTCTCCTCTCTCTCTCTCTCTCTCTTCTATATATATAGAAGAGAGAGAGAGAGAGAGAGAGAAGAGAAAACTAAACTCAAAACAAGAAGAAGGAGAAGGGAGGAAATAAAGAGGTAAGTCACAACAAAAAAATACTGAATAGAAAAATAGAGAAAAATCAGCAAACCTAAAGTTGGTTGTTTAAAAAGATCAACAAAACTCATGAACTTATAGCTAAACTGACCAAGAAAAGAGCAAAGACTCAAATTGTTAAAATCAGGAATAAAAGGGGAGACATTAATACTAACATTACAGAAATACAAAGAATTAAAAGGGAATATAATATGCAATTGTTTGCCAACAAATTTGATAACCTAGAAAAACCGGACAAATTCTATGAAGACAAAAACTACCAAATCTGACTTAAAAAGACATAGAAAATATCAATAAACCTGTATCAAGTAAAAGAGAACAAATTAATATTAATAATTTACAAACCTTCCAGGAAAAAAAGGCCAGGACTAGATGGCTTCACTGGTAGTTCTAACAAGTATTTAAAAAATTAACACCAAACCAAATGTTTGATTTGTAAAGAATTCACAAACCAAAAAGGAAAAAAGAAAAGAACGCTTTCTTACTCATTCTATGAGGTATTACTATAATACCAACTACAAAGACATAACACACACACACACACAAAACTACAGACCAATATCTCTTATGAATAAAAACATAAAATTCCTCAACAAAATACTAGAAATCCAAGTCCAGAAGCACATAAAAAGGATTGTATGATCACATGTGATGGTTCATGCCTGTAATCCCAACACTTTGGGAGGCTGAGTCAGGAGGACTGCTTGAGTCCAGGAGTTTGAGACTAGCCTGGGCAACACAGTGAGACCTTGTCTCTACAAAAATGAACAAAATTAGCTGGGGACATGCCTGTAGTCCCAGCTACTCAGGAGGCTAAGGCATGAGAAACACTTGAACCCAGGAAGCAGAGGTTGCAGTGAGCCAGGATTGCACCACTGCACTCCAGCCTGGCTGACAGAGCAAGGCCCTGTCTCCAAAAAAAAAACAACACAGGATTATCCCCATTCCAAGACCACGTAGAATCTACCTCAGGAATTCAAGTTGGTTCAATACATGAAAATCAATGTAATACACCGTATTAATAGAATTAAAGGGAAAATCACATGATTATCTCAATAGATTAAAAAAGCATTTACAAAATCTAACACTGCATGATAAAAAAAAAACCATGTCTGCTCTTGCTGCTTCTATTCACCATTGTACTGGAGGGTCTAATCAGGGAAATTAGCTAAGAAAAGGAAAAAAAAAAATATCCAGATAGGCAAGGAAGAAGTAAATTGTCTCTATTTGCAGATGATATGATCTTATATATAGAAAGCCATAAAGAATCCACATGCAAAAACCATTAAAGCTAATAAATAAGTTTAGTAAGGTAGTAGAATACAAGATCAATATATAAAATTCAGTTGTATTTCTACACACTAGCAATAAACAATCTGAAGATGAAATTGAGAAGACCATTCCATTTACATAGCATCAAGAAGATTAAAATACTTAGAAAAAAATTAAACCAAAAAATGTAAATACATTTTTGTATTTACATTTAATACATACAAAATTACATAATTACATACAAAAAATGTAATACACGTATACTAAAAACTACACGACATTGTTGAAATAAACTAAAGAACTACTAAATAAATGGAAAGACATCCTGTGTTCATGAATTGAAAGACTTAACATTATTAAGATGGCAATACTCCCAAAATTAATGTACAGATTTAATGCATTCCCTATTAAAATCCCAATGGCATTTTTTTTAAAATGGGCACATTGATACTAAAATGCATATAAAATACAAAGGACTCAGAACAACAACAATTTTTCAACTCAGAAAAATAAGAATGAAACTGGAGACTCACACTTCTTTATCTCAAAACTTACTACAAAACGGTTTGCAAAGACAAATAGGCCAATGAAACAGAATAGAGAGCCCAGAAATAAACCCTCCCATATTTGGTCAAACGATTTTCAGCAAAGGTGCCAAGACAACTCAATCAGAAGAGTCTTGCACAAAAATGGTGCTCAGACTACCAGATATCCATATGCAAAATAATAAATTTGGGCTCCTACCTCAGACCATGTATAAGTTAAAATGAATTTGGTTTGTAAAGGTCAAAAAGGCCTAAATGTAGGTGCTAAAACTATAGAATGATTAGTTCTGTTTACCACACAGGTAAACAGGTAAATCTTGGTGGCTTTGGATATGATACTGATATGGTTTGGCTGTGTCTGCACCCAAATCTCACCTTGAATTGTAATAATCTCCATGTGTCAAAGCTGAGACCAGTGGAGATAACTGAATTACGGGGGCAGTTTCCCCCATACTCTTCTTGTGGTAGTGAATAAGTCTCACGAGATTTGATGGTTTTACAAATGGGAGTTCCCCTACACATGCCCTCTTGCCTGTCGCCATGTAGAACAGGGATTTGCTCCTCATTCGCCTTCCACCATAATTGTGAGGCCTCCCCAGCCATGTGGAACTGTGAGCCAATTCAACCTCTTTCCTTTATAAATTACCCAGTCTCAGGTATGTCTTAACAGTTTGAGAACAGATTAATACAGATACCAAAAGGTACAAACAACCAAAGAAAAAACATAAATTAGACTTCATCAAAATTAAAAATATTTGTGCTTCAAAGGATACTATCAATAGGAGAAATATTTGCAAATAATATAATTGATAAGGGTCTAGTATCCAGAATATACAAAGAACTCTTAAACCTCAGCAACAAATTATCAGATATTTTACATGTCAGTAATAAAAATCAGACAACCCAGTACAAAATGAGCAAAGGGTTTGAACAGACATTTTCCAAAGATGACAAATAAACAGACAATAAGCCCATAAAAAGATAGTCAACATTATTGGTCATGAGGGAATTGCAAATCAAAATCATAGTGAGACACAACTTCATAACCACGAGGATGGCTACAAGCAGAAAAATGGACAATAACAAGTGTTGGAAAGTATGTGGAGAAATTGGAACCCTCATAAATTGTTGTTAGGAATGTGAAATCTTATAGTCACTTTGGAAAACAGTGCGAGTGTTCCTCAAAAAGTTAGAATTACCATATAACCTAGCAATTTCACTCCTAGGTATACAGTCAAGAGAACTTAAAAATATATTTATGCAAAATAAATGTTCATAGCAAAAACCGCCAAAAAGTGGAAACAACCCAAATGTCCATCACCTGATGACTGGATAAATAAAATGTCTTATATCCATACACTGAAATATCATTTGGCCATGAGAAGATATGACATATTGATACATGCTATAATATGAATGAACTTTGAAAACATTATGCCTCCTGTAAGAAGCCAGGCATAAATGACCATATATTGTATCATTTCACTGAGATGAAATGTCCAGAGTAGGGAAATTCATAGGGACAAAACATATATTAGTACAGTTACCAGGCACCTTTGGGTGGAAGAATGGGAAATGGCTGTTAACAGGTACAGAGTTTCTTTCTAGGGCGTATTAAGCCATTCTTGTGTTGCTATAAAGAAATATCTGAGACTGGGTAATTTATAAAGAAAAGAGGTTTAATTGGCTCATGATTCTATAGGCTGTACCAGCATGGTTCTAGCATCTGATTCCAGGGAAGGCCTCAGGAACATTATAATTACAGCAGAAGGTGAAGGGGGAGCAGCCATGTCATATGGCCAGAGCGAGTGCAAGAGAGCAAGGAGGAAAGTGCCACACACTTTTAAACAACCAGATCTTGTGTGAACTCAGAGCAAGAACTCACTTACTATCATGAGGACAGAACCAAGCTATTCATGAGTGATCTGCCCCCATGACCAAAACACCTCCCACCAGGCCACACCTCCAACACTGGGGATTACGTTTCAATATGAGATTTGGAGGGGACAAGCATCCAAACTATATTGCATGGTGAAAATGAAAATGTTCTGGAATTAGTGGTAATGGTTGCACAACCTTGCGAGTATATTATCAATGTACACATTAAAGTAGTGAATTTTATGGTAAATGAATTATTTCTCAATAAAAAAAGAATAGCAATACATTGGGTATCGCTAGAAGCAGAGCTAAAATTTCATGCTTTCCTACATGAAATTTCAAAAGAGAACAAAAAAAGTCCCAAGGTTTTCAACTTGGCCTAGTAATGGTTCACAACAGGAAGAGTAGCAGGTTTGGAAGAAAGAGAATAAGCATTGCTAGGGACATGCTGAGATTCAGGTGCTGACATGACATTCAACTAAAGATATTCAGTATTACATTGGTCTGGCAAAGACGTGTTGAGGAATACCTAAAAGCACAGGCAAGAAAGGCAAAAATCAACTAACAGGATAACATCAAGCTAAAAAGCTTTGCATAGCAAAGGAAACTATCTAGACAAAGTAAAGAGACAACCTACAGAATGGGAAAAAACGTTTGCAAACTATTCATTGTACAAAACAGCAAAAATCCAAATAATCTCACTAAAAATGGGCAAATGATCTAAACAAACATTTCCCAAAAGAAAACATACAAATAGCTAACAGGTATATGAAGAATGCCCAATATTCCTATTCATCAGGGAAATGCAAATCAAAAGCACACTGAGATATCATCCCACTCCAGTTAAAATGGCTACTGTCAAAAGTACAAAAAATAACAGATGTTGGCAAGGATGCAAAGAAAGAACTCTTCCCTTCCGTCCTCCCTCCGTCCATCTCTCCTTCCCTGCTCTTTTTCTTCTTTCTTCTTCTTCTTTTTCTTTCTCTCTCTCTTTTGTCTCGCTCAGCCACCCAGGCTGGAGCACAGTGGTGTGATCTTGGCTCACTGCAACCTCCACCTCCCTGGTTCAAGCGATTCTTCCACCTCAGCCTCCCGAGTAGCTGGGATTACGGGTGTATGCCACCACACCCTGCTAATTTTTGTATTTTTAGTAGAGATAGGGTTTCACCATGTTGATTGTGGTTTCAAACTCCTGACCTCAAGTGATCCATCCACCTCAGCCTCCCAAAGTGCTGGGACTGTAGGTGTGAGCCACCATCCCTGACAAAAAGGGGAACTTTCATACACTGTTGGGAACACAAATTTGTATAACCACTATAGAGAACACTATGGAGGTTCCCCAAAAAGCTAAAATTACAACTACCATATAATTCAGCAATTCCACTGCTGGGTATATACCCCTAATAAAGGAAATCAATATATCAAACAGATAGCTGTACTCCCATGTTTATTGCAGCACTATTCACAATAGCCAAAATACAGAATCAACCTGGGCCCATCAGTGGGTGAATAGATAAAGAAAATATAGCGTGTGTATGTGTGTGTGTGTGTATAGTATATAAAATGTAAATAAAATATAAAATGCATATAAAATATAGTATATAAAATGTAGTTTATATACACAATGGAATATTATTCAGTCATAAAAATGAATATAATCCTGTCATTTGCAGCAACATGGATGAGCCTGGAGGACATCGTTTTAACTGAAATAAGCCAGGCACATAAAGATAAATATCACATGCTCTTATTCATATGTGGAAGCTAAAAAAACATTGATGTCATGGAGGTTTTAAGTAGAATGGTGGTTAAGAGAAGCTAGGAAGGGCAGGGATGGGATGGAGGATGAAGAGAGGTTGGTTAATAGGCACAAAAATACAGTTGATAGAAGGAATAAGTTCTGGTGTTTGATAGCAGTGCAATGTAACTATAGGTAACAAGAATTTATAGTATATTCCAAAATAGCTAGAAAATTTGGAATGCTCCCAACACAAAGAAATGATAAATGTTTGAGGTGATGGATATGCTAATTACCCTAATTGAATCATTATGCATTGTATGAATACATCAAAATATTCCATTAATATATGTACCCTATATATATGTACAATTATTATGTATCAATTTTCAAAATTGGTAAGACAGGCCTAAAGCTCAGAATACAAAATCTTGAGGCAGATGAAATTATGAAATTCTCAAGAAAATATAAAGAAGAGAGATAACAACAAAGACCTGGGGAACCCTACTTGTAGGAAATAATAGTAAGTAAATAAGTAAAGCCAGAAAAAGATAAATGGAAGAAGAACTACAGAAACACAGCAGCACAGAAAAGCGGCTTTCCAGAAGTCTGGAAACCACACACTGTGAGTAAAAATGGAAGATGAGGATGACAAAAAGGCATCTGGGTTTGGGGTGGAAGTCATAATTAATCATTTGCTAATTGTTTCTCCTCTGTGAGTTGGTGCTCTGCCTTTCTGCTCATAAACTTGATGCTCATAAACACTTTCTGGTTCACTACTTAAAATATGGTCAGAGAGTTCTTCTCTGAGAATCAATCAGGAAGCATCAAGAGATACAGCTAACCCATCTGCATTTCTCAGCAAAAAAAAAATTCAATAAAGGTTTGCACTCTACTCTGTAATTTGACACCCATTTAACTAAAATTTACAGTGGTAATGTATTCCTAGGGTAGAACCCAGAAGTTATAGATCAAGATAATTTATTTGTATCCTGTCCTTAAGAGGTCACTTTCTTCTCTGTAATTAATTATGGGTTTTCATTTTACCACCTCTTAACTCTATTTTTACATTAACTAAATACTAATATAAAAGGCTAAAGTTTTTTCAAGTAATATCAGACAAAGAATTTTATTCTAACACATTGTAGAAGAAAGCAAGATAAAGGAAATATTTAATCTCAAATTATGAAGATATCTTTCTAAGTAACTTTTAGAAATCATGAAGCTATGCTAGCAGTTTTATGTCCTCTGCTATCTTAAATTTGACCTAATTTTAATGTCCTGTTTATAATAACTCACTGACCCATAAGAGAAACAATTTTCCTAAGTTGTTTCAAAGCATACTGTCTGGTTCCCAGATTATGAATTATCATATGTGGCTATTCCATTCCGAAAAGCCAATCCAAGGAGATATTCAATTATCATTTGATAGGTCTGCCTTCCAGTGAGATTTTTTAAATTCATTTAAACGATATACTTTCTCCACTTAATCATTCTTTAAACTCTTCTGCTTTCCCCATCCAAAAACAAAATGAAAGGAGGTACAGGGCCTAGCATGTATTAATAGTAGATGACAAATACCTGGTGAATAATGAGTAGGTAACCATTCTCTCATGGTATTCAGCACCCCTCTCAAAGGACAGTTACAAACCAGACATTTAGAAAAAAGTAACCATTTGTCATGAGCATTTTAGTTTCTGCACAATCTATGCTGTGCAGAACATCTGGACAAATATTACAGACTAAGATAATTAAAGACATTATATTTAAATCATGTAGAAATGATTTAAAACATTAAAATTGGATCTTCTAAAAGCAGCTAAAATGCAGTAGTCCACCATCATATTTTTAAACTTATGCTTTCCTACATGAAATTTCAAACCTTTACATTTTAAGTAGAGTCTCTTTGGCAGATTCCATGTGTCTCATGATAATGTTCTGAAAACTTGACAGCTCTAATGCATCCTGGCGATCATGAAATTCTTTGATATCAACTAAACGTAATTTTCTGCAAAAGATAAAAATAAACAGTAATTTAACAATGACTTTTTTGGTATTTAATATTTTATTAATTGGTCCCTTCTTAAAAATATCATATTCCTAGGTTTAATCATTAAAAATTGTGTTCTATATAATTAAATGTTAAAGAACACGAGATATTCTAATTTTAAAAATAATTCATATAATTAAATTCAATAAGAACACAAGAAAATACATAACTTCACTGTGAAGTAGAAGAAAGTTGCAATAACTGGGATATGACGGGTAGTTTAAACTGGTTTTTGCTTTTAAACTGTAATAATTTAAACAGGAAAAGAGGGAGGGCTCAATGCTTCTAGGATCCACTGCTCTGAAAAGAAAAAATTGCAGCCTCTCTGAAAAGAAAGTGGCCCTCATTTCAGGCAGCCATGGGTTGAAGGAGTCTCACATCTAATCAAGAACCAGTATATCAAACTCTTTTGAGCCTGTCTGGTTTTTTAAAGAACACAGGGATTACTGGCGTCAACAACTTTCAATACAATCCTTCTTTTGACTACAATGTTATAGATCTTTGTTATACACACGGTTTACTCATCTAAGTATTTTCTCTGTCAGGTTAACAAAAATGAAAGAATAATATTAGCATTAGTGTCACCGTGTTCTTAAAAAAATCACATTTAATGTTTCCTTAAAGACCAACGTAAAATACTGGTTAGTAAACAAAACACATTTCAAATCTATTTCCTTATATTTCTTCCACAAGCTAAAATTCATCTGAGTTATAATGTACTCCGTACATGACATTGATAATAATTAGGCACAAAGTAGGTATAACCATTGCTAGAGAACCAATGTGTTATTCTGTGTAATTGAGCAATGTAATTAATGTTTTAAATAAAATATGTCTAAAATATAGCATAATAGCACATAGTAAACATGATCTGATCTCTTTAGCTTCCTAGTCAGCACTTTCAACATTATTTTACATTTTAAAATTGCAGCTGTAATCAGGATGCAGATGCATGTGGTGTGAGATAGCACTGAATAAGTAGTAGTTGCAAGGGCACAAGCTCTGGAATTCACCTTGCCACTGAGCCACCAGACCAATTTTCCTTAGTTTCTTCGTATTCGATTTGAAACAGAATTCGAGGCACAGAATACCATCTTTGATGTTTTGAGATTGAAAGGTTTTATACAGTACAATAACTTTCCCATGAAATCTCTGCAGATAACATTGCCCATTTGGTCAATAGGATGAATTGTTAAGAAAACAGGAAAAATACTACCAGACACTGTTCTTGCTTTCTCAGGATAGACCCTACAATAACCCAGCAGTGGAACAATAGTTTAAATCGTTGGTTTAAGACAACAGAAAGGATCAGGAAAAAAGATATTACTCACTATGCATTAGCTTCAATTTGGTTAGCAGAAGGGAATGTAAGTCTCTTTAAAAGTTTTATGATGATGAGTCTTCTAATCACCAAAATAACTTCTTGATTTCAATTTTCTATTAGTAGAACCAAACAGCTCCAAATCACCCAGACCATGAAACTCAGGACTGTCTCTGAACTCTTCCTATCCTTTATCTTCCCACATCCAATCAGAAGTGAATTTCTGTAGACCCATCTATCGGTCACATATCCCTCCTGCCCTCACAACTGTCACTTAATGCTCACCCCAAGCTGAAACCCACCCTGATCCCTGGCTCTGTCACTGATTTTCAGTCAGGAGGAATTTCAACAGTCCTGGTCCAGTACTCTGGACTCAGCATCAAGTCAGTATCTACCTTTGTTCTCTGGTTCTCAAAACTAATCTTCTCTCTTCTTACCAAGACCAAGTTCCCCACAGAAATTCCACTTGAAGTATCTACATTTCTTGGTTGTCCCATGAAATCTTCCCTTTCTTAGGAACATGTTTTGCTTTTGCCAGTCCTCCTTTTTTGTAACTTTCAAAGTAGCACACTATAGGCAGTGTCCTGCACTTGCTTTTTTCACTGAATATCTTCTCCTGGAGACCTTTTCATATTAACACATCGAGATTTTTCTCACTCATGTTTTATAACTACATAATATTCCACTGTGTATAGTATAACTTATTTAACTAGTCTATCAATGGATGCTGGCTTGTTTCCAGTCTCTTATAAACAAATGTCACCATAAATAGCATTATAACTATATGACTTCCTATATTCTCGGGTGCATCTGTACACTACTTATCCAAAAGTGAAATTGCTGGATTCAAGTGTTACCTGTAATTTGTAATTTTGATAGGTATGGCTGGGATTCCCTCAAACAGGAGCCCATTTCTTCAAGCCTTACTAACAAAATGGGATATCAAATTTTGTAATTTGTGGGGAAAACGGTTTCTCAGTATAGTTTCAATTTCAATCTCTTTACATTTCTTGTATTATGAGTTAGGTTAAGCATCTTTTTAACATGTTTAAAAATGATTTCATTTGCATCCTGTGTGCTGTACGGTAAATCAATTACAGTGTTCTGATCTAGTAATTTTTTTCCTAGATCCATCTTCATCAAATAATAAATTTTTAAAAGCCATTTCATCTTTAAAATGAGCTTTTCTTAGACATCTGCTTTTACATTCAACTATGATGATTTATATTACACTGTAATTTCTACATTCTCTTGTGATCTTCATATATGCATTATTTTACAAGCAAAAATGTGTGTTGTGTAGGTTATGACTGCATTACAAAGGCTATCTATGACATTAACTGGGTTCTGTAAGTGTAAATACCAATAACATGAATTTCAACATCTTTTCTAGAGTGCATCTTATCAGGTTTCCAAACTCATGCATTTTAGAGTCACTCAGACACGTTTTTGCATTAACATTCCCCAACCCACTGCCACACATAGAGATGTCATATATTTTCAAGGTCTGAGATTCAGGGTAAATGGCTGCCACCAGAAGCATGCCCTTTGTATTCAATGCTGGCTACGACTCAGAGGGGCATCCCTTGTTGACTGTCCCCCCACTCTTAATACTCACATAGAGAATAAAAACAACCTAGGCTTTCAAAGGCAACACAGGGGCTTGTGGAGCTCTCTTTTCACCCACAGACTGCAAGGCTTCTTTCCCATGTGTCTTTATCATGGATGCCTTGAAGTTTGCTTCAGTTGCTGCTAACATCTCTGTCACCACAACTTTGGAGCCTAATTTTGGACACATACACTTTCTATTGTTTTTTAAATTTCAGCTTTGTTACTTTTTCTTCCCCCCTTTCCTTTCATTTTCTTATCTCTTGTCTCCTGAAATCGTCTAACAGACCAAGTCTAGCATTTTATGGACAATAGTAGGTCATGGAGTCCCATCCTTCAGTGTCCAGCTCAGTGTGTTCTGGAAACGGATATAAAACAATAACTTGTGGTGTTGTTTTGAAAATGAAATGTACTAATGTACACCAACATAATTTGTGAAAGTGATATACTATATTGTATGACCTCGTGACTGCATGCAAAATTAGATCATGGGCCTTGTCAGCTGAGAAGAGGTATTTGAACTCCAATATTCAAAAGAAAGGAAATGAAAAAAAACATGGGGCAATGAAGTAGCCTCTTCCTACTTAGTAAAAGTCAAATTAAGCAGACAAAGAAATCCATACTGTACAATGGAAAGGTGGAAGAATGCATTTCCTAGAAGTATGTATTCTGAAAGCTAAAGCCAGTTTTAAGGATCCTAGCCCATTCTCTGAAGTCAGCAGAGGCCCTTGAAGTATGTAGAAGGTCAGAATATGTGTTAGAAACCCTGTATAATCTCATTACATTCTGCAGACCTGGGTTCATTCAGCAAAGTAAGCCGAGTCTGTAAGTTCAGAGAGTTCCACAGTGTCCAACTGAAAAGAGGGGAGAAAAAAATAAACTTGAATAATTTACCCACATGGAGAAGGCAGAGCTTCCTAGAAAGGCACTGGAGTGAAACTTCATGCCCAAGTATCCCTCCCAAAAGGGAATCACTCAAAATTTATAAAGAAATTCTGCTAGAAAGAAGAAATGAGAGGGAATTCTGTAAACCGAAAATCCATATAAAAATTATAAACTCTTACTGAAATATATACACAAGATTGAATATTGAAATATATGTAGGATATGAGCGAAAGTGTTTATTATCATTTTTATTTTATTTATTTTATATTTTATTTATTTATTTATTTTATTTTATTTTATTTTGAGCTGGATGGAGTCTTGCTCTGTCACCCAAGTTGGAGTGCAGTGGCATGATCTCAATGATCTCAGCTCGCTGCAACCTCTGCCTTTTGGTTCAAGTGATTCTCCTGCCTCAGCCTCCCAAGTAGCTGGGATTACAGGTGTCCACCACCACACCTAGCTAATTTTTGTATTTTTAGTAAAGATGAGGTTTCACCATCTTGGGCAGGCTGGTCTTGAACTCCTGACCTTGTGATCCACCCACCTTGGCTTCCCAAAGTGCTGGAAGTACAGGCGTGAGCCACAACACTTGGCCCCAAAGTGCTTCTTAATTACACATGTCTATTTTCTAAAACTAATATAAAAACTTAATAAATTCCAATCAGAACACCGACAACTTTTCTCTTTCCATCTTCCTTTTAAATTAAATAAAATAGGCTTAAACTTAATAAGGAAAAGTGAATGTTTAAAAAATAGCCAAGAATAGCATAAAAAATAGAGTTGGGATTCCTCTCACCAAATATAAGCACATACCATAGAGTCACCCTAATCAAATTAATCTGTACTTGTACAGAAAGAGATTCAAATATTACAGGAAAAAAAATAGAGAATCCAGAAAGACATTCCGATTACTATAAATTCTGTAGATTTCTACAGATTGAAGAGTTAATCCATGACAAAGGTGATAGTTCCATTAAGGGGGAAAAGATAGATTGTTTAAGAAATGATGTTGGCACAATTGGCTATCTGGAAGAAAATAAAAATGAATTTCATTCTACATTATTGTTAAAACTAACCTTCAGGTGGTCAAAAAACTAAAATGTTAAAAAAATAAAAAAATTTTACTAGTTAGCCAGGAAGATCTCACACACAATTTGCTAAATAAGGAGACCTTCTTAACCAAGACTAGGAGAATTCAGAAGAAAACAGACACATATTTAGCAGTATAAAAATTTTTAATTTCAGAATATCAAAGGAAACTATAAACTCAGTCAATGGACAAATTATAAACCTAAGTTTTAGCAGTTGTTTGATTTGTTTCAGGTACTAGACACAGAACTAAAACCTCTGTTATTCTAAGAGGTTATCAAATTGATAAGATGAAGAACCAACAAAACACTGACAAAGATATAAGTAGAGAATTCATAATGAAATTCAAATAACAAATACATAAAAAGATGTTCAAATTCCCTAGTAGTCTAGCAAAGGCAAATGGAAGTAATGATGATATAGCATTTTATATTGATTGACAAATAGTATAATACACATAGTTAGAATTTTAGGGAAAGAAGTTCTCATTTACTGCTGGTAAAAATGTAAAGTATCAACATTTCTGGAAAAAAAATCCAGCAAAATATACTAAAATAAAAACATAAATATGCTATGATCTAGTTATCCCACTTCTGTGACTCTATCCCACGTAAACAAAAGGACCAGTGAATAATAATGTATTTACAAGGTCATTTCCTGATGCATTATTCATAGTATCAGAAACTGAAATCAAATGAATGTTCTTGGAATCAAAGTAATTCAAGATAACACAGAGAAGGAATTCAGAATTCTATAAGATAAATTTAACAAAGAGATCGAAATAATTAAAACAAATAAAGCAGAAATTCTAGAGTTGAAAAACACAATTGACATGCTGAAGAATGCATCAGAGTCCATTAATAGCAGAATTGGGTTAATCGGTACAAGAAAATATATAGTTAGAACGAATGAGACCTAGTATTTGATAGCACAACAGGAGGACTACAGTCAATAATACTTTAATTGTATATTTTAAAATAACTAAAAGAGTATAACTGGATTGTTTGTAACACAAAGGAAAAATGCTTGATGGGATGGACACCAAACTTTCCATGGTGTGATTATTAATCATTGCATGCCTCTACCAAAATATCTCATGTACCGCATAAATATATACATCTACCATGTACTCAAAAAATTAAAAAATTTAAAATTTTAGAAAAGCAACGTTCACTTTTTGCTCTATATACTTCTACGTTGTTTATTTAAAACCATGTTTGAATATTGACATTAAAATGGTAATGTTTTACTTTGCAGTTAAAATAGTAAAAGAAATAATTAAGATATAGTAAAACAACTTCCCTCTATATTTTAAAAACCTCTATAAGGCCACATATACTCACTTAAAATTAGTGTGCCACAAATCTAGTACAGCCAGCATTGTGGGGTTCATTGCATTCAAGTGATCCCTAATATAACTGCTTGCAGCTAAAAAAGATTTCCTCCAAGGTTTTGGCAGAATTTGCATTCTGAAAACGAAGAAAATATTTAGTTACAGTCTTTCAAAGTCAAAAGACAGTATTTTTATAGTAACTGTAAATTTTGGGTAATAATGATTTAATTTTAATAAAATATGTGCTGTATCCCTCATGATAATAACAAAACAAGAAATTATGTTTTAAAATATATAAAGTTCATATGTTTTATGGTTTAGTATAATTTCATTATAAAAATTAATGATTGTGAAATTAGATTTAAATCTTTAATACAAAAGCTAACTAATTTTTATCTCCAAATACTTGATCTTATTGAATCCACAAATAATTTACAATGAACAAATGAAAACAACAGCCAGCTATCTCTCATAAACATCTTCAAAGATTCTCTACTAATTTCAGTACATACATTTAAATTTTCTATTTATTTTTAAAATTCCTCCTTTATTTTTATTTTTAAAATTCCTCCTTTATTTTTATTTTTAAAACATTTTAAGGATATAGTCCAACCTTCCTATAGAAATCCCCTTAAACTTTACCCCCTGTTAATATGTAAACATCATTTATAAATCACAAACACTAATGTTCTTATCTGAAGACAGATTTACAGTTAACCCTTGAGTAACACAGGTTTGAACTGTGCACATCAACTTACATGTGGATTTTCTTCCACTTCTACCACCCACTCCCCGCACAGCAAGACCAATCTCCCTCTCCCTCCCCCTCCTCCTCCTCCTCCCCCTCCTTCTTTCTTTCCTTCTTCACCTCCTCCTCCTCCTCCTCTATCACTACCACCATGTAAAGATTACAAGGATGAAGACCTTTACGATGATCCACTTCTACTTTATGAATGGTAAATATATTTTCTCTTTCTTATGATTTCGTTAATAAAATTTTTTCTCTAGCTTACGTTATTGTAAGAATTCAGTATATAATACATACAACACATAAAATATGGGTTAGGCTGTTTATGTTATCAGTAAGGATTCCAGTGAACAGTAGGGTATTAATAGTTAAGCTTTGGGGAAGTCAAAAATTATATGTGGTATAGGGGCTCAGTGGCCATTATCCCCGTGTTAAAGATCAATTGTATTCTGTAACTCTTATGACTTTAATATAATAATCATCTTTTATGTATTGAAATGTGCCATCTTCATCTTTCAGAATATATTTAAACATTTACATGTTATGTGTATATAGTAAGTTTAATTCAATTTTTCATGTGTGGCTGTATCACCTTTGCAATTATGAAGGATGATTTTTGTCTTTCCCAGGAGAAAAGTTGTTCTCCATAGAGGATACGGAAAATGAGTACATAACTTTTTTTGTGTGTATGTGTGGAATGGGGAATAATTTGGGGCTTTTTTTTTTTTTTTTTTTTGAGATGGAGTCTCACTCTGTTGCCCAGGCTGGAGTGCAGTGGCACGATCTCAGCTCACTGCAACCTCCACCTCCTGGGTTCAAGCAATTCTTTTGCCTCAGCCTCCTGAGTAGCTGGGATTACAAGCACACACCACCATGCCCAGCTAACTTTCGTATTTTCAGTAGAGACGGGGTTTCACCACATTGGCCAGAACTGGTCTCAAACTCCTGACCTCAAGTGATCTGCTCTTCTCAGCCTCCCAAAGTGCTGGAATTACAGGGGTGAGCCACCGCACTTGGCCGTTGGGGCGTTTTAAAATGATATAAAAGAAAATAAAACTGAAGTGGCTATTTAATCATATAAGTTCCATCCTTCAAACTATTTAAGAGATTTATTCCTAAATGTTATTATTAGAGAAAATATACAGCAAGGAGATTTTCCCATTATGTGTTCTATATTTCCATCCACGTAATAAATTGAAATACATCCTATAAATATATATATTCTGCAATGTTTCCAATGTTCCCAAAAATCAATCTTTTACGCCACTACCATATCTGAAGTCTGTGCTAGTTGCTATGGGGATTAAAAAACCTATATCATATTCTTTCCACCAAGTACTTATGTTTTAACCATCTTAGTGTCCATCTGTGTCTAGTCATCTACCTATCGATCCATCAACTGATAAATGTAACGTTAGGCTTAAATACATAAATAAAGCACATAAGAACAATTAGTTGTATAGAGGCTTACAATGGAGATATTGCAGGTTTGGTTCAAGACCACCCCCATAAGGCAAATATTGCAATTAAGCACATCACACAAATTTTTGGTTTCCCAGTGCATACAAAACTTATGTTTATGCTATACTGTAGTCTACTAATCAGGCAATGGCATTATATTTTTAAAATAAAATGTAGGGCCAGGCACAGTGGCTCACACCTGTAATCTCAGCACTTTGGGAGGCCAAGGTGGGAGGATTTCTTGAGCCCAGGAGTTCGAGACCAGCCTAGGCAACACAGGGAGATTGCGTCTCTAAAAAAAAAATTTTTTTTAATTAGGTGGGCACAGTGATATGCACCTGTGGTCCCAACTACTTGAGAAACTGATGTGGGAGGATCACTTAGGTCTGGGAGGTTAAGGCTGCACTGAACTGTGATCATGGCACTGCACTCCAACCTGGGAAACAAAGAAACCCTATCTCAAGAAAATTACAAATGAAAAAAGGAAGCCAGGTGCGGCGACTCACGCCTGTAATCCCAGCACCGTGGGAGGCTGAGGCAGGTGGATCACTTGAGGTCAGGAGTTTGAGACAAGCCTGGCCAACATGGTTAAACCCCGTCTCTACCAAAAATACAAAAATTAGCCGGGCGTGGTGGTGCACACCTATAATCCCAGCTACTCAGAAGGCTGAGGCAGGAGAATCACTTGAACCCCAGAGGCAGAGGTTGCAGTGAGCCAAGATCACACCACTGCACTGCAGCCTGGGCAAGAGAGCGAGACTCTGTCTCGAAAAAAAAAATGTATACACCTTAATTTTAAAATACTTTATTACCACAAAATACTAACAATCACCTGAGCATTTTGCAAGTCATAATCTTTTTGCTGGTGGAAAGTTAATGGCTTCTAACTAACCAAGCTGTGGCAATTTTTAAAAATAAGACAGCAATGACATCTGCCACATCATCAATTGACTCTTCTTTTCATGAAAGATTTCTCTGCAGCATTCAGGGCTATTCGATAGCATTGTACCCAACTAGAACTTTTCAAAATTGGAATCAATCTTCTCGAACTCTGATGCTGCCTTATCAACTAAGCTTATGTAATATTCTAAATCCTTTGTTGTCATTTCGGTGTTCACAGCATCTTCACCAGGAGTAGAATCCATCTTAAGAAACCACTTTTTTTGCTCATCCATAAGAAGCAACTCCTCATCTGTTCAAGTTTCATCATGTGATGGCAGAAATTCAGTCACATCTTCGGGCTCCACTTCTAATTCTTGTTCTCTGGCTTCCAACACATCTTTCCAACACATCTGCAGTGACTTCCTCCACTGAAGTCTTGAGCCACTCAAAGTCATCCATAAGGGTTGAATTTCTTCCAAACTTCTGCTCATGTTGATATTTTTACTACCTTGTATGAATCACAAATGTTCTTAACAGCATCTACAACAGTGAATCTCTTCCAGAAAGTTTTCAATTCACTTTGCCAAGATCCCTCACAGAAATCACTATAGTAGATATAGCCTTTCAAAATTTTTTTCTATAATTTCAACTTTTATTTTAGATTCAGGGGGTATAGGTGCAGGTATATTTGTTACATGGGTATATTGTGTGATGCTGAGGTTTGGGGAACAGTTGATCCCAACACCCAGGTACCAGCACAGTCCCTGATATAGTTTGTATATCCCCTCCAAATCTCAGGTTGAAATGTAATCCCCAGTGCTGGAGGTGGGGCCTGTTGGGAGGTGACTGGATCATGGGGACAGGTTTCACAAAAATGGTTTAGCATCATCCTCTTGGCACTATCCTCGCAATAGTTCTCATGAGATCTGGATGTTTAAAAGTGTGTGGCATCTTCCCTCTCACTCTTCATCCTGCTCTCTCCATGTGAGATGCCTGCTCCCACTTTGCCTTCTGCCTTGATTGTAAGCTTCCCAAGGCCTCCCCAGATGTCAAGAAGGTGCCAGCACCATACTTCCTATAAAACCTGAACAACTGTGAGCCAATTAAACCTCTTTTCTTTATAAATCACCCAGTCTCCGGTATTTCTTTATAGCAACACAAGAACTGCCTAACACGGAACCCAATAGTTAATTTTTCAACCCTTGCTCCGTTATGGAGATTGCTTCTTTTCTTAAACCTCATGAAGCAACCTCTGCTACCTTCAAACATTTCTTCTGCAGCTTCCTTACCTTTCTCAGCCTTCACGGAACTGAAAAGAGTTAGGGCTTTGCTCTGGATTAGGCTCTGGCTTAAGGAAATGTCATGGCTGGTTTGATCTTCTTCCAGACCACTTCCTCCGTATCAACAATAAGGCTGTTTCACTTTCTTGTCAGTCATTTGTTCACTGGAATAGCACTTTTAATTTCCTTTGCATTCACAACCTGGCTAACTGGTACTAGAGGCCTAGCTTTGGCCTATCTTGGCTTTCAACATGTCTTCCTCACTAAGCTTAATCATTTCTAGCTTTTGATTTAAAGTGAGAAATGTGCAACTCAGAGGCCATCGTGGGTTACTTGGCCTATTTTCAATACTGTTCTCTCTCAGGGAATTAGGGAGGCCTTAGGAAAGGAAGAGAAATGGGGGAGTGACTGGTTGGTGGAGGAGTCAGAACACACACAACATTTATTGACATCGTTTGCCATCTTACATGGGTGCAGTTTGTGGCTTTCCAAGGTAATTATAATAGTAACATCAAAGATTACTGATCACAGATCACCATAACAGATATAATAATAACAGAAAAAGCTTAAAATATTGTGAGAATTACCAAAACTGACACACAGACCAGACACAAAGTGAGCATATGCTGTTAGAAAAATGATGCCAATAGACTTGCTTGACAAAGACTTTCAGTTGCAAAAAACCCTCACAAACCTCCTATTTGCAAAAAACACAGTATCTGTGGAGCACAGTAAAGCAAAGTGCAATAAGATGAGGCAAGCCTGTATATGAAATATATACATACACACATATACATTTATTTATATGTAAATTATAAACATACATTTGAGAAAATATAATTGGTGTATAAATATATAAACATATACAGAAATGGTCACATAATCAACATTCTTAGAGAAATCTGATCACTTACTCAGCACGATGGGCTGGAAGTTCATCTGTCTTCTTACCATCTTTCTCTCGAGGATCTTTTAAAACAAAATCAACTGAAAGAAAATTTTAAAATTCTGATAAATAACCTTATATTAACTGTAGTACATTTCCAAGCAATTGCAAAGCTAGTTCTATTAACTGTTTAAATTATATTAAAGTTATTTAATAATCAGCAATTTGTGCATTTGTGAACAGAAGAAAACTTTTAAAATCTTACAAGAAAATGTATCATGTCTGTGTCTTTGAGGATATATGTTCCCTTTCTCAAAACAATGTGTCCCTCCTCTTTCATTTGAAAGGAATAATTGCTCTTAATATTACATTTTCCTTTATAGCTATTCCATCAAAAATATTCTTGTTGAATTCAAGGTCAACAATACAGGATAGTAGTAGTTCTATTTCACTGAGAAAAGGTACATACAGTTGGCCCTCTGTATCTGCAGGTTTATATTCAGAAAAAAATAACAATAAAAATAACAGACAACAATAAAAATGATACAAATAAAAATACACAGTGTAACAACGATTTACATAGCATGTACATTGTATGAGGTAGTATAAGAAATCTGAAGATGATTTAAAGTATATGGGAGGATGTACATAGGTTATATGCAAATACTATGCCATTTTATATCAGAGACTTGAGCATCTGCAGATTTTGGTATCTGTCAGGGAGGGGAGTGTCCTGGAACCAATCTCCTGTGGATACCAAGGAACAACAGTATTGCCTTGTTCTCTTTTAAATTGCATAAGAGCATAAAACAGTCTTGTTATAAAATCAGTAAAGTCAGCTACCTCGCTTCTGTCTTCTATGGTCTTTAATTCACATTTAATTCTAATTCTTCTGCCCGTCTTTCAAGAAGCTCTAATATGCAAATCGTATGTATTACCCCCTTCCCTACAATCCTTCAGAGACTCTCCTTTACCTTTAAGTGCTCTAAAAAGGCATATAAGGCCCTTCAGATTCTGTCCCCTTCCCCAGATGCACCCTATGCTTTGGCTTCAGAATTGCTTAACAAGCCCAGAAGAGCCTCTCATGGGCGTCTGCTATCATTCACACCATTTCCTAGGCCAAGCATGTTCCCAACTAGACTGTTGCTCATCCTTCAAGACTTAGTTTAGGCTCCTCCAGAGTCCTTCCTAATAAGTCAGAGATGACCTCTTCTCCCTTGCAGTGTATCTTCTGTTTCTTTCCTCTTTGGACTTATTACTTTGCTTTATATTTAGTTATTTGTCTATCTCCTACATTACACTATGAACTCTGAGGGCAGGGATTAGGCTTTTCATTTTTATATCACCAGTATACTCCACAGAAGTCATAAATACAATGAATGTCCTCCACCAATAAGGGTCCCCACATTACTCCAAAGCATTATTATTTCTTCAACTTTAAACACAGCATTCGTCATACTAGGTTTACTATCACAACCAACTGGAGACGCTTTTTTTAAAGTACAGATTCCAAGGCCCTGACTCCAGGGATTTTAATTCAGGTGGGGCCAGAAGTCAGTATTTTTAAAACGGTTCTGGTAATCAGTCAGCCTTAGGATCTATTTGTCTGTACCATGGGTCAACAAATTATTTATGTAAAGGGTTAGACTGTTAACTATTTTCGACTTTGTGGGCCACAAGGACTCTGTCACAACTGCTCAATTTTGTTCTTGTAGCTCTAAAGCAGCCAGATTTGTAGATAACATGCAAATGAATTAGTGTGGCTATGTTCCAATAAAACTTTATGAAAACAGGCAGTGGCCAGATTTGCCTGTGAGCTATAGTTTGTCAACCTTTAGTCTACTGCAACAATTCTGTATTAATCACATTCTAATTTATGACATAAGTAATATTAATGTTCATTGTTAATGCTTACACTTTTAGGTAATTATTTAAATATGTATGTCTTGTCTCATGTCTACACCAAAAGATCCTGAAATGAAGAGACCATCTTAAAGGGAGAGACTATCTCCTAAATGCCTAATGCCTTGCATAAGTTAGACATTCAATAAATATCTTGAGGGATTGAAATTAATGTTTTATAATTTTCTTCAGTGCTATCCTTTGTGGTGGGGATATATCCCTACAAATAGAAATAGAATTATTTTTTGTAATACTACATTAATGGAATTTGCCTCAGATCTTAAGTAATATAACAGCAATGTAAGAAATGGCATAATTATAATATTGTGACTAGTTTCAAGTATAGGTATTAATTATTAATACAAAAATTATCTTTAATGAGACACATACTCAAATTAAAAATAAAAGCATAATACCAATTTACCTATGGATTTCTTTACACTAAGAAGATAATCCTCTCTCATTTCATCAGATAACGTAACTATGCTGTCAGTGAAGACTTTCAGATGTTGTGGAACTAAATCCAGTACATGTTCTAGCCAAGAATCTTCCATTGGGGCTACATGGTCTGTATCAATTCCATGGTGAATATAATAGTAATATCTCTATAAAAAGAAGATAGAAAAATGTAGATGTTTAACAAAAGAAGTATGTTTATCAAAATAAAACTACTGAGCAAAATTCAAGTTTTAGGAGAACAAAGTATTTATAAAGCATAAAAAAGTATTTGGTACAATTCCCGTAGGCATTATTTGAGATCTCCTAAATGTTACAAATGTGTATTTTCATGAAAACTAAAACTCTTATCTCAGTTAATAACTATACTGTAAAACATCAAGTTATATTACCAAATACATGATGTACTTAACAGAGTCCATGCTGAATTAGTGTTTTGTAAATTTTAAAAAATGATTTGTTAGTTTTTGTCTTTTTATTATTATCAGAAGTAGATCTTAAAAGCTGTAAGCAAATCAGTATCTCTATATATTAATTCCAAAAATATTATACAATAGGATTTAGGACATTTCCAACTAGCCTATTAATATTCCATACTATAATTTTATAGCTGCTATTGTGTGTGTTCATAAAATATTCATTTTAAAACAACTTATTTCTATAATAATGAACATTTAACTTCAATATATGTTCACAAATTTTTACAAGTCACTTATTAGAAAAAATTTAAATGTCAAAATACTTTTGAATTAGCAGTGTTGTCTTTGATATTTACATTTTTTAAAATTATTATCTATTTAAATACTTGAAGAATTACTATTTCTAAAGTACATTAATATGCCTTGTAAAATATACATTACATAATTATTATAGGATAATTTCTCATAAAAAATTAAGGCATGTAAAGCTATGTATGACTGAAGCTGGCTTTAATATGGAGAGCAGGTAGATTTGAAATTTTTTTAAATTGTGGTCTTAGGTGGCAAGGGAGAGAATGATTTCTTCTATAAATCCCATAGAGCCTTTTTATAGAACTCTGTATTTATTCCTATGTCCACAGAGTTTCAAAAAGGAGGAGCACAGAGTGATCTCAAAAGTATAAAATTATCTTCAAGTGTTTCTTTCATTTTCAATTATACTGACAAAAGAAATGGCCAGTTACCAAGATGTCTTTCTCTATAGCAGAAGCGGTCGGTTTTGGAATTGTGCTTCCATCAGGGACAGCTGAGTCTAAGTCAGCATCTTGTTGCCTAAGAAAACGATAAACATACTATTCAAAAGTAGATAAGGGGCAGTTAGAACATAAAACAATGGATATAAGAACACCAGGACTATTTTCTATTAAATCATAAGGAAAAATGAATTGTTGAACATTTTACAAACAGTATACACATTTGTTTGGTGCTATATTCCTCTCCAAATACTTTATTCACAGACAATTATATTGGAAGTTACTTGCAAGACCTATTCAGAAATCACACGCTTCTTGATGGCCTTTACTTATTCTTCCTCATTACTTAAGAATCAAGCTCTCTCTTCTTTGAAATTATAAAGGAACACTCTTGCATTATTCCTAAAATATGTATGGTTATTCATAAATATGAGTTTTAAAAAGAACACTGATGGAAAGTACTTTAAACACAGTTTTGCAGAAGGCACAGACATATTCTTCAAAAGGCCATTTCTCAGATTTCTATAGACATACAAGTTAGCAATCAGTGACATGGAAGCTCTTATGTGCCTATGTATTTATTATTAGGTACGTGTTCATATAATACAATAATGTTTGTAACTATAATTCAATTCAAAATATATGCCAAATATGAGCCACATTTTGTGACATGTTCTGAGGATGCACTGGGCAGAAAGGCATAGTTCACATTTTCAAAAAATAAGTTGTTCTGGGATAGCTTTACCTCTTTATAATTGACTGTATCATTCTCTGGATCTCAACTTCATCTAAAATGGATACATGTCAGTGATGCTGTATAATTAAATACATCTTCCCACTAACTGCCCAGTGAGGGGAGACTCGAGGTTCATTGAGTATATCTGAGATACCATACCAAAGTGGGTACCCAGAATAGATCTTCTAACTTATTTATCTTTTGAAAATCCAGGAATCCAGTGTTTTGTGAATTTTATATATTCTTTTCAATTATACGGACAAGATAAAAGAGTCAAGGCTTTGGGTAATGTCTCAGTTTAATTCAATACATAGCTAGTGATCAATAAATGTTTCTTAAGTGAGGGAATGCAAGTATGAAAGTAGTAGAAATCCTCAAAGTATTTAGTACATGGAGAGAAAAGGGTTGATTATTCTAACTACAAATATAATCTTCTCATTACATTGTTGACTATACAGAAGAGAACTCAGGAGTAACGTATTTCAGGAATCAGGAAATCTGGGTTCAGATTCTGCCACTATAAAGCATATGACCTCAGTAACTGTTTGTTTGTTTGTTTTATGGCAGAAATGCTCATCCTACCTACCTTACTGAATTCTAAGAATCAAACAAACCTCATTCTCCGTGTGAATAATGCCTGCCTAGAAAGATGCAGCAGGGCAAGGGTGGGTGAGGAGGTAGAAGGTTGGGGGTTGTAGGAATGGCTGTAGAAGTTCTTCCAGTGAGAATGAAGATCCTTTCAGCTCTAAAACTCCATGATTCTATCATTCTAGGGCCAGCAGTTATTATTGCTCCTCACCGAGAGCAATAATAATGGCAGCTTTTTATTGATTACCTACTCAAGCTCTCAATAGTTTCACATATATTATTTATAATCCTCACACCTATTGTTAAAGAAGACAATGACATAATTATTCCCATTTCACAGATGAAGAAATTGAATGTCAGAGAGGTTTAAATAACCTCCTCTTGGTCATACAGCTAATTAACTATGAAAGGAAGAATTTGCCCATCAATATGTGCTTCCAAACAGCCAGGCTTATTCCATTCAGAAATAAAACAATCAATAGAGGAGACAAGTGGCCTGGGTACAGAGAAAATATGTACTTTATTTCTCAAAAATGAAAAGAACTATATTGATTTTTTTTCTCTTTACAAAATCAGCAGAAGCTTTTGGTTCAAGATGGTGGCATGAGCATTCCTTTTTAAAATTGCCCTGAAAAAAAATGGTAGTGAAATAATTTTAACCCATTAATTGTGAAGAAACTAGAAGAAAAGTCATCAGCTAAGGAGATATTTCACAAATTTCTGGAACCTGAAAAGGAGAGTATATTAGTCCATTTTCACACTGTTGATAAAGACATACCTGAGACTGGGCAATTTAAAAAAGAAAAAGGTTTAATGGACTTACAGTTCCATGTGGTTAGGGAGGCCTCACAATCACGGCAGAAGGCGAAAGCCACTTCTTACATGATAGCAGAAAGACAGAGAAGTGAGAGCCAAGGGAAAGGGGTTTCCCCTTATCAAACCATCAGATCCCATGAGACTTACTCACTACCATGGGAATAATATGGGAGAAACCGCCCCCATGATTCAATTATCTCCCACTGGGTCCCTCTCACAACATGTGGTAATTATGGGAGTACAATTCAAGATGCAATTTGGGTGGGGGCATGGAGCCAAACCATGTCATTCTACCCCTGGCCCCTCCAAATCTCATGTCTTCACATTTCAAAACCAATCATACCTTCCCAACAGTCTCCCAAAGTCTTAACTCATTTCAGCATTAACCCAAAAGTCCACAGTCCAGAGTCTCATCTGAGACAAGGCAAGTCCCTTCCACCTATGAGCATATAAAGTCAAAACAAGCTAGTTACTTCCTAGATATAATTGGGGTACAGGTATTGGGTAAATACAGCCATTCCAGATGGGAGAAACTGGCCAAGACAAAGTGGTTACAGAGCCCATGCAAGTCCAAAATCCAGCAGGGCAGTAAAATTTTCAAGCTCCAAAATGATCTCCTTTGACTCCAGGTCTCTCATCCAGGTCATGCTGATGCAAGAGGTAGGTTCCCATGGTCTTGGGCATCTGTGCCCTGTGGCTTTACAGGGTACAGCCTCACTCTTAGCTGCTTTCACAGACTGGTGTTGAGTGTCTGCAGCTTTTCCAGACAAATGGTGCAAGCTGTCAGTGGATCTACCACTCTGGGGTCTGAAGGACAGTGGTCCTTTTCTCACAGCTCCACTAGGTGGTGCCCCAGTAGGAACTCTGTGTGGGGGCTCTGACCCCACATTTCCCTTCTGCCCTGCTATATCAGAGGTTCTCCATGAGGGCCCTGCCCTTGCAGGAAACTTTTGCCTGGGCATCCAGGCATTTCTATACATCCTCTGAAATCTAGGTGAAGGTTCCCAAAGCCCAATTCTTGACTTCTGTGCACCTGCAAGCTCAACACCACATGGAAGCTGCCAAGGATTGAGGCTTGCACCCTCTTAAGCCACGGCCCAAGCTCCACGTTGGCCCCTTTCAACCACAGCTGGAATGGCTGGGACACAGGGTACCAAGTCCCTAGCTTGCATACAGCACGGGGACCCTGGGTCTGGCCCACAGAACCATTTTCTCCTGGGCTTCTGGGCCTGTGATGGGAGGGGCTGCCATGAAGACCTCTGACAAGCCCTGGAGACATTTTTCCCATTGTCTTGGGGATTAACATTTGGCTCCTCCTTACTTACGCAAATTTCTGCAGCTGGCTTTAATTTCTCCTCTGAAAATAAGATTTTTTTTTCCTATCGTATTGTCAGGTTGCAAATTTTTATGCACTGCATCTCTCATGAAACTGAATGCCTTTAACATCACCTAAGTCACCGCTTGAATGCTTTGCTGCCTAGAAATTTCTTCCACCAGATACCTTAAATCATCTCTCAAGTTCAAAGTTCCACAAATCCCTAGGGCAGGGGCAAAATGCCACCAGTCTCTTTGCTAAAACATAACAAGAGTCACTTTTGCTCCAGTTCCCAACAAGTTCCTCATCTCCATCTGAGACCACCTCAGCCTGGATCTTATTGTCCATATTACTATCAGGCTTTTGGTCAAAGCCATTCAACAAGTCTCTAGGAAGTTCCCAACTTTCCCACATTTTCCTATTTTTTTCTGAGCCTTCCAAACTGTTCCAATCTCTGCCTTTTACCCAGTTCCAAAGTTGCTTCCACATTTTTGTGTATCTTTTCAGCAACACCCCACTATACTGGTACCAATTTACTGTATTAGTCCATTTTCATGCTGCTGATAGACATACCCGAGACTGGGCAATTTACAAAAGAAATAGGTTTAATAGAACTTACAGTTCCATGTGGTTAGGGAAGTCTCACAATCATGGCAGAAGGCAAAAGGTACTTCTTAGGTGTGGTAGCAAGAGAGAGAAATGAGAACCAAGTGAAATGGGTTTCCCCTTATCAAACCATCAGATCTCGTGAGACTTATTCATTACCAGGAGAACAGTATGGGAGAAACCACCCCCATGATTCAATTATGTCCCACCAGGTCCCTTCCACAACATATGGGAATTATGGGAGTGCAATTCAAGATGAGATTTGGGTGGGGACACAGAGCCAAACCATAAAAGAGAGGACAGATGAAACAGAGTTTAAAACACCACAGCCCAAAACTCATACAGGAAGGAAAACAATCTGCCTGGGAGACCACTAGAAAAGGCTCTGGTATCACGGTTGGCAGACACCAAAGGAGAGAATGAGTAGGAAGGCTGAAAACAAGGAGGTTATCTGAACAGCTTTCTGCCAACAAATTACATAAAAAGAATACATTCCCAAAAGGCAAAAAAGGATCAAATATGACCCAATAAACAACAGAAAATCTGATTAGATCTGTATCAAGTACACTAATTGAATTAGTAATTAACTTTCCAACCAAGAAAAGTTCAAGTCCAGATGGCTTCACTAATGAATTTGATCAAACAAGGAGGAAATAATACCAATTCTATACAGATTCTTTCAGAAAATAGAAGAGGTAAAAACACTTCCCAACTCTTTTTATGAGGCCATTAGTGGCCTGATATCAAAGCTAGACAACAATATCACAAGAAAACTACAGGGCCATATCATTCATGAATATAAACTAAAAAATCTCTAACAAAATATTAGCAAATCAAATCCAGCAACATATTAAAAGGATTACACACAATGACTAAGTGAGAGGAATGCAAAGTTGCACTAATATATAAAAAGCAACTAATGTAATATAGCACACTAATAGAATAAAGGACAAAAACCAAATGATCACCTCAATAGACACAGAAAAAGCATTTAACAAAAATCCAGGATTCATTCATGATAAAATCTCTCAGCAAATGTGGAAAGGAAGTGATAAAAGATATCTTTCTATTTCCTTTACATATTTTTTGAGCCCACGTTGTATTATTTTTCTTCATTTAATTATTTAATATGTAATTTAACTGTAAATTGATGATTTATAGTTGTATACGATTATAAGGTAAAAAGTAGTGTTATGATTTATGAATACAATGTGGAATAATTAAAGCTAATTAACATATCCATCACCTCAAATACTTAACACTTTGTGTGGAGAATTTATGAAATTTACTCTCAAAGATTTTGAAATGTACAATACATTTACTATATTTACCATGTTGTACAACACGTTTTAAAGAAAAAAACAAAACTTACCCCTGTCTAATTAAGTCTTTGTAGCCTTTAACCATCATCTCCCCATTCCCCCTGCCTCCCTCCAGCCTCTGGTAACAACCATTCTACTCTCTGCTTCTTTTAGTTCGAGTATTTTAAATTAAACACATGAGAACATGCATATTTGTCTCTCTGTACCTATCTTATATCACTTAGCATAATGTTCTTCAATTCCATCCAAGTTAAATGACAAAATTTCCCTTTTTTAAGGCTGAAGTGTATTCCTTTGTGTATATATACCACATTTTTTTTAATCTATTCATCTGCTGATGGACAGTCAGGTTGATTACATAACTCAGCTATTATAAACAGTGCTGAAATGAACATGGGCATGCAGATGTCTTTTGAATATACTAATTTCAAATCTTTTGGGTGAATACCCAAAAATGAGATTGCTAGATCATATGGTAATTCTATTAGGTTTTTTTTTTGACAAATATTCATACAGTTTTCCATAATGGCTGCACTAATTTACATTCTCACCAACACTGTACAAGGGTTCCCTTTCTCCACAAAGTGTCTTAAAAACCTACAACTAACATTTCACATTAATGTGAAAATCTGAATGCTTTCTCCCTTAGACTAAGAATTCCACTCTCACCAATTCTTTTCAATAATATACCAAAGGACCTAATAAGTGCAAAAAGGATATAAAAAGAAGAGCATCCAAGTTGGAAATGAAGAAATAAAATTGTTTTTACTTGCATACAGCATGATCGTATGTATAGGAAATTCTAAGGAACTTTTAAAAGCTCTAAAATAAGTAAGTTTAGTAAGGTCTCAAAAATATAAGGCCAACAAGCAAAAATCAATTGATTTTTCTATATACTGGCAAAGAACAACCAGAATATAAAATTCAATAATTTCATTCACAATAAAATTTTTAATGGAATTACATTTTTAAAAAGAAGGGCAAGATTTCTACACAAAAATGTATATAAAGTGCTGAGAGCAACCAAAGATCTAAATAAGTGGAGAGAAATAACATGTTCATGGACTAGGCAACTCAGTATAACGGAAATGACAATTCTCCAAAAATTGATTCATAGTCTCAATGCAATGGTTTCTAAGTCCCAGTAGGCATTTTTCCTTTGCAAAATCTGACAAGCTGATCTCTAAATGTAT
The DNA here is from genome assembly GCF_009828535.3 of Hylobates moloch. Taxonomy (NCBI): domain Eukaryota; kingdom Metazoa; phylum Chordata; class Mammalia; order Primates; family Hylobatidae; genus Hylobates; species Hylobates moloch. Next base: position 46,276,460 of record NW_026652276.1, on the reverse strand, counting down.
GTAGAAATGCAAAAGACCTAAAACACCCAAAATAATTTTGAAAAAGAAGAATAAATTTTGAGGGCTTAAACTATCTAATTTCAAAACTTACTATGAAGCTAAAGTAATCAAGGTAAGTATGGTACTGGTGTAAAAATAAACATATAGATCAATGGAACAGAAACAGCCCCTTGTATATGGTCAAATTATTTTCCACAACTATGCCAAGGTAATTCAAGGGATTAGGGGTTGAAACCTTTGAACATTTATATGCCAAAAAATTGAACCTCAAACCACACCTTACACCATAGACAAAAATGAAGTTGAAATGTATCACGCATGTAAATGTAAGAGTTAAAATTATTTTTAAAAACCTAGGCCAGGCACAGTGGTTCATGCCTGTAATCCCAGCACTTTGGGAGGCCGAGGCAAATGGATCACCCGTGGTCAGGAGTTTGAGACCAGCCTGACCAACATGGTGAAACCTCATCTATACTAAAAACACAAAAATTAGCTGCTTGTGGTGGTGCACACCTGTAATCCCAGGTACTTGAGAGGCTGAGGTAGGAAAATCGCTTGAACCTGGGAGGTGGAGGTTGCAGTGAGCCAAGATCACACCACTGCACTCCAGCCTGGGTGACAGACAAAGACTCCATCTCCAAAAAAAAAAAAAAAAAAAAAAAAAAAACCCTATAAGACTTCCAGAAGAAAATATAGGAGGAAATCTTTGAGAATTTGTATTAGGAAAAGATTTATATGACTCCAAAAGTATGAACAACAAAAGGAAAATTGATAAATTATATTTTAACAAAATGTAAAACTTTTTATTTTCAAAAAATATTGATATAACCTGCAACCATTGTTGCATCACCTTCTAGTGTATGAAGTCTGATGAGTCTTTTCACCACCTCTAAGGCACTTTGGATTTGTTGGAGGAAGAAAACTAAATCAACAAAGGAGAAGAGAAGATAACAGAAGACTGTCATGTTTACTGCCAAACTGCTCTCAAGAATGATTTTATGAAGTAGTTGAAGAGAGGCACCCAGTGCCTATCTTCTCTATAAAGAAGGACCAAAACAGCAAGTACATAAACACACATCAAGTAGAGCATCTAGGGGAGAACACTGGAATCCAGCAGAGAAAAAACAGGGACCCTCTGAGGCATGGAAAGCTCAAGATGGCAATGTAGAGAGGAAAGTAGGGCAGTAGGCCAGTTCAGCCCAGAGCCAGAGGAATGCTCCATTACAGGAGCATTGTAAGTGAGATATTTCCCAGCTGCTCACATTTCCACCAAAGAAACCTGCGGTCCTAGATACAAAAAAGCCTGTTGGCTCTCAGAATCCCTGAGCCTAGCATAGGGTGCTGCATGGAGCACCCACAACTGCATTGATCCAGAAAGGGAACTTGGGCTAAATCCCACTTCTGGAACCCAAGCTGCTATAGCACTGCACCATTTTGAGAGCAGAGCCAACACCACAGGATTATACCCTGCCCTTGGTACAATAGTACCTGCATCTCCACATTCTTTTTGTTTGTTTGTTTGTCTTTTTCAGACAGAGTTTCACTCTTGTTGCCCAGGCTGGAGTGCAATGGTGTGATCTCAGCTCACTGAAACCTCTGCCTCCTGAGTTCAAGCAATTCTCCTGCCTCAGCCTCCCAAGTAGCTGGAATTATAGGTGCCCGACACCATGCCCAGCTAATTTTTTTGTATTTTTAGTAGGGACAGGGTTTCACCATGTGGGCCAGGCTAGTCTTGAACTCCTGACCTCAGGTGATCTGCCCGCCTCAGCCTCTCAAAGTTCTGGGATTACAGGCATGAGCCACCGTGCCTGGCCTCCACATTCTTAAGGCCCCACTGACATCCCCCTACATCCACCCAGAGGGCTACAATAGCATGGCATTGGCTGAACCCCATGGGGAGCCACACCATCAGCACCCAAGTTCATGCAGTGTCCTACTACCCAAGGAATAGGCAGTCCAGCACATCAAGGAGTCTTCCCCCAAGGTATTGGGAACCAAAGTGTGTACTCCCCAGAGCCTAAGAGCAGTCTACCTGGGGCCACTGCCACCAACAATGACCGTGCCCCCTCATCAGCAGGGCCACTGTGTGTCCCACCTGGGGGTCCAGGGACCAGCCTGCCCACCCCACTGCAGACGCTGCCAGTGCCCACCTGCCCCACCCTGGACCTTTCCAGCTGGCCTGTGGCCGACACCAATACTCTGGGTGTGATCCATTCTAGCACTCAAGGACCAACCTGCCTTCACTATTGCTGGCATCTACGCAACCCATCTGGGCCCCAAAGAGCAGATCTCCTTGCCTACTAGTGCCCACATGCTCTGCCTAGAGACCTAAGGACTGGCATTCCCAGGGCTCAACACTGCCAGTGCCCATACATGCCACCCAGGAAACCAAGGACCAGTCTACCTAGCCCACTGTCACCATTGCCAGCACCGACACACTCCTCCTGGGACCCAGATACTGCCCTCCATGAGTCATACCAAATCCCCTGCCAGTGCCCCCACGCACCAACTAGGGACCTAAGGACTAGCCTACCTGGTATCCCTGTCCTTAGCAAAGCCTCATCACAGCCTCCACAAAAACCCACAGCCTAGCCACTAAGTAATTTGCAGACACTACTGATATTAAATACAATCAAAGTAATCATATGAACATTACACTATGGTGTCCACCCAGAACCAAAGCCAAAGCACCCCACCCAGTTAACATATTGATACATTCACAAGAAAAAGTATTTTCCTATGGAAGCTACTTCATAAAATTGGAAGAAGTGACGGTTATAAGAGATGCACAGATATCAACATAAGGACCACAGAAACATGAAAAAATCAAGGAAACACAACGCCTGCAAAGGAACACAATAATTCTCTACCAACAAGCCCCAAAGAAAAGGAAATTTAAAAAGCGCCTGAAAAGGAATTAAAAATAATGATCTCAAGAAAACTCAGCAAGATACAAGAGAACACATATAAACAACACAAACAAATCAGAAAAACTCATAATCTGAATTAGAAATTTAATGAAAAGATAGATGTCACAAAAAAGAACCAAACAGAAATCCTGAAACTGAAGAATTCAATGGACAAAATAAAAAATAAAATCATGAGTTTCTGCAATGGACTAGATCAAGTAGAAGAAAGAATTTTTTAACTTGAAGACAGGTATTTTGAAATAACCCAGGGAGACAACAAAAATGAATCAAAAACAATGAAGAAAGCCTGAGGGGCATATGGGATACCATCAAGCAAACAAATACTGAAATTTGGCGAGTTCCAGAAGGAGAAAAGATGGGAAAAAGCATAGAAAATTAATTTAATGAGATAATAACTGAAAACTTCCCAAGACTTAGAAGAGATATAAACATCTAGAAATACAAAACTAAGAAAAATCCACAAATAGATTCAATCCAAAAAGTTCCTCTCTGTGGCACAACATATATAGTTAATCTGTCAAAAGTCAAAGACAAAGAATTCTGAAAACAGCACAAGAAAACTTGCTGTAAAATTTTCTTGTCAAGTGACATATAAGGGAATTGTCAACCAAAAAACAGCATATTTATCAGCAGAAACCTTAAAGACCAAGACAGAATAAGACTATATATTCAAAGTGCTAAAACAAAAAAAACTGTCAACCAAGAATACTATACTTAGCAAAGCTATCCTTCAGAAGTGAAGAGAAATAAAGACTCCCTAACAAATAAAAACTGAGCAAATTCACCACCACTAAACAGGTCCTACAGGAAATTGTTAAGAGAGATCTACATCTGGAAGCAAAAGGATGATATCTACCATCATGAAAACACACTAAAGTATAAAATTCACTAGAAGAGCAGACACACAAATGAGAAAAAGGAATCAAGCAATACTATTACAGAAGAACACCAAATCACAAAGGTAAGCAGTAAGAGGAGAACAAAGGCCATATAAAACCACCAGAAAACAATCATTAAAATGACAGGAGTAAGCCCTCACCTATTAATAACAACCTTTAATATATATATAAACAGTTTAAATTCCCCTAATTAAAAGATACAGACTAGTTGAGTTGATTAAAAAAAAAAAACCCAACTATATGCTGCTGACAAGAAACTCACTTCACCTGTTAAGGTACACATATAGACTAAAAATGAAGATATTCCATGCAAATGGGAACCAAAAACAGGTTTAGAATTTGCATGGTGTATCTTCACTTTTAGTTTATGTGTGTCTTTACAGATGAAGTAGTCACTATACTTCTATCAGACAAAATAGACTTTAAGTAAAAAAACATACAAAGAGATAAAGGAGATCATTATATAATGAAAAGGGATCAATTCACCAAGTAGATCTAATTATAAATATATACCCACTCAATACTGGAGCATTCAGATATATAAAGAAAATATTATTAAAGTTAAGGAGAGACATAGACCAATACAATAATAGAAAGGGAATTTAATTCCCCACTTTCAGCATTGGACAGATCATCTAGAGAGTAAATCAACAAAGAAACGCTGAACCTAAACCACACTGTAGACCAAATAGACCTAATAAACATTTACAAAATGTTCCTTTCAATAGCTACAAAATATGCATTCTTCTCATCAGTGCATGGAACATACTCCAGGTTAGACCATATGTTAGGCCACAAAACAAGTCTCAGCAAATGTAAAAAAATCAAATCGGACACAATGAAGTAAAACTAGAAACCAATAGCAAGAGGAACTTTGAAAACAGTACAAATACAGGGACATTAAATACCAAGCTCATGAAGAACCACTGGATCAATGAAAAAATTAAGACGGAAATAAAAAATTTCTTGAAACAAATAAAAATGAAAACATAGTATACTAAAACCTATGGAATACAGCAAAAGCAGTGCTAAAAAGGAAGTTTATAGTAAGAAACCTGTAAAAAATAGATTTCAAATAAACAACATAAAAACATACCTTAAGGAAATAGAAAAGCAAGAACAAATCAAATCCAAAATTAGTAGAAGAAATAATAAAGACCAGAACTAAATAAAAGAGACCAAAATCCAAGTGCAGTGGTTCACGCCCATAATCCCAGCACTTTGGGAAGCCAAGACAGCTGGATCACTTGAGGCCAGGAGTTAGAGACTAGCCTGGCCAATGTGGCAAAACCCTACCTCTGCTAAAAATAGAAAAAATTAGCTGGGGGTGGTGGTGTGTGCCTGTTATCTCAGCTACTTAGGAGGTTGAGGCATGAGAAGCACTTGAACCCAGGAGGTGGAGGTTGGAGTGAGCCTAGGTTACATCACTGTACTCAACAGAGTGAGTTTCTGCCTCAAAAAAAAAAAAAAGAGACAAAAAAAAGTTTTTAAAATTTAGTTTTTTAAAAAGATAAATAAAATTGACAAACCACTAACTAGAATAAAAAAAAACATTAGAGACTATTATGATCGACAACTACACAACAATAAATTCAAAAACCTAGAAAAAATAGACACATCCCTAGAACCATATAACCTACCAATATTGAACCAGGGAAGAAATAGACAAATAATGAGTAATGAGATTGAATCAGTAATAAAATTATTTGCACAAATAATAAGTAATGAGATTGAATTAGTAATAAAAAGTTTCCCCAAAAAGAAAAGCCCAACACTGGATAACTTTACTGCTGAACTCTATGAAAATTTTAAAGTATTAACACCAATTCTTCTCAAACTATTCCAAAAACTTGAAGAGAAAAGAATTTTTCCTAACTCATTCTACAAGGTAAGCATTACCTTGATACCAAAATCAGATAAGGATACAACAAAAGGAGAAAACTACAGGTCAATATTCCTGATGACCTGACACAAAAATCCTCACCAAAATACTAAAACCAAATCCAATAATACACCAAAAAGATAATATACCACAATCAAGGGGGATTTATTCTGGGAATGCAAGGATGGTTCAACATTCATAAATCAATATATGTGATACACCACATCAACCAAAGAAAGAGAAACCATACAATCATCTTCATAGATGTGGAAGAAGCATTTGATAAAATTCAACATGCCCTTGTGAAAAAACTCTCCACAACCTTGGTACAGAAGGAATATACCACAAAACAATAAAGGCCATATATGACAAATCCGCAGCTTTCATCATACTAAATGGGGATAAATTAAAATAGTTTTCTCTAAGATCTGGAACAAGAGAAGGTTGCCACTTTCACCACTTTTATTCAACATTGTACCAGAAGTCTTAGCCAGAACAATTATTCAAGATAAAGAAAGGCATCCTAACTGGAAAGGTAGAAGTCAAATTGTTCTTGTTTGCAAATGACATGATCTTATATTTAGAAAGAAAAAAAAGGACTCTACCCAAAAATTGTTAGAACTGATAAATGAATTCAGCAAAGTTGCAAGATACAAAATCAACATACAAAACTCAGTAGCATTTCAATATACCAATAGCAAACATTCAGAAAAAGAAAGCAATCCAATTTATAACAGCTAAGAAACTAATTACCTAGGAAGAAATTTAATCAAAAAATGAAAGATCTCTACAATGAAAAATATAAAACACTGAAAAAAACAAATTGAAGAAAATCCCTTAAAAAACGCAAAGCAATCATGGATTGGAAAAATTATTATTGTTAAAATGTCCATACTGCCCAAAGCAATCTATATGTTCAATACACTCCCTATCAAAATACAAATGACACTATTCACAGACATAGAAAAAACAATCCTAAAATTTATATGGAATCACAAAAGACCCCAAATAGCCCTAATCCTTAACAACAACAAAAACAAAATGACCAAAAATGGAGGAATCACACTACCAGACTTCAAAATACAGTACAAAGCTTTAGTAACCAAAACAGCATAATGCCGACATAAAAACAGACACTTAGACCTATGGAAAAGATTAGAGAAAGCATAAATAAATCCATGCATTTATATTTAACTCATTTTTGACAAAGGTGCCAAGAACATACATTGGGGAAGGGACAGCCTCTTCAATAAATGGTGCTGGGGAAACTGGGTATCCATATGCAGAAGAATAAAACTAGACCTCTATCTCTCACTATCTACAAAAATAAAATGAAAATGGATTAACGACTTAAATCTAAGACCTGAAACTATGAAAGTACTACAAGAAAACACTGGAAACATGCTTCAGGAGATTGGCCTGGGCAAAGAGTTTTTGGGGTAAGACCTCAAAAGCATAAGCAACAAAAGAAAAAACAAGATTATATCAAGCTAAAAATATTTGCACAGCAAAAGAAACAATCAACAGAATGAAGAGACAACCCACAGAATGGGAGAAAATATTTGCAAACTATCCATACACAAGGGATAAGGGATTAATAACCAGAATATATAAGGAACTCAACTCAACAACAACAAATAATAATAATAATAATAATTTGATTAAAAATGGACAAATGATCTGAATAGATATTTCTCCAAAGAAGACGTACATATGGCCAACAGATGTGTGAAAACTTGCTCAACATCTCTAATGATCACGGAAATGCAAAGCAAAACCACAATGAGATATTATCTTACCCCAGTTAAAATGGCTATTATCAAAAAGACAAAAAATAACAGATGTGGGCAAGGATGTAGAGAAAGAGAATTCACACACATTGTTGGTGGGAATGTAAATTAGTACAGCCAATATAGAAAACACTATGGAAGTTCCTTTAAAAACTAAACGTAGAATTATTAGGTTGTTGCAAAAGTAATTACAGAATACTATATGATCCAGAAATCCTATTGCTGGGTATATATTCAAAATAAAGAAAATAAGTATATCAAAGAGTTATCTGCACAAAGAAATAATAAATATTTGAGGGGACAGATATCCCAATTACCCTGATTTGATTGTATACATATATTGAAATATTACATGTATCCCATAAATATATAAAATTATTTTGTACCAATAGTGTGAAAAGATAAGGCACAAACTGGGAGATAATATTTGCAAAAGATATCTGAAATGGACTTGTAAAGGACATATATAAAGAACTCTTCCAATGCATAGAGCAGCAGCAAACTACCCAATAAAAAAATGGGCCAAATATTTAAATAGGCACCTCATCAAAGAAGATACATGAATGCCAAACAAGCACAAAAAATGATACCCAATGTTAGTCATTAGGGAAATCAACTTAAAGCCATAATAAGATAAAACACATCTACTAGAATGGCTACAGTGTCAAAACAAAATAAAATAAAAACAAAATGTGGGCAAGATGGAGAAACTGGAAACTTCTTCATTTATTGTTTGTAGGAATAGAAAATGTACAGCAGCTTGGAAAACAATTTGGCATGTCTTAAAAAGTTGAACATACACCTACTATACAACTCCCCATTCTATACCCAGCTATCTGCCCAGGAGAAATGAAAATGTATGTTCACAAGAAGACGTGCATGCAAATGTTCACAGCAGCATCATTCATGATAGTCAAAATCCAAACACAATAAACGCCATGAATAAACCTCAGAAATAAATATATGATTGCAGTTATATGAAATTTTAGAAAAGGTAAAGGTATAGAGATAGAAGACTAGCGATTGCCTGGGGCAACCAGTGGGCAAGAGGATTAATCGAAATGGCAAGTGGAAACTTTTGTGAATCACACAAGTATTCTAAAGCTGGATTTTGGTGAACGTTGTGCAACTACAAAAATTCACTAAATTTACAAATTTTACATTTAACATACATTTACATTTAACATAGATGAATTTAGTGGCATGTGAATTATCTCTCAATAAAGCTTTTTTTAAAAAAAAGGAAAAAAAAGCCTATCTGTGAGGCTTTGAAAATAAAATGTTCCCCCCCAAAAAAGGTTAGAGAGAACCAAGACAGATTACCAACAAAATAACGACAAATAAAGTCACATAGGGTTCTCGTCAACAATGCATGCCAAAACATAATGGTTATCTCTCACCTTATACAAAAATCAACTCAAGATGGATCAAAGACTTAAATCTAAGATCGGAAACCACAAAAATTCTAGAAGATTACATCAGAAAAACTTCTGGATATTAGCTTAGGCAAAGAGTTCATGATCAAGAATCCAAAAGTACATGCAACAGAAACAAAGATAAATAGATGGGACCTAATTAAACTAAAAAGCTCCTGCACAGCAAAAGAAGTAATCAGCAGAGAAAACAGACAACCCACAGAGTGGGAGAATAAATTCACAAACTATGCATCTGACAGAGGACTAATATCCAGAATCTATAAGGAACTCAAAAAATCAGGAAGAAAAAAATCCCATCAAAAGTGGGCTAAGGACATGAATAGACAATTTTCAAAAGAAGACATGCAAATGGCCAACAAGCATATGAAAAAATACTCAACATCCCTAACTATCGGGGAAATGCAAATCAAAACCACAATGCAATACCACTTTACTCCTGCAAGAATGGCCATAACTTAAAAATCAAAAAATAATAGATGCTGGCATGGATGTGTTGAAAAGGGAACACTTTTACACGGCTAGTGGGAATGTAAACTACTACAACGACTATAGAAAACAGTATGGAGATTCCTTAAAGAACTAAAGATAGAACTATCATTCGATGAAGCAATCCCATTACCCGGTATCTGCCCAGAGGAAGTCATTATATATAAAAAAGACACTTGCACACACGTTTATAGCAGCAAAATTCACAATTGTAAAAATACAGAACCAGCCTAAATGCTCATCAATCAATAAGTGGATAAAAAAATGTTTTATATATGTGTGTGTGTGTGTGTGTATACATACACACACACACACACATCATGGAATACTACTAAAAAGGAATAAAATAACAGCATTCGCAGCAACGTGGATGGAGTTGGTGACCATTATTCTAAGTGAAGTAACTCAGGAATGGAAATCCAAACATTGAATGTTCCCACTCATATGTGGGAGCTAAACTATGAGGACGCAAAGGCATAAGAATGATATAATGGACTCTGGAGACTCAATGGGGAAGGGGTGCAGGGGGGTGAGGGATAAAAGACTACACATTGGGTACAGTGTACACTGTTTAGATGATGGGTGCACCAAAATCTCAGAAATCACCACTAACGAATTTATCCATGTAACCAAACACCACCTGTTTCCTCAAAAACTATTGAAATAATAATTTTTAAAAAGGTAATCATTAATATTTTTCAATCTATAATTTCCCAGAGGAAATATAGAAATATAGAAATAATAGCAGGGGAAACCTGCTATTATTCTTTAATACTACAGCCAACTTAACCATTAATTCAAGAAAAAGGATGAAATTGAGACCTTTATAGACATGAATATCTAGAGTTTACTACTCATTATTTTCATTGAAAGAACTACTGGCCAGACACAACGGCTCACACCTATAATCCCAGCACTCTGAGAGGTTGAGGTAGGGAATCACTTGAGCCCAGGAGTTTGAGACCAGCCTGGGCAACATGGTGCAACCCCATCTCTACAAAAAATAGTAATAATACAAAAAATTAGTCAGGCGTGGTGGCACGCACCTTAGTCAGGAGGCTGAGGTGGGAGAAACATCTGATCCCAGGGTGTCTAAGCCTGGAGTGAGCCATGATCATGCCACTGCACTCCAGCCTGGGCAAGAGGGTGAGATTCTGTCTCAAAAAAGAGAGGGAGAGAAGAAAAGAAAGAGAAGGAGAAGGAGAAGAAGGAGAGAGAGAGGGAGGGAAGAGAAAGAAGAAGGGAAGGGAAGGAAAGGGAAGGAGGGAGGAGAAAGAAAAGAAAAAAAAAGAAAAGAGGGAGGAAGGGAGGGAGGGAAGGAAGGAAGGAAGGGGAGAGAGAGAGAGAGAGAGAGAGAGAAAGGCAGAAAGAAGGAGCAAATTTCTAAGAGACAAACTTCAGCAAAAAAGAAAATGAACCCAGAAATGAGGAGTGGAATGCAAAAGCAACTTTCTAAAAATTTTGAAAAAAAAAAAAAAAAAAAAGAAAACATGAAAAAGTCAGGAAACAACAGGTGCTGGAGAGGATGTGGAGAAATAGGAACACTTTTACACTGTTGGTGGGACTGTAAACTAGTTCAACCATTGTGGAAGACAGTGTGGCAATTCCTCAGGGATCTACAACTAGAAATACCATTTGACCCAGCCATCCCATTACTGGGTATATACCCAAAGGATTATAAATCATGCTGCTATAAAGACACATGTACACGTATGTTTATTGCAGCACTATTCACAATAGCAAAGAGTTGGAACCAACCCAAATGTCCAACAACGATAGACTGGATTAAGAAAATGTGGCACATATACACCAATGGAATACTATGCAGCCATAAAAAATGATGAATTCATGTCCTTTGTAGGGACATGGATGAAGCTGGAAAACATCATTTTCAGCAAACTATCACAAGGACAAAAAACCAAACACCACATGTTCTCACTCATAGGTGGGAATTGAACAATGAGAACACATGGACACAGGAAGGGGAACATCACACTCCGGGGACTGTTGTGGGATGGGGGGTAGGGGGAGGGATAGCATTAGGAGAATATACCTAATGCTAAATGACGAGTTACTGGGTGCAGCACACCAACATGGCACATGTATACATATGTAACAAACCTGCACATTGTGCACATGTACCCTAAAACTTAAAGTATAATAATAATAATAAAAAAACATGTTAGTAAATCTAAGTGTTAAAAAAAAGAGAGAGAGAAAATATGGGTACTCAAGGACTTGGTGGAACTGAAATATTAAACAATAATCACATAGAAAACATAAAGGAAAGCTCAGAGCTAAATTAAATTATGTTAAGGTCTTTGTGTGTTATTCAGAAGGAAGATAGAAAAAAATGAATTTTCAACCTTAAGAAATATAAATTAAATATGTAATTTTAAACGTTAGGGTAACCATTAAAAGAACAGAAATATATTTCATAGCTTTTAAGCCAATAAAAATAAAGGAAGAATAGAGAAAATTCAATAGAAAGCAGAAAAAGAAAAAAATAAGCAGAAGCAACGTATGATAAATAGAAAACATAAAATATATTGGTAGAAGTCCACATATGTGAGAAATACCAATAAATACAAATGGGATTAAACAAGCTATTAAAGCATAGAACTCTAAGATTGAATTTCAGTAAGTCCATCTATATCCTGTTTATAAAAGGCACAACTGAAAAATGACAAAAGATGGTTAAAATAGACTTGTTTCTCACAACACAGAAACAAAAAAAAGCCTCCCAGTACAACTGTATAAATACTGGATAGTATATCACAAAGCTCCTTTTAAATGTATAGCTGAGCTTACAAGAAAAAAAAACAGAAAAATCAGGAGGAAAATAAATTAAGTAGCCAGGCATGGCCATCCTAAGGCTATGGCTGCCCTTATGGGGGCAGGGCCTTGGATTTTCATGCCCATATGGGGAAGAAGATGATGCCATAGGCCTGAGTGAAATGGGGAATTCCAACTGAAATCCTGTATAAAGCTGAAACAAGATCTGTCCTATCCTCAAATAAGGGAAGACTAAAAATAACAGGCACAGGAAGTTGTGTCAAGAAAGCTTATCTTTCTTGGCCAGGGCTTTAGGTAGAAAAAAAAAATTCTTCTAAAAATTAGTAACCAGAGGTCTACCCTCCATTGATTTGGGTGTTGATCATACTGCTTGTTTGATCTGAGAGTGCTTAAGTCAAGAAAACAAGGTAAGTGGGGAAAGCTGGTAGCATCCTAGTGGCACCTGGCAAAAGCAAACTCAAAACCACTCTAGAAGAAGCACATATGCTCAACCCAGCTGCATGGGACTCCGATACACTCCTCTTTAGCCTTGTAAGCACTCAGTACCCACTGTCCTCCCTTCAAGATGACCATCTAGCCAGTAAAGTCCCACATGGGACAGTAGAACAGGGTCCTGTGGGTGAGTTACCACAATGGGTCACGAAACCCCATTTGTCCCACAAATGGTGTACACCCTGAGAATCATAACGAAACTAAACACAATACTAAGCAACTAGCACAAAGTGGTGTGGAAACAAGGCAAAAGAGGAGCTGGTGACTTGCATCTGCCTTGCTCTTTATGAACTGTCCTGAAACAGTGAGACCCAGGTAAGACCAGGCCCTGCACACACTGCTGACCATTTCACCCCAATTCCTTTTCTATACAAGGAGAATCACAATGCCAGAAAAGTCACCCCCATCATCTAAGCAGATGAGATCGGGGAAAAAAAACCTGCTAGAATCCTCCACTGGCTACCATGGCTATAATAAGAACTCTCAGAAATTCAGCCAACATTAAGTATTAACATTGCTACCTTTACAACTCATGATATTTAAAAGTGGAACACACTTAACAGGGTTAAACTCAATCTCTTTCATTCTTTATTTATACTCTGACCTCATTCCAACAAGCCTTTGGGGCACCCTTAGAGACGCACAGAATTCTAATATTCTTAGGTTAAACGTTGCCAGAGGCTCTAATGTGGGTAACACATAATGGTTAGCCTATGCAACTTACATAATGACATTAACAAGAGTACTTCTAAAGTTTTCTCGTTCTTTATGTGGAGATTTGCCCTTTGATTTGGAAGTAGATGGTCCAGCATAACTATCATCAACTTGGTGGGGTAATTTGCCCTTTTTTCCAAAACGTTCCATGTATTCAGCTTAAATTTAAAAAAAAAAAGCACAATTATTCATCTAAAAGGTAAGCTAAAGCATTTCACATGCTTAAGATGCTAAATCACCTTTTAAGAAAAAATTACATTATCAAGTAATCCTAAGTATAATTTTTTTTTTTTACTATCAGGAGGTTAAACTACTCCTCTTTTGTATCATCATAACTAGAAACATCTATTTCAAGAATATTCCACTGATTTATACCTTGATTAATATACTAATAAAATTTTCTATTATATTTACATATAATTCTCTAGAAGTGAAGATCAAAATTATGGTAAAAACAGGATACAAAACTATTTGAGAAATTTTAAAGAACCATGACAAAAAGTTAATATTAACTATAATCAATCTGATAAGCACTACATTTAATGAGTCAAAATAATAAAAACATTAAAATAACTAATTTGGAAGTAATGGTCACAATTTATTAAAATCCACAACAAATTTAAAAAAGAAATATAATTTATTAAAATCCCTCTTAGAAAAATCTCAGTCTTTGATGTAGAGGCACATTCTGACCACAATAAAAAGTTTTAGTATCAACATCCCAATTCCTAAAATATCAGCTCTTACAGCATTTACAACAGCCTAAACTAACTAAGAACTAGAATCAATTATTTTCCGAGGGAAGATGTTTGGGAAAATTTTTTTCTACTTGACATTAATGTCATTTAGGTTTTATACTTCTATTACACTATTAACTAAATATTGTCTGGTCTCTCTCTAGAAATTATCCTTAAATCTAATTTAGAATATTGAAGTTCTTACCATAGGACTGTTCATTTTTAACATTAAATGGTTCTGGATTCTCATCATCCTGCTTTACACTCAAATGGAATGATGGAGCTGCCTGCTGCCAGTGGGGCTTTGTACTCACCTAAAATATAAAATTTAAATAGCATTAACAAACAATAACAGAAAAAACATTTTTCCATGAAATGCATGAGTGTTTATAAACACAGACATTTTCTCAAACAGATCAGAACATCTGGATAGAAAATACTCAACAGCAGATCTTATTCAAGCCTGTGAATGGTCATGGTGTGCACTATATGGGGGACATTAACAAAAGTCCTGCTGCTGGTTGGATGTGAATGCCTGTTACCTAAAACCAGGGTCTTCATTCTAGAGAGTCTACTGCTCATCCCCAGATATTGTCAAGTGTCTTTAAACCTTCTATTTTAATGAGAGGTGCTCTCTGCTGGTCTCCTCTGCATTCCAGCTCCAAAAGGTCTTCCTGTTCTCATGGCTATAAACCACCCTAGATTGCTCTGACAACTCACAAATGTATTCCACTGTTTAAGGCAGGGGTGACAAATTATTATACATACACAATTTTGGAAGGCGTCATAAAAAGGGAGAAGGCTAATGATGATAGGTTCCTGGTACTCAGGCTCCATGTTGGGAAACGACAGTGTGTGGTGGGGACTGTGGCAGAGGAGAGAGCACCTTCATCTTCTAAAAACACAATGACTAATTAGCTCAAGCCAATTATTGCAATACCAGAACACAAACCTACCGTTGCTGAAGCCTATGGTTCTTCAATAAACCCAGACAGTCGGATTTTAAAGTAAAATCTATATATTTTTAGCACAATTTAGTCTGTCTCTCCCTTTCAAATCCAAACCAACTTGAAAGTCCATGTCTGTACTGGCTTCTCCTTCTGCCTAGTTTTACTCTCCCTAATCTCTTACTTCCACTTCCCAAATAAACTACCTGTACACAAGTCCTTATTTTAGGTACCTCTTACACAGGAAAATAGGATAAGAAAACATGTAAGACAGTGCTCTTCCATTTTCCACCCACCCTTCCCATTTCTCAACTCTCGTCTTGCTCCATAAAAGTTTTAAAACTCATAGAATTGCTACGAGGAGTTGTACAGAAAGGGTGAGAATCAGGTCACCAGCTCACAGAGGCTGGGAGCCACCAGTGCCAGGTCATCCTTGATTTCAACTACAGGGGTCACCTCCAGAAGCCTGAAGTCTGTAATGAAAATCACTCCAGGTCGTAATTACTGCTGGAGAACTTCTATCCAGGTGCAAACCTTAATACTGTATTCAAATAAAAGTAGTTTTTTAAAAAAATCCATAGCTCATTTTCTAAATATCTGTTGAAAATATAATTTCCCTTAAAACACATAAGACTCAAAGAATGCTGAGGAAAAATTGCAAGACACAGCCAAATATAAATACAAAACCAGGTTTACATCAGTCAATAAAAGCATTTTAGATGATTATATGCTTCACCCACAAGCAAGAATTATTATGCATCTCAGCCATAGATATTCAATAAGAAAATTTAAATTAAGTTTATATTTCTACATCTGTAAACTAACAATCCACAACAAACTAAAAAATGTCTATTCCATTTCAGTTTTTTATCTTTTACACTAGAAAATTAAGAGGGATTTTGCAGAACTAGAGAAAACATGCTATGGCTTGATTCTGCAGGCATTTTACAATAATTTGTCATTATCAATAAAAGTATATTTTCAATTAAAATTTGTATTTTTTAAATGTTCAATATAATTAATCTAACAATGTTAGTTCAAGTTTCCCAAGTGAAACTGTCCTTCATTGCAAATTATCAGGAATCTTCTCTGTACAAAGCAACACAAATTCAATTCTATAGTTTGTTCTCAGCTTTTAAAATATCTTTCAAAGCAAATAATGCTTTGGATGAACCTTGAAGACATTATGTTAAGTGAAATAAGCCAGCCATAAAAGGACAAATATTGTATGATTCCACCAATATGAAATACCTAGAGTAGTCAAATACATAGAGACAAGAAGTAGAATGGTGGTTTGCCAGGAGCTGGGGGAGGGGAAAATGGGGAGTTTTTGTTTAATGGACAGGGTTGCTGTTTAGTTAGATGAAAAGAGTTCTGGAGATGAGTGGTAGTAATAATTATACAACAATGTGAATGTACTAAATGCCACTGAATACTTAAAAATGGTTAACATGGTAAATTTTATGTTATGTATATTTTATCAATTTTTTAAAAAATAATATTTGCATTGACCCTCCCCTGAAATTTAACTTTCAGGAGTCACAAGAGTGTGACTTGGTGGCATTAAACTCCATATAATTACTAGATAATAAATTTTATTACATTAAAATCTAACTTGCACAGGGCTTTATCAACTGAAAATGTCTATTAACTGCCTCTTTATAGTCAAAATAATGAAAAAAGATTCCAAGATCTAAGAAATATTTTGTAGCATGGCATTTGTCTGCTGGAAGAGCTATCTCCTTGAAGATCATCAGATCAACTCAGCTCATTTTCGAACTCAGAAACTGAGGCTCAAGAGGTAAGTGACTCCCCAAAGGGCACAGAGCCAGTAGAGTCAAAGCTTTACCCCAAGCCCTTTTTTATTTACTCCAACGCTGACACTCCTTTTGCTAACCAAACTTGGCAAGTCGTTCGTTCAGAATACTGAAATATTCTACATACACAGGTAATTATAGCTTATGGTTACTTTACTAAGATAGTTATTTGTCCTAATATGCACACCTCATAGAATTTCTCCATCAGAAAATAATCAAATGGAGCAGGAATTCGCTTACTTATTTTCAAGTTAGAAAACTAATGAACATTTTTTGAAGCACAAAAATTCAATGAGAATATATTTGCATAAGTTACCATAGACAGCTGTGGTAAAGCTCTTGCTGGTGCCTTGAACTTTTCTTTGCTGGCTGATTTCTCCTGTGTGAAAAATATGAAGGGAAAAAAGTGTTTACTCTGTAAGTGCTAACATTGATTCACTGAACCAAATTTTACAGAAAGACTATTCAAAAAGTACACATTATCCAACATATTCAAAGATATACTTTACTGCTTTTTAAATTCTCAGGTTTGTCTCAGAATTGTTTTCTTTAGAGCAAGAAAATTAAGGAAAATTATATCCAACAATACTTATCAGAATGCTTTAAAAAGTATGCAAACCGGCCGGGCACGGTGGCTCACCCCTGTAATCCCAGCACTCTGGGAGGCTGACGCGGGCGGATCACAAGGTCAGGAGATCAAGACCATTACTGGCTAACATGGTGAAACCCCGTCTCTACTAAAAATACAAAAAATTAGCCAGGCGTGGTGGTGGGTGCCTGTAGTCCCGGCTACTCGGGAGACTGAGGCAGGAGAATGGCGTGAACCCAGGAGGCGGAGGCTGCAGTGAGTCGAGATCGCACCACTGCACTCCAGCCTAGGCAACAGAGCAACACTCTGTCTCAAAGAAGATCACAAGTTCTACCTAGGAACTACTGACACTCACCAATCAAAACTCGCCAGCTCTTGTAAGACACTGCCAGTGCCAATAAACTTTCTTTCGGAACAACTTGTATAACCTCCTCTTTCCCCAATTAAACCCTAATCATTTAACTTGTTCTCCAGACATACTGGAGGCCACCCTAGTCTGTACGTAAGTCCTGGATTGCAATCTCACTTCTTGTATATCATTCTCAAATAAAACCTTTTTACTTGGAGAGCTGTCTCTGTATGCTTATATTGCAAGTTGACAGCAACTTTCCACAAGTCTCACTTATACCACAGACACAGACTTCCTTTCAAACTTTCGGGATCCCAGTAGGTGGTTTTCACCTCCCAGCCCAGACCTGCAGCTCTTCAGCAAATGTCTTTGTCATCCAGTGGGCCACAGCCACATCTCCCATGAGGTCTGAATCTAAGGCTTTGGGGAAGGGATGGCTCTTCCAAGTTTGTTCCTTGAGCACTCTCTCTCAGACCTAGAGGGAGTGGCTGCTCCTTATATCTGCTATTCTTCTATTCTTCAGGGCTGTGCTGTCCTAAACAGTATGGACTAGGCCCCTGTAGCTACCAAACACTTGAAATGCGGCTCCTCTGAAGTGAGACGTGTTTAAGTGTAAAATATGTACTAGATGTTGAAGACTTAGTACAAAACACAAAGAATGTAAATTATCAATGTTTATATATTGATTAGAGCATATTTTATGTTGATTACCATATGTGTTCCACATTGTTCTAAGAGGCTTACATGAATTAACTCCTTTAATATTCTATACTCTGTGGAGTAAATACTGTTGTACCACTTTTGTGCCTATTACGTAGATAAGAAATATGTAGTCTCTGCCTTCACAAAGCACACAGTCCAGTTAATATTAAACACCGTGTGCTTCCATCTAGGACAGGATGTGGAGCAGAGTATTCTAAGAATGTTTCAAAAAGAAAAAGCATGGAAGCTAAGCCTTAAAGCATACCTGGATCTCCACAGAGAAGGACAGCAAAAAGCTTACTGAAGTCAGAGGGCGCATCAAGAACTGGAGTCTAAATGTCAATGGCAGGCTTTGAGGCTATGTTGGAGTGGATGGGGAAGGTAATCCATTCCCTAATTCAACAATGGTTTACCAGCTCCTACCATGTGCTGGGCTCACAGACTAAGACTAAGTCATAGGACTATAGACTAAGATACCCAGTCTATAGTCATGGAAAGGACTAAGTCCCACCGCTTATGGAATACACATTCTAGAGAAGGTACAGACAGTTATTTCGGAACAGATCTGTAACATAATCTCAGAAACTAGTATGTATAATGAAAAATAATAAAACAGTGTGAAGGGACAGAGAGGGAAGGAGTGGAAAAGTGCTAGGTTAGATGGAGTACTAAGAGCCTCTCTGCAGAGGTTATGTTTAAGAGGAACCTGAATAAAAGGTAAGGGAAGAACAAACTAGAGCTAGACAAGTGGGTGCTGTTATATTGTGGAGGACATGGGTTTCAGGGCTTGACTGGCCAGGCTGGCAATAGCCATTGCAGTCTCCTTTTAGGGTGACCTTTAGTCTCAGTTTGCTGAAGACAGTCCCAGTTTACACCTTTGGTCTCAGTTTGCCCAAGCATAACTAGTAGAACTTTCACTCTCAATGGCATCTTAGTTTAGATGATAAATTATATTGCTATCCTGTTTATGATATAGAGACATACAAAAAGCTATTTCATAAATGATTCTGATGATAGGAACAGGATACACGAGAAGCAGGGGACTAGAGTCAGCAGTGAGGCTAGTTTAGCAGCTTTTTAAGAATAATACAGGCAACAGGAGACATGGGCCTGGATTTACAGAAAATGCTGGTAACAAAAGGTCACCTCTACCTCTCTAAGGCACTGCTCTGATCATACTGCTCCCCTGTTCAGAAACATTTTAAAGCCCCCTGTTGAAGTAGGCACAACTCTTCTTGGTTTCCAAAGCCTTCCTCAACATACTCCAAACTATTTTCCAGCCTCTCTTAGTTACTTTGTAGCCATATGATCTGTGTGGCCAGTGAAATGTGAGCACAACAGGAAACACAGTTAAGAGCTAGAGGGACAGGCAGTTAAGAGCTAGAGGGACAGGCAGTTAAGAGCTAGAGGGACAGGCAGTTAAGAGCTGGTGTGCCTCCTCCATCACTATCTCACATCCATGGAGCCCACGTGTTCCCACTGGCATAGCTGTAAGATGGTGCGCTACCTGACCCCGTCAGACTTCATATGAGCAAGGCTCTTTGCTGGGTTAAGTCTCTGAGATTCGACTTCCGTTTGTTTTGTCAGATAGTATTAATTACCCTATCAGAGCCACCAATAGGTTCCAAAATATCTCCCTGTAAAAATCTAGCCCTTTCTTTAAGACCAAAATTGAAAAAGTTTACATTTCATTTCTTAACTCCAACTGTAAGTAATCTCCTTTGAAGATACATAGCATTCTTTATTGTTTAAATTATTTTTGGCTAGGTGTGATGGCTCATGCCTGTAATCCTAGCACTTCGGGAGGCAGAGGGGAGTGGAGTGCTTGAGCTCAGGAGTTCAAGACCAGCCTGAGCAACATGGTGAAACCCCATCTATATCAAAACAAATACACAAAAATAACCTGGGTATGGTGGTGCATGCCTGTGGTCCCGGTTACTCAGGAAGCTGAGGAGGGAGGATTGCTTGAGCACAGGAGGTGGAGGTTGCAGTGAGCCAAGACTGCACTACTGCACTCCAGCCTGGGCAACAGAGAGACACCCTGTCTTTAAATAAATAAAATATATTCTGATATACGAATTATGTGTACACCTACCTATACTGTTCTCCTAACCCCTCACCCCACCCCACCTCCACCTACTAAATCAGTCTTATAGAGATGAGTGACATGGTTTGGCTGTGTCCCAACCCAAATCTCATCTTGAATTATAGTTCCCATAATCCCTATGTGTCATGGGAGGGACCTGGTGGGAGGTAATTGAATCATGGGGGCAGTCTCCCCGATGCTAGTCTTGTGACAGTGAGTTCCCACAAGCTCTGATGATTTTATAAGGGGCTTCCCCTTCACTTGGCTCTCATTCTTCTCCCTCGTCTCCTGCCACCGTGTGAAGAACAAAGTTGCTTCCCTTTCCACCATGTTTGTAAGTTTCCTGAGGCCTCCCCAGCCATGTGGAACTGTTAATCAACTAAAGCTCTTTTCTTCATAACTTACCCAGTTTCAGGTATTTCTTCATAGCAGCATGAGAAGGAACTAATACAATGGGAAAACTGACTTTAAAGTCATTTTAGCTTTATCTTAGAAAATTATAAAATGGTGAGGCTGGGCATAATGGCTCACAGCTATAATCCCAGCACTTTTGGAAAGCCAAGGCAGGAGGATCACTTGAGCCCAGGAGTTCAAGACCAGCCTGGGCAACATGGTGAAACCCTGTCTCTACCAAAAATACAAAAATTAGCTGGGCGTGGTGACCCATGCCTGTGGTCCTAGCTACTGGTGAGGCTCACATAAGCCCATGAGGTAGAGGCTGTAGTGAGCCATAATCACACCACTGCACTCCAGCCTGGACAACACAGCAAGACCCTGTCTCAAAAAAAAATTACAAAATGGTTGACCATGCCCTAAAAAATGGATAACTAAAGATAAGAAAAGAAAGGAAAGGAAAAGGTAAGAGTGCAATGAGCTTCAGACAGTACTTTCTGAAATACAAGCACCAGATTAGGGGAATGTTTCACACATATACAATGCTGTAACCCAAATGGTTCTGGTTTCTACAATTCCCATTAGGCTACACAATGGGAAGGGAAATATGAGCACAACATTTTCAAGCTAACAGGTGCAACAGGTGTTCTCAGAGTTGAAGCCTTCCCTTTGGGGAGAAAGGGTGTTGCAAAGGCCTGAGAAGAATGCAGTTATAGATGACAAAGAGGAAAGGCTCTGGGATGTCTAGTCCAAGTGCCCTGGAATTTTCACATCAGGGATAGAGGTAATTCGAATGACATCTATTGTCCTGGAGTCACTACAAATATCCAAAACACCCTATGTAATCCAAGCATCCTATACAACAACTCCATCACTGCCACCACCCTGACTTTTTAAGATCTCTGCATCGTCCATTCTGTTGCTGAGCTATTTCTCCAAGTCTCACCATCACTCTAGGTGAAGAAGGGTGGTAAGGACCTTAATGTTTCCTTCTTACATTGCAGTGCAGAATATGTATCTCATAGAATATTTTACAAATAGTGCTTCTCCAGCTAACCAAGACAAGCAGCCACACATATGTCAGAAAAATCATCTGGCAAATGATGCCTCACATCCTGCTGGCCTCACCTTGGATTCCAGACATGGCTGCAGTAAACAGTTCTGTGCTAGCTTCTTACATCAAGAAAATATCTTTTGGCCAGGCGCGGTGGCTCACGCCTGTAATCCTAGCACTTTGGGAGGCCAAGGCGGGCGGATCGCGAGGTCAGGAGATCGAGACCATCCTGGCTAACAAGGTGAAACCCCGTCTCTACTAAAAATACAAAAAAATTAGCCGGGCGTGGTAGCGGGTGCCTGTAGTCCCAGCTACTCAGGAGGCTGAGGCAGGAGAATGGCATGAACCCAGGAGGCAGAGCTTGCAGTGAGCCGAGAGCATGCCACTGCACTCCAGCCTGGGCGAGAGTGAGACTCCGTCTCAAAAAAAAAAATATATATATATATCTTTTGTGGCCGGGTGCAGTGGTTCACACCTGTAATCCCAGCACTTTGGGAGGCCAAGGCGGGCGGATTACCTGAGGTCAGGGGTTCGAGACCAGCCTGGCCAACATGGTGAAACCACATCTCTACTAAAAATACAAAAATTAGGCGGGCGTGGTGGCATACGCCTGTAATCCCAGCTACTCAGGAGGCTGAGACAGGAGAATTGCTTGAGCCTGGGAAGCGGAGGTTGCAGTCAGCTGAGATCATGCCACTGCACTATGAAAAAAAAAAAAAAAAAAAAGAAAAAGAAAAAAAGAAAAAAGAAATGTCTTTTCCTTTCTGCAGTGGGAATCCTCTAATGCTATAGTATGGGACTCTAGGAAGAGCCCACTCTGCTCACACACACGAGCAGCCAGAAGAGGATGGGAGTCAACATCCCCAGGAACAATCTTTTACCAATACAGGATGAAAGATGACAGATAAATGCTATTCCTTGACCCTCCTCAGGTGATCAATTCCAGGAAGCATTCTATAAGCTCAAAGGTCATGGCAGGACACACCAGTTGCCTACTGCGCTCATCAACTTGACGGCCCATGGTTGTATGGCCTTTTCTTCTTCCTACTTTTACTCTCCTCAATCTCTTATTATTGCTTCTCAAATATACTACCTGCACACAAGTCCTTGTTTCAGATACCTCATGCACAGGAAAATAGGCTAGGAAAACACATAAGTCAGTGCTCTTTCATCTGTCCATCTGCCCTTTCATTGTTCAACTCTTATCTTGTTCCATAAAAGATTTAAGACTCGTGGGAGGAATATGAACGAGATGTGCAGAAACGGTGAGAATCAGGTCACCAGCTCACAGGGGCTGAGAGCCACCAGTGCCAATTTCAACTACAGGGTTCACCTCTAGAAGCCCGAAGGTCCGTAATGAAAATCACTCTATGTCTTAATTACTGCTGGAGAACTTATAGCCAGGAACAAACTTTAATATTCAAATAAAAATTTTTAAATAAATGAATGTTTTTAAATATCTCTTAAAAACCTAATTTCTTTTAAAAGACATAAAACTCAAAGGATATGGAAAGAAAATTACAAGAGCCAGTCAATATGAGCACAATATAAGGTTTTACATCAGCCAACAAAAGCATTTTAGACAATTACATGCCTTGCTGACTAGAAGAGATTATTCAGCTCAGCCACTGAATATTTATTCAGCAAGTAAATTTAAATTTAACATGCCAAAAAAGCTAATACCTTTTTTTTCAATTTTAGAATTTGTCAAATTTTTTAAGAGAAAATGTCTATTTCATTTCAGGTTTACTTATAAACTAGAAACAAGATAAATATTTGCAGAACTAAAAAAAAATGCTTTGATTCTATTTTGTAGAACTTTTGGTAATCTTGGTATTATTAATACGAATAGGTACACAATTAAAACATGTACTCTGAAATGTCCAAGATCATACACTTAAAATTTTCATCCAAGTTTTTTTATTTCAAAACATTAGGAATAATCTCTGCATAAAGCAGTCCAAATTCCATTACATAGTTCATGCTGAGCTCTTAAATGTTTCAAAACAAATAATATTTGAATTGAAACTCCACTTAAACTCAACTTCTGTAGAAGTTATAATAGTTTAACTCAACAGCATTAAACTCAACATACCTAGACAGCAAATTTTATTCTGTAAAATCTAACCTGTACCCAACCATCCTCTGTACATACCTGAAAATTACAGCCTATAGTTATTTTACTGATATTATTCTTCCTAAGCTATGTACCTCATAGAATTCCTCCATCAGAAAAGAATCAAATGGAATTTAAAATTGTATAAAATTTAAAATCAGAAATTCAGTAACTTACTTTCAAGCTTGAAAAGTAGTAAACAAACATTATTATAAAGGAATAAAGTATGATGGTATATTGGTAAATTACCATAGATAGCTGTGGTAGAAATCTTACTGTTGTCTTGGATTTTTCTTTGCTGGCTGATTTATCCTGTATGAAAAACATGAAAAAACAAAACTGTTTACTCCATTAATGCTAAAATTGATTCGCTCAACCAAATTTTACAGTGTTTATTGTAAGCACACATCATCCAAAATATTCTAAAACATACTGTACAAATGGCATGATCTTGTATACAGAAAATCTTAAATAATTCATTAAAAAATATTAAAGCTAGTCAATGAGTTCTTGTAACCAGCTAGGTTGCAGGATACAAGATCAATACACAAAAGTCAAATGTATACAGGATACTCCAGGAGGGCGATGCATCCCAATTCCACAGGGAGAGGGCATGGAAGCTCCGCACCCAGGACCCTCCCATGCCTCTCCCCATGTGTCTCTCCATGTGTTTTTTCCTGATTTGTATCCCTTATAATAAAATAGTAACCATACGTATTTTAAAAATCAATTGTATTTAATATAATTGTATTTAATGCAAAATTGAAATTAAGAGACAATTCCATTTACAATTGCATGAAATGGAATAAAAGACTTAAGAATAAATTTAACAAAAGAAGTGTAAGACCTATACAATGAAACCATAAAACAATACTGAAAAAAATTAAAGTTCTTAATAAATAAAAGGACAACCCATGTTCATGGATTGGGAGACTAATATTGTTAAGATGCAATACACCCTGAAAGTATTCTACAGATGGAACATAATCCCTATCAAAATCCCAGCTTCCTTTTCTGTAGAAATTAACAAATTGATCATAAAATTAACATGGAAATGTATCAAGAAGAATCAAACAATCTTGAAAAAGAACAAATTTGGCAGACTCAACACTGAGATTTTACAACTTACTACAAAACCACAGTAATAAAGACTGCATTGTTCTAGCATAAAGATAAACAGAGATCAAGGGAATAGAATTAGGAGTTCAGAAATAAACCCAGACATTTATAGGCAATTGATTTTTCATGAGGGTTCCAAGACAATTTAATGGGGAATTGGGCATATCTTCTGGAAGTCTGACTGAATCTAATTTATTCAAAACTTACTTGGCCCCACCTCCCTTCTCTATAACTAAAACTTCATTTTTTTTTCCTAGAATGGTCTATTTCCTAAGGTGAATATGTATTCTGGTTTCTCCCCCCGCAAGCTGCCATAAGTAACATTTGAACCTCTTAGCGGTAACCTTAAGAGAAAGGGGCTAATCTCCTTTGCAGTAGAGAATAATTCCATGGTAGAAGTTTCATCTAGGTGAGAGGAAGCATTTGCTGAAAATGACAATTTGATCTATAAAGCAGATGAGTTGTGCTTCTGGCCAGTTGTCAATTTATTGCCTCAGCTCCCAATTTGCCTGTTTTGCCCTCCTTTGGGATATGTTACAGGACATTATAACATTTCTCCTTTGACAACCAGCATATTATCATGGGTGCCAAGAAGCACTGTAAGAGGAAGAGGCTTTCTTCCTGACTCCAGTGCTTCTCAAAGCTCCCATGGTGTGGCTGCCAGCAGTCAGCAACCTTGTCAATCCACGGTGTGAGGCTAACTCAGAGGCAGACACCCTCCAGCAAGTTTC
The DNA here is from genome assembly GCF_009828535.3 of Hylobates moloch. Classification (NCBI taxonomy): domain Eukaryota; kingdom Metazoa; phylum Chordata; class Mammalia; order Primates; family Hylobatidae; genus Hylobates; species Hylobates moloch. The sequence goes on along the minus strand of NW_026652276.1, from coordinate 46,250,395 downwards.
ACCAGCATCCCTGTGGGCAGCTTTCCACAAGTTTCACTTACATCACAGAGGGAGACTTCCTTTCAAACTTTCAGGATCCCAGCAAGTGGTTTTCTCTTCCTAGCCCAGACCTGCATCTCCTCAGCAAATGTTTTTCCACCAACTGGGCCACTGCCACACCTTCTCCCATGAGGTCTTAAATCTAAAGGCTTTGGGGAAGGGATGGCTCTTCTGTTTGAGCAGAGAGTCTCTGCTCTCCTAACATTCTGGTTAATATTAAAACTATGTTTCCGGCTAGGCGCAGTGGCTCATGCCTGTAATCCCAGCACTTTGGGAGGCCGAGGTGGGTGGATCACGAGGTCAGGAGATCGACCATCCTGGCTAACACGGTGAAACCACGTCTGTACTAAAAATACAAAAAACAATTAGCCGGGTGTGGTGGTGGGCGCCTGTAGTCCCAGCTACTCAGGAGGCTGAGGCAAAAGAGTGGCGTGAACCCAGGAGGCAGAGCTTGCAGTGAGCCGAGACTGCGCCACTGCACTCCAGCCTGGGCGACAGAGACACTGTCTCAAAAAAAAAAAAAGAAAAACAAACAAACAAACAAACAAACTATGTTTCCATTCAATAAAGAGAGATGGCTTAGAGCAGAGTATTCAAAAAATCCACTTGCAGTCTGTCCATTATCCCCCAAACTCTCTTTTCCAAAATATGTCTACCATTCATAGATAATCTCTCTTTTCTCTCTCAGTCTAAAGATTTTCTGCTTATCTCTGGTGTTGTTTCCCTTATAGAGGCCAAGGTGGTATTTACTTTTATTTCTATCACTTGGCCTTTAATACATTTTTCAGTCAACTACTAAAGGACATTGTTTTTGCTGCAGCAATTTGAAACTCTCTCTAATGTGCCTTTTCTTCTCTCCCTATTATTTTCACTAGTATGCAAACATGTTAAAATCCCATCAGAAAAAGTATCAGCCTTAATCCTATATTCCCTCTAGCAATTGCCCGATTTTTCTGCTCCCAATTTCTCCAGAATCTTCTCCAGTGAGGTATTTATTCCTTGCATACCACTCTCATCAAGAGCTCTGATTACCTCCACAATGCCAAGTCCTGTGGTAAATTCTCAGGCCTCATTTTACTCAATCTTTTAACAGTATTTTGACACAGTTGATCACTGTCTCCCTCTTGAAAACTGTCTTCACTCAATTCCCAGAATGATTATATATTTTATGCTCTTCCTAACTGTGAACACTTAAACTTTTCATTGCCAATTCATTCTCATGTTTTTAAATTCATTTTTAAATTTACAAATAAAAATTGTATACATTTATGGTATACAATGTGGTGTTTTGATATATGCATAAATCGTAGAATGGCTAAATCAAGCTAATTAACATATGCATTACCCCAGATACTTATTTTTTATGGTATGAGCACTTAAAATCTACTCTAATAGCAACTTTCAAGGATACATTTTTATGAAGTCTAGTCATCATGATGTATAATAGATCTCTTGATGTTTTTTTTTTTTTTTTTTTTGAGACGGAGTCTCGCTCTGTCGCCCAGGCTGGAGTGCAGTGGCGCGATCTCGGCTCACTGCAAGCTCCGCCTCCTGGTTCATGCCATTCTCCTGCCTCAGCCTCTCCGAGTAGCTGGGACTACAGGTGCCCGCCACCACGCCCGGCTAATTTTTTTTGTATTTTTAGTAGAGACGGGGTTTCACTGTGGTCTCGATCTCCTGACCTCGTGATCCGCCCGCCTCGGCCTCCCAAAGTGCTGGGATTACAAGCGTGAGCCACCGCACCCGGCCGATCTCTTGATCTTATTTCTCCTGTTCCTTCTCATTTTCTGATCTTCGTGTGACAGACATCCCTCAATCCTCAGGTATGTTTCCTTTCTAATTGACCCCATCCAGCCCAAATATTTTAAATATTACTCATATACTGGAATCTCCCAAATTTATCTCCCCAGTATTAACCTTTATCCTAAGTTCCCCACTCCTATATTTGATTTTTGCTCTCTCCACTCAGAGGTCAAATAGACATCTCTAACTTAATGTGTCCAAAATATTGTTTGATCAATAAACTTCCACAAACCCTACCAGAACTTCCCCATATTTTCTTAAACTCAGTAAATGGCATCACCATTAACACCACTATTCAAGCTAAAATCCCTGGTACCATCCTTGACTCCTCCCTTTTTCTCATATCACACATTTAATTCAGTAGCAAACCCTTTGAGCTTTACCTAGAACATATATCCTGGATCCAACATCTCACAATATCCATTATTACTATAACCATGGTCTAAGGAACTGGAAAGAAAGGGGAGAGTGGAAAGAGAGATCGGGGTGGAGAGAAAGAAAGAATGGGGGATCAAGAAAGAAAGAGGAAAGGAGAAAGAATCTTTATTATATCATGTGTCCATTATGTACCTGAATCTATTCTGATGTCCATTCTCTTGGATTTCCCAGTTCAGTAAACCATAAAAAAATCTGTTTTATTTTTTGAAGTTTGAGTTCCATTGTACTTACTTACAATAAAAAGAGCTTCTACTCTTGGTCATCAGTCTCAGTGACTTAAAAATATACATGTGATTAAATCTACCTAACAGCCTAGTCTCTTAGTTGCTTAACCTCCTCATCTGTAACCGTGTCTTCCGCTTCATCTCTGCCAATCACTTTCATGGCAACCCCTCTAGGATCTTATCACTAAATATGGCAGCTCTTGCGAAATCTTGATTTTAAAACATTCTTTTCTCTGATCACCACATCCTTTGCTCCCAGCAAGTACGATCTGATGCCCTCCTATATTTCTTTGTTTCGATTGAGACCTCTAATATCTAAGCTCCTTCTCAGTATCCATCTGCTCCCTCATATCTTCTCTTCCTCCTTGCCCAATTTAGATTCTACAGTCCATAGTCACAACTACACCCTATCAAATACCCTCAACTCCCTCTGGCACATACTTAACTAAAACCATAATCCTGTTGGAATTCAACTACTTACCTTCTCTATGCTTGTACCCAAGTAGGTATATATTGCTCAAGGAAAATCACATCTCCAGTCCTACTGGATTCACTTTAAGTGCACGATTAGTAATCTCAGACATTCAAAACTTTTGAAATTTTCTAATAAATTTGGTGTCCTAAGTTTTGTAATGACCTATCTCCAGAGTTTCTCACACATCATCATTTTAGTACTTGAGAATGCCTCCATCTTCCTGTAACTAAGCCTACAGACCTACTTACGATCACACCTTCATTGTTCTTCTATCCTTCATCTACAAGCAGTTGGGGACACTCTCGCATGTACGACCACAGGCCAATCCCTCCATCTCCTTTCACTTTATTGAAGACAGTGCTTTTCTGATAATCCCTCTTCTTCCTTGAATTAGCAATGCCTCCCTTTATACTACAGAACTCCCTTTATACTACAGAACTTTGTATAAAAATATACAAAGAATGTTTATTTTTATTTTAATGTTACATTTAATCAGCATTTGCTGTTAATGGCACCATGGTTTGCTTTTTGTTTTTTGTTTGACACAGAGTCTCATTCCATCACCCAGGCTGGAGTGCAGTGGCGCAATCTTGGCTCACTGCAACCTCCACCTCCTGGGTTCAAGCCATTCTCCTGCCTAAACCTCCTGAGTAGCTAGGATTACAGACGTGTGCCACCACACTGGCTAATTTTTGTATTTTGAGTAGAGATGCGGTTTTGCTATGTTAGCCAGGCTGGTCTCGAATTCCTGACCTCAGGTGATCCGCCCGCCTCTGCCTCCCAAAGTGCTGGAATTACAGGCATAAGCCACCACACCTGGCCAGTTTGGTTCTTTTCAGACACTTTCCCCTAGGATCTACAGTTTGCTTCTATTATCCACTACAGAAGGCACGTGCTGATACTGTGGTTGGATCGTTAATTCTTGCCATCATGTGACCTGCTGCCACTAGAACTGCAGAATGTTTCTAACTAGTTCAACATATTGGGTATCAGGGAGTGGCTTCCTCTGACTCCCAGGTTGCAGGAATTTCTTAATTCTGGGGATGCTGCCGATTCCTGTTTAAAATGCCTTCAAGAGAGAAGTCAGAAAGAACAGAAGCATTGAGCTCTTCTACCATTAGAACAGCTTCTAACAGTTGTATGCTGCCCCCCTGAATTTGTTGCCAGCAAGAAGATCCTCTCCATGGTCTTTCAAAATCTTTGCAAAGATGGCCAAGTACTGGGTTTTAGCTTTCTTCACGACTCAGCAAGGTTCTCCACTTTTTCCTCAGTGGGCCAGCGTCATCATCAGGTCCAGGGTGCCCTCAGCACACATGTTGATCCCGACTCTCTCCTTCAGGTCCTTCCCACAGACATTGTACTTAACAGCAAGGTAGCTGAGGATGGCTGTAGTCAGTGTCAGCATCATTCCATCAATTTCAACCAAAGGCACTTGGCCAAAATGCAGGCGTCTATCCTTCTTTTCATATTACCTTGTTTCTATAAATTATTCTTCAAACTCTATTCCAGCTGCAGCCAGCAGCCAGAGGACTGACTCCATCCTGCCCCTGACACGAAAGTAGTAGAGCTTGGGTTTGGCTGCCATGCCTCCTGGCTCAGGGTTTTCTCTTCAGCTATCTGGAAGCTCCAAGAATGTTTATTTTTAAAAAGAAAAGAAGCCAGGAGCGGTGGCTCATGCCTGTAATCGCAGCACTTTGGGAGGCTGAGGTGGGCGGATCATAACATCAGGAGTTTGAGACCAGCCTGGCCAATATAGTGAAACTTCTACTAAAAATACAAAAATGAGCTGGGCGTAGTGGCGGGTGCCTGTAATCCCAGCTACTCAGGAGGCTGAGGCAGGAGAATGGCGTGAACCTGGGAGGTGGAGGATGCAGTGAGCCAAGATGGTGCCACTGCACTCCAGCCTAGGTGACAGAGCGAGACTCCGTCTCAAAATAAATACATAAATAATAAAAAATAAAAAGAAAAGAAAAACCTTCTTTAATTGTGCTTTCGCTCCAATTATCACCCAATTAATTTATCTGTTTCCTGTACCAAGACTGTCTGTGCAGACTATATTTACTCACATCTTATTCTCTTTAAAATCAGGAAATATTTCAAACATACAGAAAATAATATCATGAACACTTGTGTATCTTCAACCCAACTCTTTGCCATCCTGGAATTTTGTGTTTATCATTCCTATGCAAATTTTTACTACACTTACTACTACATATGATTGTCAAACAACCTAAGATATTGTTACTACATGATTTTAAATTTTATATAAATGCCATCACACAATTTGTATCCTTCTGCAACGTGCTATTTTTTAATATTACATTTTTGAAATTTATCCCCATTAATACGTTTCTCAATGATTTTCACAGCTGTATAGTACTCTGTGAGCATAGTACAATGTATCCATTCCATTCTCTAGTGAATGAACATTTAACTTATTTCCAATGTTTCTCTATTACAAAAGATGTCTCAGCGAACTCCTTGGGCATGTATTTTAGTATAAACACACACAGTTCTTACGCATGTATCTCATATATACACACATATATGTGTGTGTATATGTAACATAAATATATATGTGCATCTGTTTTGTCCCTTTAATTCCATTGGTTTATTATCTGTAAAAAAATTTTTATTATATTGCCTAATTTACTATGATTCCTGATAGGTCTTGGTATCTGTAGGGCAATTCCCTCCACTTTACCATTCTTAAAAATTATCATAAACAATCTTGACCTTTTTTCTGCCATGTGAAATTTAGGATCTACATTGCATGAAATTTTTTAGGACAATGATAGAAACACATTGAATACTGACTCTTCTCTCTCTTGAGCATAATATATTTCTTTACTTATTCAGATTCTGGGAGCATATCCTTCAGAAACATTTTGTAGTAGTCTTCATAGGGTGTCATATGTCTTTTTTAGACTTATTCTTAGGTATAAATATTTTAAAAGAAAAATTCATCATAGGACCTCAACAACTGTTAATCCAAATGATTTATGGACAGGGAACTGTCTATGAAGATTGCATCCATTTACAATAATGTCTGTGATGGTTGTGCTCTGCCTCAGATCAAGTCTTTACCCTCTTCTTCCTGCTCTGTGCCTAGGAGGCTGAATTCGACAGATGGACATCATCTGTGCCTTCAGTTCTCCGACTTCTGATAGGAATTAACCTAAAAAGGCACCAGGAAGAGACTGAAGAGCAGGAGGGCAGAAAGTTTAGAATATTTGTTTCCTAGTCTTCCCTGTTCCCTGTTGTTCTGATAGTGGCTGAATTCTTCCAGACCTCAGCTCCTGTCAGGAAGCTACCATTCCAAGTGTCTAGCACTCATCAGGGTCTGAGAATAATGTTCAGTTTCAATGACCCATCAGGCCTAGCCATGGTAATGGCATCCTACTGCCCTATTGCTGTTAATCCTTGAGTGTCTCTTCATCCCTCGTGGTTCCCTTAACCTTACCTTTCATCCTTCCAAAGGAAAACCACACTCTAAATTAGCATAAATGAAATTCTCAAGATTCGTTTTTAACCTTACCAACACCTCTACAAATGGTCTTTTTATAAATGTTCTTCAGTTAAGTCCTTTTGAGTATGCCATCTGTTTTCTGTTGGGATCCTGACTAATATAATTTTACATTCTAAAATTAAAATTGCTAAGGAGTCTGGGTCTTCCTTAAATAGTCTGGCTTTGCATTTTGTTTTTACTTCGCTGATTTCCACCTACTTGACTGCTGGAGGAGATGTCATAAACCTGGTATAGCCCAAGTATTAACCCTCCTGATCAAATGACTAGAATCTATAAATGTGTCTGGTTAAATCAACAATAACCTCTCAAAATTTAGTAGTACTGATTTAAATATAGTTGTCAGTTGTCACATGTTTGAGTTCTGTTTGTTAAAGTTATCATCATGCTGTTGATCTCATATCCAACTTTTTTCATTCTTTCCCCTTTTTAAGCAATGACATTTTAAAAACATGATGAAGGAAAATGGAATGAGCATCACATCATATAAACACAAATTACTTGATTCCATAACTAGAAAAAGTGCTGGGGTAGAAAAAGACTGACAGCTTTTTCCTCTTCTCTGCCCACAATCTGTAGTATATCTGTGGAGAGCATTCTGGTCTTTAGATATTTGTGCCTTTAAACCTCTGAAAGTTTTTTAACTGATACTAAAAATGCCTTTTAAAGTTTTAACTCATTTTAAAAATGAAATGAGCAATTGCAAAAGATTTATATTTCTTCTAAATGCCTAATTTAAGAGAAAAGCCCAGACTGCTATTCCTGAAAAATTCCATGTCACTCTCAATCTTCCACTAATGAGATGAATATGTTAAAATCTCCTTCAGCAAATACGATTTTACCACCTGCTCACTTTCTCAAACTGAATGAATATACAAGTAAATGTCACATAAAAAATGGCATTTCCAAAAGTTTAATCCATTCTGTTTGTTTTAGGTTAAAATATAAAAACTTTCATCCTTCCAAAGGAAAGCTACACTCTAAATTAGCATAAATGAAATTCTCAAGATTAGTTTTTAAATTACAAATCAACCAAAACAGTGATAGAGGGCCCTCTGCTGTTCAAAAATAGTAAGTGGAAAATGGAAATCACGTCCATTCTTTTAAGATCCCACTGCCTCTTCAATAAATCACAACCTTTCTGGGAGGGGGAGTGAGAGACTAGGGTGTCATTTCCCAACATCACTTTTATAAAGATAAAGTAAAATTTAGAACTTAATGGCTGGTGGGTTTTAGTGGATACTTTTTAGTTGTAGATGGGTAAGTTAGGCGAATTGTGAAAAACAGCTATTGAGAAATACCATTGGAAATGTGATAAAAGTGTATTTTAAACTCTAACAACGTAGGATATGGTTCAAGATCTGGCCGAAGACTAATTTGGGCAACAAGCAAAGAACCTGCTCAATATATAATAATGGTGACGATAACAAATGTTATTTTTTAAATCTGATTACATTAATATCATGTAGAAAAAACTAGTAAGATCTATTAAACAATTGCTCAGTGTTTTCTGTTACTTGTATCTGAATTCTTTTTGTTTTTTGCTTGCTCATTTACTCTCTTATTATTAATACCAATACTAATTATACTTTAGCATATGAATCAGTGTCCATTTCTTAGTTCTTAAATTATACTTATTTTTTAAAAAAGGTTCAAACGAAATTTTCTTGAGCATTTCAGGTATTAATTACTTATTTGATGAATTAACCAATCAGGATCTTCACAAAGTTCTGTTAGTAATGTACAACTCAAGGGATAGGAGACTAAATCCGTTTTAATATTGTTTCCACAATAAATTCTAACACTACCGAAAAAAGCATTATAAAGCAATAAAAAAGAAATAATTACCGTTTAATATTGTGTAAAAGCTAAATGAAATTTGCAGGCTTAAAAACAACTGTTTTTCTTCCAAGAGGTTTATAGGGTCCTTTTCCTTACTCATCACTACATAGAAAGCTAGTTATTTTCTAGCTAGGCAGAATAATGCCCACGTTTAATATCTTCCCATTCTGTGCTGATATTAAGACGACTGACCATTGTTCTGCCTTTCTTTCTGTTAGTTGCTCTTAAGTTCAATAAAGAAAGAATTCTTAGAAGAAAAAGGAGAGAAAGAAAGGAAGAAAAAAAGAAAGAGAAAAAAGAGAAAAGCAGCTATTGCAAAGTGCATCTTTTATCACATACCATGGAATATCATCTTAAGAAGTGCCATTTGTCACTTACCAAGGCCTTTCATGTATAGTATAATATTGTATAGTTATGTTATGGGATGGTATCTTATTTGAAATTGACAACAACCTCAGAAAGAAGAAAAGTTGTTTTGATGTTTCCCCCGCTCTGCATAAGAGGTGGGAGAACTAAGGCTTACAAAGACTAAGAGATTTGTCCAAAGTCACACGGCTAGGAGTTGGCTTCGATTCCCACCCTAGAACCCAAACCCGCTGCAACTCCTTGCAGAGCCGCCTCTCACCCAACCACACCTCCATTAGCACTCTGGGGGTGCTCTGGACTGGGGCTCCCCCTGCTGGCGCGCCGCTAGGCTGCTAGGTTTGGTTGTTATGACGACCAAGAGCGAACAGCTGGGAAGGGAACGTATAAGGGCATTAGCGGAAAGCGCTCAGTAACCCAGGCCAAGTGGGGTGAAGGAAGCTGTACACCGCGGAGTCACAGCTGGGGAGTTCGATGGGCAGGAGGGGCTCCCACCACTTCTGAAACGCCTGGGAAGCGTCGCGGCGGCGGCAAGCCTGGCAAAGAGCAGCCCTCTCACCTGCTCACTGCTCATGGCTGCGAGGACGCGCTGACCTCACTGGCGCTTCTGGGTCGCTCCTGCCCGCAGAACCCCTAGGACGATAGATGCAGCGCCCCAGGACTTGCGGTGGTCTCAGCTCCCTCCGCGCCAGAGCCGTCTAGCGTCCCGGCAGCGTTTGTTGCTAAGCAACGGGCCAGCGCAGGTTCCATTTCCGGTCATCTGTTCCTTCTGGGGCTGGACCCGGAAGCTGGCGCGGGCTCCCGCAAGAGGAGCTTTCTGGGGCGCTTCTGCTAGTGTTGTGAGGTCTAAGGTGTGCGTTGAATAACCAAAGACACTGGGTGGGTCTCCTCCAAAATCCTCTGATTACTGAAGTAGATCCTCACACTTCTGCACCCTCCTTCTAAATGAGCTGGGTGCCCGGGACTGCTGCCTTAACCCCTCAGAGGTCTCGGAGAAACACTGGAATGAAATGATTACAAATTTCGTTGCTAATGTGGGCGAGTGGAGTAACGCGAGGCAAGACCCAGTAAACACCTTTCATTATTCATGTGCTTCCAACCCCTGTGCTGTTGACTCTAACCGCACTCTAGAAAACTATCCTTTGGAAGAATACCAGTAAAGGAACTTTCCAACAATTCTTGAAACCAACATTCACAGATGGTTTACTACATGAAAAGTGGTGCACTAAGCACAAATGTGACCAAGACGTCTATTCGCCACAGGCTAGGGGGATGTCCAAGCCAAGCACTTACCATGTAGTGGAGACGGTGCTAAGAATGGCAGTCCTCAGCGAGAACATAAAGCACCAACTAATTTTCTCATGGAGGGTATGGAAGGGATGTGGAAGCTGAAATGTGAAGGAAGAAGAAATGCCAGGCAAAGAATGCCAGGCAAAAAGCAGGTCACATACAAAGGTCTGAGACGAGAGCATAGCTATTGGAAGTAGTGAAAATGGTTCTGAGAGGTTGATGAGTAGGTTTGGATAAAGGGGATTGGAGCCAGTCTAGAGATGAAGCTGAGGTGATAAGCAGGTGGTATATCTTAAAGGACCCTATAAAAGGGCAAGAGTTTGGATGTCAAAAGCAACTGACCTCCACTGAAAAGATTTTTGCTAAGAAATGGCAGAATTCCTTCCTGAAATTAACAAGGAACCCCAAGGGGTCATAAATAGCCAAAACAATCTTGAAATTAAAGAACAAAGTTGGAGTACTCACACTTCTTGATTTCAGAACTTACTACAAAACTATAGTGACCTTAATTTATTTTCAACAAATGATGCTGGGGAAACTAAATGTCCATATGCGGAAAAAATGCAGTTGGACATTTACCTAAAAACGTCATATACAAAATTATCTCAAAATTGATCAAAGATGTAACTGCAAGGTCTTAAACTATACAATCTTAAAAAAAAAACTTAGAAGAATTGCTTCACGACTTTGGATTTGGCAGTGATTTCTTGGATATGACACCAAAACGACAAGGAAAAAATAGACAATTTGGCTGCATCAGAATATAAAACCTTTGTGCATCAAAGAATACTCTCATCAGTAAAAAGACAGTCCACACAGGCTGGGCGCGGTGGCTCACGCTTGTAATCCCAGCACTTTGGGAGGCCGAGGCAGGCAGATCACGAGGTCCGGAGATAGAGACCATCCTGCCTAACACGGTGAAACCCCGTCTCTACTAAAAACACACAAAAAAAATTAGCCGGGCGTGGTGGCAGGCGCCTGTAGTCCCAACTACTCGGGAGGCTGAGGCAGGAGAATGGCGTGAACCCAGGAGGCGGAGGTTGCAGTGAGCCGAGATCACACCACTGCACTCCAGCCTGGGCGACCTGGTGATACTCCGTCTAAAAAAAAAAAAAAAAAAAAAGTCCACAGAATGGAAGCAGATATTTGCAAATCTGATGAGGGATTAATGTACAGAATATTAACAAGTGTTAATGAGGATGTAGAGAAATTGGAACTCTTGTGCACCACTGGTGGGAATGTAAAATGGTGCAGCTGGTATGGAAAACAGTATGGCAGTTCTTCCAAAAATTAAAATAGAAATACGTTATGATCCAACAATTCCACTTCTGGTACAAACCTGAAGAAGTGAAAGCTGGGACACAAACATACATATACATATATATATATATATGTATATACATATATACATATGTGTATATATATGTATATACATATATACATATGTGTATATATATATGTATATACATATATACATATGTGTATATATATATGTATATGCTCATAGCAGCATTATTCAACAATAGTCAAAAGGTGAAGCAACCCAAATGTCCCTTGATAGACAAATGCATAAACAAAATGTAGCATATACAGCCTTTTAAAAAGAAAGGAAATTCTGATACATTGCTACATCTGCTGCAACACGGATAAACCCTGAAGACATTATGATAACTGAAATTGGCCAGTCACAAAAGAAAAAATACTGTATGATTCCACTCATCTGAAATACAGAGAGTAACCAAATGTATATAGAAAGAAATTAGAATGGTGGTTGCCAGGGACTGGGAGAGGGAGGGCCACGAAAGGGAATGAGGAATTAATGTTTAATGGGTACAGAGTTTCAATTATGCAAGATGAAAAAAAATTTGAAGATGAATGATGGTGATGGTTGCACCACAATGTGAATGGACTTCATGCCACTGTGTCGTACACTTGACAATGGTTAGAATGGTAAATTTTATGTTATATATGTTTTACCATAATTTTAGAAATTTGTTTTAAATATCCTTAAAATAAGAGGAGGAAAACTGAAGCCAGAAAATAAAGGAAAAATGACAAGATCATATTCCCATTTTACAGGAATCACCCTAATTTCAGCATGGTAGAGGGATGGGAAGTAGGTGGGACTGGCGGTAACAGAGAGACCTGTTAGAAGACTATTACAAGAGTACAGTGAGGGATGAGGATGGCTGGAACTGAGCCAATGACAGTAGGAATAGAGTGGACACATTCAAGAGATATGTGGGAGATGACTTCATTAAGATGTGGATGTTTAAAGGTAAAAGAAGGTTAAGGATCATTTTACTGCTTTGGTTACCTGAATGGATGGTGGTATCATTCATTGAGTAAGAAAAAGGAGGAGAATAAACCGGCTTTACAGAGAAAGTGATGAGTCCAGCATCGGGCAGATTGAGTGTGAGATATCTATAGGACATGGAAGTGTGTATGTGGCTGGTAGACATTGCACATATTGGTCAGAGCTCAGAAGATAATTCCTGGGCTAAGGACATGGATCTGAGGCTAACATATAAATGACATCTGAATCCATGAGCATACATGAAATGGTTCAAGGAGTGTGTAGGGACAGAACAGAAAGGAACCTAGTAAAGAAAAAACTAAAACCTAAACACTACCAATCTTTATGAATTGGATAGAGGGGGATCCTGCAAAGAAAACTGAGAAAAAGTAGCTAGATATAACAGGGAACTCAGAATATAGAATCATAGAAACCAAGAAAAACTGTTTCAGGAAAAAGAATATAGAGAACAGTATCAAAAAGTTCTGACAATATGTAATCTAAGGATTTAAAAGTATCCATTGGATAGAGTGCCAAGGAAGTCATTGGTGAACATGGCAAAGGAGTTTCAGTACAATGCAGTGGGAGGATTTGGGGCCAGATTCCAGAGGCTGAAGAGTGGAAGGAGGGAGACTGCCAGAATAGACAATCTTCAGAAAGTTTAGATTATGAATAAGAGAGATAGACTGGGGACTGAAAGGACTCAGGGAGAGAGGCACTATATTTTTTCAAATAGGAAAGGTTTGGTTGTGTTTAAATGCAAACAGGAAAGGAGAAGATGAAGATAGAAGAAAAAGTAAAAGGAGATAGGATTAATTTCAGATGGAGAGATCTTATAAGCATGCCTTGTAAAAGGAAGAAGGAAGGAAGGATGAGTGGAAATGTGGGTGTTTAAAGCTTGCTTGTGTGTAGTTGGGGACATCCCCCCTCCCCCCCAAAAAATGAATTTTATTTTCTCTGTGGTATAGAAAGCAAAATCACCTTTCAATAACAAGAAGAAAGGTAAGAGGCGGGGGATGGTCAAAAATTTGAGGAGGAAGTAGTTTCGATAACTACGTGGCAGAAATGGAGAGAGAACAGAAGTGATTAAGGAAATAGAGGAAAAGCTCAGCTGAAGTTGAAGCCTCTGAATCAGCGCCAGCCACTATCCACTTGGCTCTGCACCACTGTCCAAAGGTCTTCAACAGACCAGACTCAGGTTCAGAGAAGACAAACACACAGTGTCTTTCCCAGGCTGGTATAACAGGAGAACAGAGCAAGAGAATGGAGAATCTGATAAGAGTGAAGTTGAAATACAAAATCACAGAAACTAAAATAATGAGTAGAAGAAGAAAGGACTGTTAACTGTGGAGAAAGGGAATGGGACGGAAAGGGTCTCAGAGAGGGTGATACAGTGGGAGAAACTAACTCTCAAAACACAAAGTGAAGGAGTGAGGGTATTGTCTCTGTGATTTCAGAAGTGGAGCAATTCCAGGTGTTGAGAATGTCCCCAGTGTGGCCACAGAAGTGGGGACTGAAGTAAAGGACTTTGCCATGGAAGGTCAAGGAACTAAGTTCCTCGAGCTATGGCTGTTTCCATGGATGCTAAAGTAGCATAGTGTAGGGGAGAACTGTGAGCCAATGTCTTCAACGAATGAAGCTGAGTCAAGGAGAGAAGATGCTATGAGCCTAAGATTAGTAAGAATTCATAGTGGAAAACAGAAGATAAATGTTGCAGACCCCATATCCCAAACTTGGAAGAATGGAAAAGCCTAAATAGAAATAGGCTTGAGGGAGAGACAAATTTCATTAAAGACCTGGAGATAAGAATAGAGTTCTGAGAATGGGTTGAAGATGTAGTTTTGTTTCATAGCCTAAGGGTACAGTGATAAGTGTTGAAAGTCAGTAAAGTACTAGGGGGTTCAGTCAGCCAATTAGAAGCAAAAAGCACTTAAGAAAAAAAGATTTCCTCAAGGGTTTACTCCACAGGCAACAACCAACAGATATAAAGGTGTACTAGGTTTAGCGGCTGCCAATCTGATGCCGAAAGAACTAGTCCCAGCAGTTCCGAGGTGTTTAGAAGGAGTTTCAGATTCTTGGCAAAAGTTCAAGGTTAACTGGATTGCTTCATGGAGGGTCATAGTCCACATGAGCAGGCCAGGAGACACTGAGGGATTCACAGCAACAGCACGAGACACAGATGAGCCTAAAAACAGTAGCCATCTACCTTCCACTCTTTACCATCTGCCAACTTTCCTTCTTCAATCCTCTGCTATCTCACTGTCCATTCACCTTCAATCTCAAAAGCCATCGTTGAAATCTACAAACATCAGGCTATTCTAACTTGCTACATTGCCTCCACTAGGCCTCCATACATAGCTCCCCTGGAGTCAACATCTGATTTGCAGAATCCTGTTTCTAAATTTGTCTTTGGGTGAGTATCTTGCCAGAATTATGGAAGGAAAGTAATTTTTTTTAAATTGGCAAGGACAATTCCTTTGTATTTGTCAGTTATCGTGATCCCTGTCAAGCAAGAGGAATGTGGCTTTCAGGACTCACTTCTTAGAATAATTCTCACAATAATCAGTAATGTCACCAATTATACTGAATGCTGAGATGGGAGAAATAAGCAAACTAATCTCTGTCCCCACTGTTCAGGTTAAGACCAGCTCAAAATCCTGACAAGAATATAGTTCTCAAAATATTCTGAATGAAGTTTTTGTTTAGACATGTTGGACCACTGTATCTCACAAATTATAAAAAGGAACTTTATCAGTCTTGTTATTTGTCTCTTGAAAGATCCTCTTTTGCACTTAGTGCTTGATTTGGGTAAAGCTCTCTGTATGCTTTTGGTTAACTAATCTATAAATATGGAAGTCCATTTTAAAAGAAGGTATCTGGGGACTAAAACTGGTTCCTCCATTTAACCAAATATGAAAGACCAAATAAAAGAAATTGAATTGATGATATTTTGGTTCCCTGAGCCTGAACTTCAGTTACATTTATGATCTTGTGTTTTCTCTCATGGTTTGGATGTTTTTTGCTAAAATGATTTTATTAGACATGAACCAAATGTTTGCTTAGGAATTTTATGCCCAAACTTGTGCTGATTCTAAGGGAATTTTTTACAAGACTATGTTTTATTTTCCTTTAAAATATATTGTGTAAGCTTATGCAGCTGTTGAGCTCTGACTTTTTATGTTGTTATTTGTTACTACTTATTTTTTTTTACCTCCTGCTTTTGAAACTGTAGCATGTGTGGAAGGAAGCAAGGAGTGCTAGAGCTTATTTTACATCCTCCTTTGAGGCAGTGTGGCAGCTTTTTTGTTACCTTAGGATGGAGTATAAGATTGGGAAAATCAAATGTACAACTTAAAACAGAGTCCAGAATCTGGTTGATTTGTTGTTGTTGTTGTTTTGCCATGCTTCTCTCTTTGTGAACTGATACTTGTCCTTATTATCCTCATCTTGCTCGGTCAACAAATATTTCCTACCTGCAGTAGGCCAGACACCCTTCTAGGCGTGAGAGATACAGAGAGCAGCCAAGATCCCAGTTTCCGTTCTAGGAAAGAGAAATGGAAAATTAGTGAGAAAAAAATAAATTAATAATTTGAGTTGGTAAAAAGTCCAAAAAGAAGATGAAACAAGGTAATGGGAGAGACTGTCATCAATGAACACATCTTCCAGGAGACATTTGAGCTGGGATCTGAATGACCAAAATGAGCCAGCCATTCAAATACTTTGGAAATGAGTTTCCCAGGAAGTAAGGAGCAGCTAGATCACAGGTCCAAGTAGGGGAATGAGCTTGAAATGTCCAAAGGCCTGAAGAAGACCAGGAGCATAGTGAGGAAGGATGTTATTTTAATTACATGGAGAAATCATAGACTGAAATGGCAAGAGGGGTAGCAGGAAAGCCAATTAGGAGCCTACTGCAATAGGCCCGGGAAATAGCAATGGTGGCTTAAACTAGAAGGAGGCAAAATTGGAAGGATGGAGAGAAGAGGACAAATCAGGGGTATATTTTGGAGGAAAATCTGCTATGTCTTGCTAGAATACACGTAAGGGATGAGAATAAGGTAAAATTACTCCTAGGGTTTTTTTGCCTGAACCTCTTGGTGGATGGTTGTGCCTTAAAATGAGGAAGGCCAGGAAGCAGGAAGACACGTTGGAAGGTAAAAGAAAATTTAAAACTCATCTAGTTGTGTTGGCTCATGCCTGTAATCCCAGCACTTTGGGAGGCCTTGACCGGTGGATCACCTGAGATCAGGAGTTCCAGACCAGCCTGGTCAATATGCTACAAAAATTAGCTGGGTGTCGTGGTGTAAGCCTGTAAATCCCAGCTACTGGGGAGGCTGAGCCATGAGAATCGCTTGAATCCAGGAGGCAGAGATTGCAGTGAGCCGAGGTCGCCTCACTGTACTCCAGCCTATGCAACAGAGCAAGACTGTCAAAAAAAAGGAAAGAAAAGGAGAGGGGAGGGGAGGGGAAGGGAGAAGGGAGGGAAAGGGTGGGGGGGGGGGAAGGAAGAGAAAAGAAGGGAAAGAAGGGAAGGAAGAAAGGAAATTAAATTTAAAATTCGGTTGTTTTTTAGTGGTGATTTCTGAGATTTTAGTACACCTGTCACCTAAGAAGTACACACTATACCCAATAGGTAGTCTTTTATCCTTCACCCCCTCCCACCTTCCACTTTGAGTCCCCAAAGTCCATTATATCATTCTTATGCCTTTGTGTCCTCATAGCTTAGCTCCCACTTACAAGTGAGAACATACGGTATTTGGTTTTCCATTCCTGAGTTACTTCACTTAGAATAATGGCCTCCAGATCCATCCAAGTTGCTGCAAAAGACATTATTTTGTTCCTTTTTTATGGCTGAGTAGCATTCATGGTGTATATATACCACATCTTCTTTATCCACTCATTAGTTGATGGGCACTTATGTTGGTTCCATATTATTGCAATTGTGAATTGTACTGCTATAAACATGGGTGTGCATGTGTCTTTTTTATATAATGACTTTTTTCCTTTGGGTAGATACCCAGTAGTGGGATTGCTAGATGGAATGGTAGTTCTGTTACCGGGGATGCTGCCTTGGGATGGATCCTTTAACCGATATCAATAGAGCTGGAGCTCTGGACCAGCAATCTCAGTTCTTGTGATAGTGAGCAAAGAAATGCAAACTAACACCAAAGTGCAAGCTCAAAGCAAAGTTTACTAAAGCACAGTAATACACACTCAAAGGGAGAGTGGGACAACTTCTGCAAAGTGAAATCAGCCGCTCTTTGCAGAGCTCAGGATGCTTTTACGGGAGGAGTTGAGGCTTGGGCTGTGTTTGAGTGACAGGGTGATGTCATTTGGCAGTTTATGGTTACATAGCTGAAGTTAAACTGAGCATGTTTTTACCGATCTTTAAGAAAAGCCCACTCAGGGGGGCAAAACCACAAGTAAATTTTACTGTAATGACTGTATAATAAGGATGGGGTTCCCCAGGGTTATGGCCTAGATCAAGCTTGTCCAAATGCAGCCCAGGACAGCTTTGGATGTGGCCCAACACAAATTCGTAAGCTTTCTTAAAACACTATGAGATTTTTTGCAATTTTTTTCTTTTTTTTGCTCATCAGCTATTGTTAGTGTATTTTATGCATGGCCCAAGATGATTCTTCCAATGTGGCCCAGGGAAGCCAAAAGCTTGGAAAACCCCTGGCCTAGATGGACGGGACATGTGCCATGTTAGGAAATTTTTATCTGTGCCCCAGTTTTTCTTTCCCCAGGATATGCTGGCCACAGACTTTACCACAAATTCTGTCCATTAGGGTGGAGTTATGGTGATTTGGGGGCTGAATTTAGGTGGGCCAGGGCCTGTCTTAATGACAGTCCTTCTGCTTTCTTCTCTCACCCTCTCCCAGCTGCTAATGTCTACCTAACTACCTAACAGCTCTACTTTTAGCTCTTTAACGAATCTCCATACTATTTTCCATAGTGGTTGTACTAATTTACATTCCCACAAGCAGTGTAAAACTGTTCCCTTTTCACCACATCCACACCAACATCTATTGTTTTCTGACTTTTTAATTATGGCCATTCTTGTAGGAGTAAGGTGGTATCTCATTGTGGTTTTAATTTGCATTTCCCTGATGGTTAGGGATGTGGAGCATTTTTTCATATGTTTATTGACTGTATCTCTTCTTTTGAGAACTGTCTATTCATATTCTTTGCCCACTTTTTGGTGGGATTATTTCTTAAAAACTCAGTTTTAAGCATGTTAAGTTTCAGTTGCCTAGCAGGCATCCAGTTGAGATGCTGAGGAGGCAGGAAACCATCCTGGTCTGGGTGTGGCTCCTGTCAGGGTATGGATTCGAAGTTCATCTAAATATAGATGGTCATTGAAGTCATGAGATTAGATGAGATCATCAAATGAGATAGAATAAAAAAAGAAAGAAAGATGGTTTAAGGACCAAGCCCTGGGGGCTCTTGTTTTCTCTTTCTGGAAACTTGAAATTTAAAAATCACATATTTTGTCAACCCTTTATCAAAGAGTTATGCAAGTACAAAGTTAGAGTTATAATAGATAACTGAGATATAAAAAAACCCTAAAAAACGTGGTTAACAGTTCATGCATGTGGTATTTGTTTGTGAAAACCCTGAGCTATGTATGGACCAATTCCCATGAAAACAAATAATGATGTTTTATTACCACACATTGACCTTCAGCTAATCACAACCAGACCTGAAAAAACACAAATGATTGCATTAGTTTCTTTGAACACTAGAGGGAGATAGTCACCTGTAAATCAGGAAAAGAGAAAAATCCTTGCTTTTTTCCTGTAGAACTACTCTTACCACAGAATCATAGAATATTTTAAAGTTTGATTATTTTTACAATCATCAAGAAATATAGTCATGTATTATAAAACTGGAACAAGCTGGGCATGGTGGGTCACTCCTGTAATCCCAGCACTTTGGGAGGCCGAGGCGGGCAGATCACCTGAGCTCAGGAGTTGGAGACCAGCCTGGGCAACATGGTGAGAGCCTGTCTCTACAAAAAATACAAAACTTAGCCAGGCATGGTGGCAAGCACCTGTAGTCTCAGCTACTGGGAGGCTGGGGTGGGAAGATTGCTTAGGCTCAGGAGGTTGAGGCTGCAGTGAGCTGTGATCATGCCACTGCACTCCAGCCTGGGCAACCGAAGGAGACCCTGTCTCCAAAACAAAAAACACCACAACAAATTACATATGTTTAGAAAGCAGTCTGACTTATTTTTTTAAACCAGGTTTTGCTAAAAGGCTTTTATATATGCTAATAATGTGCTATATTTTCAGGTGATACCTTAGTCATTTTCCTCTAGGGCAATGCAAAGCAACAACATATAAACCAGCTAATTTTTATTTCAAGAAACAACTCTTCCTCCCTTGGAATTCCGGTAATAGGCTTACTGTAAGCCAAGTGTCAAAAGAATTGCCTCTCAACCTTATGTCTGTGGACTTTGAGAATGTGCTGTACTCCATCACGTTCCATGTTTTTCTGGTGGCTTAAAGGTCATGGGCACAGAGTTCATTCTGGACTTTTTATTTGCCCAATAAAATGCTTTTCGACTTTGCTAAGTAATCACATAGATATGTAGTGTTTTCATGATTGCTTGGGGCAACTAGAAAACTTTCTCTTTATTTACTTTGGTAATCTTTCTTAAAACATGCTAAAAAAAAAAAAAGTCCTTTTTTCCAATCAAAGATTGAGTGTGAGCCCTATCCAACAGTTCCTAGCCTACCAAATACTTTATCTGATCTTGTAACTAGCTTAATAAGTTTTCTTTTCCATAACCTCAACACTAAAGTGCTTCTGATAATTAAAGAGAAAAAAATATATTTTCTATCTCTAGGGGAGGATTATGGTGTAGGAAAAGAGACTGTTTTCTGGAATCAGAGTTGGTATAAGCCCTCACTTTGTCTCTACTGGTTGGTGAAAGTGAAGAAGCTACTTTGCATCTGTAAACGACCATTTTCTTTTCTCTAAATTGGAATTGCAATCTTTTAGAATTGTCGTGAGCATTAATTCAGATAATTATGAAAAGCATCTAGCTTAGTTCCTAGCACAAAGCAGATATTCCAACTTCCCTGTGCCTTCCTCTTTCCTTCTATCTGAAATGCTTTATATTTTAAAATGGTTTTATAAATCATATGTTCATAGATTATGTGTTCTGAAGTATTTGTCAAGTGCTGGTGATAAGATAAGTGCAGAATGTGACCTGGGTCACATTTGTAAAGCAGACTTGCAAGAGTACATGTGGTCAGAGCTGTATTGCCCTGTGCTCTACACAACTCTACACCACTAGGCCAGGTATAGAATCTCACCAAGGTCCTACATGGTCCATCATCAGCTACTCCTGAATATGGGCTTGGAAGAAGGGAGAGGGGAGGGAGGCCACTGCAAGTCAGGCAACGGCTGTTGTCCCAGAAGAGAATAACATCCCTTTTCCCCCCATAAATGTAAATTCTACCTCCCCACCCCCATAAAGGTGCAGTTCAAATCCTCCTTTCCCCAAAAGACATTCTCAGCCTAACTGAAATCACCTTTACAAATACCTATAACGTTTATCCAATTCAATCATCTGACAACATATTCTTTTCATTTCTACTTAATCATTTCATTTACCTGTAACTCTCCAACTAGGTAGGTTTTTAAAGGAGAAGTCATGCCTTATTTCATAGTTTTTCATTTTAGCACATTTCACAATGCTCCACTTGAAGTAGACATTCAACACATACTTGAATGTATCTCCAGGTCAGTTTTACTTCAATTTATTTTGTTGCGTGCAGTTTGATAACAGAACTCATCAAGGGTATAAGTGTATAGATACAGATTGAATCATTTTGCTGATAGCATCTAAAAATTACCTTTTTCCTTAAAATTATAGATTATTAAAAAGAAAGAACTAAAATATATAACATATTAGGCTTCTATTTGTGTGGTTTACTCTGGTACTCATGCCATAGTTTTGTTTCACCATCCAGATCAAGGCCATAGTTTTTGCTGAGTTTCACTTTCAATTGGAACAGATTACAGTTGCCATGAAGTAATGGCCATCACCTACGATATAATGTAGCAAAGAGTATATGATAAATATTCATCACCAGTAGATCATTTTTCTTTGAAAATCCCTCAGTCAAATCTTATTATTGGTCATGAAATGTATGCATGATAATTTGACATCTGTAAATATAACTCCATTTTTATGATACAAAGAACTGAAGCAGAAATTGAAGTTTTTTTATCATTCAAACTGCAGAATAAAAGGGTGCTAAAGCTGGAATTTGAATGTTCCTCAATGTCATGAAGGATAAAAAATCAAACATGAAATGGATGACCTGTTTTCTGAGTGTCAAACTATAACACAGAAAAGTAATAACCCTGGCTGGCCATGGTAGCCCATGCCTGTAATCCCAGCACTTTGGGAGGCCAAGGCAGGTGGGTCACTTGAGGTCAGGAGTTCAAGACCAGCCTGGCCAACATGGTAAAACTCCGTCTCTACTAAAAATACAACAATTAGCCAGGTGTGGTAGTGTGTGTCTGTAGTCCCAGCTACTAGGGAGGCTGAAGCAGGAGAATGGCTGAACCCAGGAGGTAGAGTTTTCAGTGAGCCAAGATCACGCCACTGCACTCCAGACTGAGCAACTGAATGAGACTGTCTCGAGAAAAAAAAGAAAAGTAATAATCCTAAATTCTTACTGCTCATTAGCAGCTCTGTGACCCACTTGCCGTGTGACTCCACTTTACAGTGGGCCCAGTTTTCCCTAAGGAGCACCTAGGCAAGGTTGCATGTTCTTCAAGAAGACAATACAGGACTATACTTTCAAATAGTAAAAATTATAATGAAACAACATTCTTTTCAAAATAATTGCCTGGTAATATATTTTCAAAAGAATACTCAGGTAATGGGATCTTAGAACACTGTCATCTCAAACTCCTAAGTTCAAGCCATCCTCCCACATCAGCCTCCTGAGTAGTTGGAATTACAGGTGTAATTCCAACCACACCAGGCTATGACTACAAGTTTAAAATAAAAAATATATGCAGAAAAGAATAACGGAAATAGACTCCTTCCCTTCTGCTTTGAATCACTCATGAGTTTCTTAGCTGCTAAAATATATGTTGAATCGACATTTTTTTTCTAAGTCTACATCATTTTCTCCTTCCTTTCAAATCCCAAATCCTCAAATGAGTGGTCATTACCCACTTAGAATCTATTTCCCCACCATTTGATCTCTTTGGAAACCCTCTATAATCCAGCTTCTATTTCCACAGTCCATTGAACTACACTTAATGTTATTAATGTCCTTGACCCCCTTCTAATTTTTCTTAACTACTATTCAGAAGTTGATGTTGTCACCTCCTTCTTAAAATTACTCCTTTCTGGTCATGACTGTCTAGCCTCATTCCCCTAGTTCTCTCACACTTCCTTTTCTGGCTCTTCTTCCATCATTATTCCTCCTTTTCCAGATATCCCTTAAAGGCCTGGGGGAACTCTCTCCCTTCAGTTCTCAGCCAAGTGCTCATCTACTCTCAAAGTTTCATTTCTCACCTTGATGCTTATGGCTCCTGAGTTTGTGTTCCCTGCTGTGTTCTCTCTCACTTGGATGCCTTTCTCTTGTGTCCAATTACCTCCATGACTTTTCCCTCTAATTACCTTACTGTCCAAAACTACAGGTCCAAGACTGCTCTTTCCTCCCCACTTTTTTAATTTCACCATCAGCCTCACCAGTATTCTAAGTTCAGTATCTTGGGTTCATCTTGGTTTTTCTCTCTGTTCTTCAAATTCAACTCCAGTCATGATATGGTTTGGCTCTGTGTCCCCACCCAAATCTCATCTTGAATTGCACTCCCATAATTTTCATGTATTCTGGGAGGGAGCTGGTGGGAGATTATTTGAGTCATGGGAGCAGTTTCCCCATACTGTTATCATGGTAGTGAATAAGTCTCACAAGATCTGATGGGTTTATCAGGGATTTCTACTTTTGCATCTTCCTCATTTTCCTCTTGCTGCCACCATGTAAGAAGTGCCTTTAGCCTCCCACCATGATTCTGAGGCCTCCCCAGCCATGTGGAACAGTAAGTCCAATTAAACCCCTTTTTCTTCCCAGTCCCAGGTATGTCTTTAATCAACAGTGTGAAAACAGACTAATACAGTAAATTGGTACCTAGAGTGGGGTGTTGCCAAAAAGATACCCGAAATGTGGAAGCGACTTTGGAACTGGGTAACAGGCAGAGGCTGGAACAGTTTGGAGGGCTCAGAAAAAGACAGGAAAATTGGGAAAGTTTTGAACCTCCTAGAGATTTGTTGAATGACTATTACAAAAACGCTGATAGAGATATGAACAATAAGGTCCAGGCTGAGTTGGTCTCAGATGGAGATGAAGTTTTGGGAACTGGAGCAAAGGTGATCCTTGTTATGTTTTAGCAAAGAGACTGGTGGCATTTTGCCCTGCCCTACAGATTTGTGGAATTTTGAACTTGAGAGAGATGATTTAGGGTATTTGACAAAGAAATTTCTAAACAGCAAAGCATTCAAAAGGTGACTTGGGTGCTGTTAAAAACATTCCATTTTAAAAGGGAAACAGAGCATAAGAGTTCAGAAAATTTGCAGCCTGATGATACAGTAGAAAAGAAAAATCCATTTTTTTAAAAGAAATTCAAGCAGACTGCAGCAATTTGTGTAAGTAACAAGGAATCAAATGTTAATCCCCAAGACAATGGAGAAATTGTCTCCAGGACATGTCATAAGTCTCCATGGCAGCCCCTCCCATCACAGACCCAGAAGTCTAAGAGGAAAAAATGGTTTCATGGGCTGGGCCCAGGGTCCCCATGCGGTGTGCAGCCTAGAAACTTGGTGCCTAGTGTTCCAGCTGCTCCAGCTGTTGCTAAAAGGGGCCAAGTTACAGCTTGGCCTATGGTTTCAGAGAGTGCAAGCCCCAAACCTTGGCAGCTTCCATACGGTGTTGAGCCTGTGGGTGTACAGAAGTCAAAATTGCAGGCTTGGGAAGCTCCACCCAGATTTCGGGTGACTGGAAATGTCTGGATGTCCATATAGAAGTTTGCTGCAGGGGTGGAGCCCTCAGGGGAACCTCTGCTAGGGCAGTGTGGAAGGGAAATGTGAGGTCAGAGCCCCCCCACACAGAGTTCCTACTGGGGCACCACGTAGTGGAGCTATGAGAAGAGGGCCACCATCCTCCAGACCCCAGAATGGTAGGTCCACCAACAACGTGCACTGTATGCCTGGAAAAGTTGCAGACACTCAACACCAGCCTGTGAAAGCAGCCAGGAGTGGGGCTTTACCCTGCAAAGCCACAGGAGTGGACTGCTCATGACTATGAGAACCCACCTTTTACATCAGTGTGACCTGGATGTGAGACCTGGAGTCAAAGGAGATCATTTTGGAGTTTTAAAATTTTGCTGCCCTGTTGGATTTTGGACTTGCATGGGCCCTGTAACCCCCTTGTTTTGTTCAATTTCTCCCATTTAGAATGGCTGTATTTACCCAATACCTGTACCCCCATTGTATTTAGGAAGTAAGTATCTTGCTTTTGATTTTACAGGCTCATAGGCAGAAGGGACGTGCCTTGTCTCAGATGAGACTTTGGACTGTGAACTTTTGGGTTAATGCCAAAATGAGTTAAGACTTTGGGGGACTGTTGGGAAGGCATGATTGGTTCTGAAATGTGAGAACATGAGATTTGGAGGGCAGTGACAGAATGATATGGTTTGGCTCTGTGTCCCCACCCAAATCTCATCTTGAATTGCACTCCCGTAATTCCCATGTATTGTGGGAGGGACCTGGTGGGAGATAATTTGAATCATGGCAGTGGTTTCTCCCATACTGTTCTTGTGGTAGCAAATAAGTCTCACAAGATCTGATGGTTTTATCAGGGGTTTCTGCTTTTGCATCTTCCTCATTTTTCTCTTTCCGCTGCTGCCATTTAAGAAGTCCCTTTCACCTCCTGCCGTGATTCTGAAGCATCCCTAACCATGTGGAACTGCAAGTCCTATTAGTCTCTTTTTCTTCACAGTCCTGAGTATGTCTTTATCAGCAACATTAAAAAACAGACTAATACAAGTCATTAGTTCCTGATACTACTTTTTCATAGAAATGTCTTACAGATCATCCTTTCTTTCTAGTCCTATGCCACTTGTTAAATGTAGGCTCTGGACTCCTAGATAATTGTAAGGGCCTTTGTCTCTTTTTTTTTTTGTCCTCAGTCTATCCAATATACAGATTTAAATGCAGAAAACGTTAATATAATACAGAATGACTCCATCTCAGGTTTGGTGTGATCAAACCCTGTCTTGGAAGACTATCCATCAAGTCCTTCCTTGTCACCAACGAAGCTTAATCTCCCACAGACCTCTTCTATATACACTCTCTGTATTACTTATCATAGAATCACTCCTCAGATTTTGATCCTCCACATTTTGACTGAATTTTTTTTTTTTTTTTTTTGAGACAGAGTCTCGTTCTGTTACACAGGCTGGAGTGCAGTGGCATGATCTTGGCTCACTGCGACCTCCACTTCCCAGGTTCAAGTGATTCTCCTGCCTCAGCATCCCTAGTAGCTGGGACTAGAGGCACCTGTCACCACACCAAGCTAATTTTTGTATTTTTAGTAGAGATGGGTTTCACCATGTTGGCCAGGCTGGTCTTGAACTCCTGACCTTAAGGGATCTTCCCACCTCAGTGATCTGCCCACCTCGGCCTCCCAAAGTGCTGGGATTATAGGCATGAACCACCACACCCAGGCGACTGAGTTTACTTTTACTTTTCCTCTGTATTTTTCTTTGTCTAATTTTGTCACAACCCACCTTAAAGGCACTCCATCTATTAAGCTTTTACTCAAACATCCAACAAAGATCTATTTTAACAAGAATTCACATAGTATAACCCTCCAATGTAATGTATTAACCATTACAGTTTGCATGGATGCTACTCTCCTTTTCCTTTTATTGTTTTCTTTTTCCATTTTTACTCATTCTTTAAGTTCTAGTTCAAAGATCATCTTCTGTACAAGGTCTTCTCTCATTATCCCAGGCACTAGAGTCCCCCATATGTGCCTGGCATAGTTTTAGACATATAATTGAGAAGATGTAAAAATCTTCCCATTGTTCTATTTTTTTTTTTTTTTTTAAAGAATGACCTCAATGAAACTAATTGCCTTCTCAGACCCAAAGGGTACATACATAAATTAACAGGGAAAGATGATATTTTTCTAGGTTAAGCCATTGGTATTATTAGTAGAAGCAATAAATAGAAATGAACTCCCAGAGCTATTCTGTTTTCAGTGGAATTAAGCAATAGCTTATCTCTATAGCCTGAGATACTATCACTATCATCTATGTAATAATCATTACTTTTGTGTTTATAACCATTTTTCTAATTATAAAAATAATGAATTGATACTGTAACAATGGATATAGATCAATATACATTTGTCAAAACCATAGAATGTACAACACAAAGTGTAAACCTTAATGTAAACTACAGACTTTAGTTAATAATTTATCAATATTTGCTCATTAGTGTAACAACTATATGACACTAATACTAGTATTATTGATAATGGAATCTGGGGTGGGGGAAGTGAAGAGGAATATGGGAACTCTCTGTACTTTCCGCTTAATTTTTCTGTAAACCTAAAACTGTTCAAAAGATAAAATACATTAATTAAAAATAGTAACATGTTTATAAAATTTG
This sequence comes from Hylobates moloch, assembly GCF_009828535.3. NCBI lineage: Eukaryota > Metazoa > Chordata > Mammalia > Primates > Hylobatidae > Hylobates > Hylobates moloch. The sequence continues at coordinate 46,223,386 of NW_026652276.1, read as the reverse complement.
GGTGATAATGATGTGCCAGTATAGGTTGATCAGTTGTAACAAACATGCAACTCTGTGGGCAGTGTTGATAATTGGGAGCTATGCCTGTGGGTGGGAGGAGGTGGTGGTGCATATGGAAGTCTGTGTACCCGCCTGCTCAATTTTGCTGTAAAGCTAACACTGCTCTAAAAATAATAAAGTCTAATAAACATTTTTAAGCAATGTAGAAACCTAAAAAAATGTTTATTGTAGAAAATGCATAATGGTATACAAAAAAGCAAAAAGAAGAAAGTAAAAATTATCTTTAAGCCTACTTGCTCTATTACTGGATGATACCACATCCATTACTAATGTGTGACTTGTTATTTCTATATAATAATATCATAACTATTTTCTCTGTCATTAAATGCTGTCCTCCAATGAAATATTTAATAATCATATGCTTTAAACTTCTTTATCTTGATGTAAATAAAATTTCTAAGCTTTCCTTTGACTTGAACTTCTGCAGCCTAAATAAACGCATTTTGTTTTGGTTTTCTTTCTCCCCCAAGACAGGCTCTCACTCTGCCACTCAGGCTGCAGTGCAGTGGTGTGATCACAGCTCACTGCAACCTCGACTTCCTGGGCCCAAGTGATTCTCCGGCCTCCACCTCCTGAGTAGCTGGGATCACAGGCGTGTGCCACCATGCCCAGCTAATATTTCTATTTCTTGTAGAGATAAGGTCTCCCTGTATTGCCCAGGCTGGTCTCTAACTCCTGGCCTTAAGCAATTCTCCTGCCTTGGTCTCCCTAAATGCTGAGATTACAGGTGTGAGCCACCATGGCAGGCCTAAACTCATTTCTTTTACTACTTTTGAAACCTACATCATTATTTTTTTCTTGGTACTTACCTCTGAGATCTTAATATCGCTTTCTCAGGATGCTTTAGAACAAGTAATGTACAATATCTTCTGACTTTCTATATCATAGTTTCCTCACACAGTTCTTTACATAGTTCTTCACACAGAGTTCTTTTTCTTGTACTAGGGTTTCTCTTCTGAACACATTAGATTATTAGCCACGAATAGTTTTTTTTTGTTGTTGTTTGTTTGTTTTTGAGACAGAGTCTCACTTTGTTGCCCAGACTGGAGTGCAATGGCACGATCTCAGCTCACTGCAACCTCCACCTCCTGGGTTCAAGCAATTCTCCTGCCTCAGCCTCCCGAGTAGCTGGGACTACAGTCGCATGCCACCACACCTGGCTAATTTTTATATTTTTAGTAGAGACAAGGTTTCACCATATTGGTCAGGTGGTCTCGAACTCCTGACCTCAGATGATCCCCCTGCCGCAGCCTCCCAAAATGTGTGTGTGTGTGTGTGTGTGTGTGTATATATATATATATATATATATATATATATATATATTTTTTTTTTTTTTTTTTTTTTATAGAGACAGGGTCTGGCTCTGTTGCCCAGACTGAAGTACAGTGGTGCAATCACAGCTCACTGCAGCCTTAACCCCATGGGCTCAAGTGATCCCTGTGCCTCAGCCTCCTGAGTAGCTAGGACAACAGGCACAAACGTGCCACCACGCCCAGTCAGGAAAAAAATACCTTTAAACAGTCATGCCTGCACACGGGTGCAGGAAGGGATTGGTGTGTGTGGCTGAAGTCCCATACTCCTGTCTCTCTGGGCCTGACGAATTGTGCACACCTCACAGAGCCCAGACTGCTCTGAGCTGTATTTTTCTCAGAAGTCAGCAATTATTCTTGATATTGTTTACCTATATGTAATGTGCCTTTTTTCTGATTGCTTTTAATATTTTCTCTTTATCATTGACTTTTAGCAGTTTGATTGAGATGATGCATTTTTGTGTTCATCTTGCTTCATATTCATCAATTTTATTGGGTTATATTTTCCATTCAATTTGGAAAATATTGGACCAATATTTCTTTAAATGTATCACTGCTCCAATCTGTTCCTTCTCCTTCCTCCTGATTATCTATCATATATATAGATATCTATATATCTATATATATCTATCATATATATGATAGATATCATATCTATATATATCTATCATATAAGATAGATATCATATCTATATATATAATCTATCATATATATGATAGATATCATATCTATATATATCTATCATATATATGATAGATATCATATCTATATATATCTATCATATATATGATAGCTATCTATCATATATATGATAGCTATCTATCATATATATATCTATCATATATAGATATATATATACGGAGAGAGAGAGAGAGAGACTACATATGTTTCACGGGTCGCTGAGGCTTCATTGACTTTTTTTTTTCAATCTTTCCCTTCTCTGCTTCAGTTTTCCATAGTTCTTGTGGCCTGTCTTCAAGTTTTTGCTTCAGTAATGGTAAACCTATCTTGTGATATTTTCATTTTATATGCCATATTTTTCAGTATTATAATTTCTATTTGTTTTTTTTAAAGATTTCATTTCTCTGTTGAAATACTCTGTTTTCTCAATATGTTCATGTTTTTCTTTAAATATTTGAATATCTTGAGGTTCCAAGATGGCCGAATAGGAACAGCTCCAGTCTGCAGCTCCCAGCATGAGCGACGCAGAAGACAGGTGATTTCTCCATTTCCAACTGAGCTACTGGGTTCATCTCACTGGGGCTTGTCAGACAGTGGGTGCAGCCCATGCAGCAGGGCAGGGCATTGCCTTACCTGAGAAGCACAAGGGGTCGGGGAATTCCCTTTCCTAGCAAAAGGAAGCCGTGACAGACAGTGCCTGGAAAATTGGGACACTCTCACCCTAATACTGCACTTTTCCAAGGGCCTTAGCGCACCAGGAGATTATATCCCACGCCTGGCTTGGAGGGTCCCACGCCCACGGAGCCTCGCTCACTGCTAGCACAGCAGTCTGAGATCAAACTACAAGGCAGAAGCAAGGCTGGGGAGGGGTGTCCACCATTGCTGAGGCTTGAGTAGGTAAACAAAAGCTGCCAGGAAGCTCGAACTGGGTGGAGCCCACCACAGCTCAAGGAGGGCTGCCTGCCTTTATAGACTCCACCTCTGGGGGCAGGGCATAGCTGAACAAAAGGCAGCAGAAACTTCTGCAGACTTAAATGTCCCTGTCTGATACCTCTGAAGACAGTAGTGGTTCTCCCAGCATGGAGTTTGAGATCTGAGAACGGACAGACTGCCTCCTCAAGTGGGTCCCTGACCCCCGAGTAGCCTAACTGGGAGATACTTCCAAGTAGAGGCCAACTGACACCTCATACAGCCAGGTGCCCCTCTGAGATGAAGCTTCCAGAGGAAGGATCAAGCAGCAACATCTGCCATTCTGCAGTATTTGCTGTTCCGCAGCCTCCGCTGGTGATACCCAGGCAAACAGGGTCTGGAGTGGACTTCCAGCAAACTCCAACAGACCTGCAGCTGAGGGTCCTGGCTGTTAGAAGGAAAACTAACAAACAGAAAGGACATCCACACCAAAACCTCATCTGTACATCACCATCATCAAAGACCAAAGGTAGATAAAACCACAAAGATGGGGAGAAACTAGAGCAGAAAAGCCGAACATTCTAAAAATCAGAGCACCTCTTCTCCTCCAAAGGAACGCAGCTCCTCGCCACCAACGGAACAAAGCTGGATGGAGAAGGACTTTGACGAGTTGAGAGAAGGCTTCAGACAATCGATAATAACAAACTTCTCTGAGCTAAAGGAGGATGTTTGAACCCATCGCAAAGAAGCTAAAAACCTTGAAAAAAAGATTAGATGAATGGCTAACTAGAATAAACAGTGTAGAGAAGTCCTTAAATGACCGGATGGAGTGGAAAACCATGGCACGAGAACTACGTGATGCATGCACAAGCCTCAGTAGCCGATTTGATCAAGTGGAAGAAAGGGTATCAGTGATTGAAGATCAAATGAATGAAATGAAGCAAGAAGAGAAGTTTAGAGAAAAAAGAGTAAAAAGAAATGAATAAAGCCTCCAAGAATTACGGGACTATGTGAAAAGACCAAATCTACGTCTGATTGGTGTACCTGAAAGTGACAGGGAGAATGGAACCAAGTTGGAAAACACTCTGCAGGATATTATCCAGGAGAACTTCCCCAACCTAGTGAGGCAGGCCAACATTCAAATTCAGGAAATACAGAGACCACCACAAAGATACTCCTCAAAAAAAGCAACTCCAAGACACATAATTGTCAGATTCACCAAAGTTGAAATGAAGGAAACAATGTTAAGGGCAGCCAGAGAGAAAGGTCGGGTTACCCACAAAGGGAAGCCCATCAGACTAACAGCAGATCTCTCGGCAGAAACTCTACAAGCCAGAAGAGAGTGGGGGTCAATATTCAACATTCTTAAAGAATTTTAGGCCGGGTGCGGTGGCTCACGCCTGTAATCCCAGCACTTTGGGAGGCCAAGGCAGGCGGATCAGGAGGTCAGGAGATAGACACCATCCTGGCTAACATAGTGAAACCCCATCTCTACTAAAAATACGGAAAATTAGCCGGGCGTGGTGGCAGGCGCCTGTAGTCCCAGCTACTCAGGAGGCTGAGGCAGGAGAATGGCGTGAACCCCAGGGGGTGGAGCCTGCAGTGAGCCGATATCGCGCCACTGCACTCCAGCCAGGGAGACAATGAGACTGTCTCAGAAAAAAAAAAAAAAAAAAAGAATTTTAAACCCAGAATTTCATATCCAGCCAAACTAAGCTTCATAAGTGAAGGAGAAATAAAATCCTTTACAGAAAAACAAATGCTGAGAGATTTTTGTCACCACCAGGCCTGCCTTATAAGAGCTCCTGAAGGAAGCACTAAACATGGAAAGGAACAACTGGTACAAGCCACTGCAAAAACATGCCAAATTGTAAAGACCATCAAGGCTAGGAAGAAACTGCATCAACTAACGAGCAAAATAACCAGCTAACATCATGATGACAGGATCAAATTCACACAAAACAATTTGATATTAATATAACCTTAATATAAATGGGCTAAATGCTGCAATTAAAAGACACAGACTGGCAAATTGGATAAAGAGTCAAGACCCATAAGTGTGCCGTATTCAGGAAACCTATCTCATGTGCAGAGACACACACAGGCTCAAAATAAAGGGATGGAGGAAGATTTACCAAGCAAATGGAAAACAAAACAAAACAAAAAAGCAGGGGTTGCAATCCTAGTCTCTAATAAAACAGACTTGAAACCAACAAAGATCAAAAGAGATAAAGAAGGCCATTACATAATGGTAAAGGGATCAATTCAACAAGAAGAGCTAACTATCCTAAATATATATGCACCCAATACAGGAGCACCCAGATTCATAAAGCAAGTCCTCAGAGACCTACAAAGAGACTTAGACTCCCACACAATAATAATGGGAGACTTTAACATCCCACTGTCAACATTAGACAGATCAACAAAACAGAAAGTTAACAAGGATATCCAGGAATTGAACTCAGCTCTGCACCAAGCAGACCTAATAGACATCTACAGAACTCTCCACCCCAAATCAACAGAATATACATTCTTCTCAGCATCACATCACACTTATTCCAAAACTGACCACATAATTGGAAGTAAAGCACTCCTCAGCAAATGTAAAAGAACAGAAATTATAACAAACTGTCTCAGACCACAGTGCAATCAAACTAGAACTCAGGATTAAGAAACTCACTCAAAACTGTTCAACTACATGGAAACTGAACAACCTGCTCCTGAATCACTACTGGGTACATAACGAAATGAAGGCAGAAATAAAGACATTCTTTGAAACCAATGAGAACAAAGACACAACATACCAGAATCTCTGGGACACATTTAAGGCAGTGAGTGGAAGGAAATTTATAGCACTAAATGCCCACAAGAGAAAGCAGAAAAGATCTAAAACTGACACCCTAACATCACAATTAAAAGAACTAGAGAAGCAAGAGCAAATACATTCAAAAGCTAGCAGAAGGCAAGAAATAACTAAGATCAGAACAGAACTGAAGGAGATAGAGACACAAAAAACCCTTCCAAAAAATCAATGAATCCAGGAGCTGGTTTTTTGAAAAGATCAACAAAATTGATACATCACTAGCAAGACTAATAAAGAAGAAAAGAGAGAAGAATCAAATAGATGCAATAAAAAATGATAAAGGGGATATCACCACGATCCCACAGAAATACAAACTACCATCAGAGAATACTATAAACACCTCTACACAAATAAACTAGAAAATCTAGAAGAAATGGATAAATTCCTGGACACATACAGTCTCCCAAGACTAAGCCAGGAAGAAGTTGAATCCCTGAATAGACCAATAACAGGCTCTGAAATTGAGGCAATAATTAATAGCCTACCAAACAAAAAAAGTCCAGGACCAGACGGATTCACAGCTGAATTCTACCAGAGGTACAAAGAGGAGCTGGTACCATTCCTTCTGAAACTATTCCAATCAATAGAAAAAGAGGGAATCCTCCCTACTTCATTTTATGAGGCCAACATCATCCTGATACCAAAGCCTGGCAGAGACACAACAAAAAAAGAGAATTTTAGACCAATATCCCTGATGAACATTGATGCAAAAATCCTCAATAAAATACTCGCAAACCGAATCCAGCAGCACATCAAAAAGCTTATCCACCATGATCAAGTTGGCTTCATCCCTGGGATGCAAGTCTGGTTTAACATATGCAAATCAATAAATGTAATCCAGCATACAAACAGAACCAAAACAAAAACCACATGATTATCTCAATAGATGCAGAAAAGGCCTACAACAAAATTCAACAACTCTTCATGCTAAAAAGTCTCAGTAAACTGGGTATTGATGGGACGTATCTCAAAATAATAAGACCTATTTATGACAAACCACAGCCAATATCATACAGAATGGGCAAAAGCTGGAAGCATTCCCTTTGAAAACTGGCACAAGACAGGGATGCCCTCTCTCACCACTCCTATTCAACATAGTGTTGGAAGTTCTGGCCAGGGCAATCAGGCAAGAGAAAGAAATAAAGGGTATTCAATTAGGAAAAGAGGAAGTCAAATTGTCCCTGTTTGCAGATGACATGATTGTGTATTTAGAAAACCCCAGGGTCTCAGCCCAAAAACTCCTTAAGCTGATAAGCAACTTCAGCTAAATCTCAGGATACAAAATCAATGTGCAAAAATCACAAGCATTCCTCTACACCAATAACAGACAAACAGGGAGCCAAATCATAAGTGAACTCCCATTCATAATTGCTTCAAAGAGAATAAAATACCTAGGAATCCAACTTATAAGGGATGTGAAGGACCTCTTCAAGAAGAACTACAAATCACTGCTCAACAAAATAAAAGAGGACACAAATGGAAGAACATTCCATGCTCATGGATAGGAAAAAACAATATTGTAAAAATGGCCATACTGCCCAAGGTAATTTATAGATTCAATGCCATCCCCATCAAGCTACTAATGACTTTCTTCACAGAATTGGAAAAAACTATTAAAGTTCATATGGAACCAAAAAAGAGCTCACATTTCCAATACAATCTAAGCCAAAAGAACAAAGCTGGAGGCATCAAGCTACCTGACTTCAAACTATACTACAAGGCTACAGGAACCAAAATAGCATGGTACTGGTACCAAAACAGAGATATAGACCAATGGAACAGAATAGAGGCTCTGGAAATAATACCACATCTCTACAACCATCTGATATTTGACAAACCTGACAAAAAACAAGAAATAGGGAAAGGATTCCCTATTTAATAAATGGTGCTGGGAAAACTGGCTAGCCATATGTAGAAAGCTGAAACTGGATCCCTTCCTTACACCTTATACAAAAATGAATTCAAGATGGATTAAAGACTTAAATGTTAGACGTGAAACCATAAAAACCCTAGAAGAAAACCTAGGCAATACCATTCAGGGCATAGGCATGGGCAAGGACTTCATGTCTAAAACACCAAAAGCAATGGCAGCAAAAGCCAAAGAAATGGGATCTAATTAAACTAAAGAGCTTCTGCACAGCAAAAGAAACTACCATCAGAGTGAAGAGGCAACCTACAGAGTGGGAGAAAATTTTTACAATCTACCTATCCAACAAAGGGCTAATATCCAGAATCTACAAAGAACTTAAACAAATTTACAAGAAAAAATCAACCCCATCAAAAAGCGGGCAAAGGATAGGAACAGACACTTCTCAAAAGAAGACATTTATGCAGCCAAAAGACACATGAAAAAATGCTAATCATCACTGGCCATCAGAGAAATGCAAATCAAAACCACAATGAGATACCATCTCACACCAGTTAGAATGGCAGTCATTAAAAAGTCAGGAAGCAACAGGTGCTGGAGAGGATGTGGAGAAATAGGAACGCTTTTAACTGTTGGTGAGACTGTAAACTAGTTCAACCATCGTGGAAGACAGTGTGGTGATTCCTCCAGGATCTAGAACTAGAAATACCATTGGACCCAGCCATCCCATTACTGGGCATATACCCAAAGGATTATAAATCATGCTACCGTAAAGACACATGCACATGTATGTTTATTGCGGCACTATTCACAATAGCAAAGGCTTGGAGCCAACCCAAATGTCCATCAAAGATAGACTGGATTAAGAAAATGTGGCACATATACACCATGGAATACTATGCAGCCATAAAAAAGGATGAGTTCGTGTCCTTTGTAGGGGCATGGATGAAGCTGGAAACCATCATTCTGACCAAACTATCACAAGGACAGAAAACCAAACACTGCATGTTCTCACTCATAGGTAGGGATTGAACAACGAGAACACGTGGACACAGGAAAGGGAACATTACACACTGGGGCCTGTCGTGGGGTGGGGGAAGGGAGGAGGGATAGCATTAGGAGATATACCTAATGTAAATAACGAGTTAATGGGTGCAGCACACCAACATGGCACATGTATACATATGTAACAAACCTGCACATTGTGCACATGTACCCTAGAACTTAAAGTATAATATATAAGAAAAAGAATATTCAGCACCCCAAAGGTACAATCCACAAATTCTGGCATCCGATTAAAAATTATTAGCATGCAAATAAATCGATAAATATTTGAATATCTTTATCACAGTGGTTCTAAAATCCTATCTACTAATTTCACCATTACAGTTATTTCTTGTTCTATTTCTATAGGCAGATTTATTTTCTCCTACTGAATATTTGGGATTGGCATACTTGGCAGTCAGCATAACCTCACATTGGGCTCTCATAGTGGAGAAGGCCAGGTGGAAGCGTCTAGAACTTTCCCCACCCCCAGCCAAGAAGGATTATCAAAACCAGTATTACGTCCTGGGTTAGGGAGACAGTATGGGGGCAGATGGCAGAAATTAGTGTCATTCTTAAGTATTTAAGGGGAGGCCGGGCACGGTGGCTCACGCCTGTAATCCTAGCACTTTGGAAGGTTGAAGTGGGCAAATCACTTGAGGTTAGGTGTTCGAGACCAGCCTCACCAACATGTGAAAACCTGTCTCTACTAAAAAATACAAAAGTTAGCTGGGCATATGGTGCGTGCCTTTAGTCCCAGCTACTCGGGAGGCTGAGGCACGAGAATCGCTTGAACCCAGGAGGCGACAGGGAGCCAGGATCGCACTACTGCACTCCAGCCTGACTCTGTCTCTCTCTCTCTCTCTCTCTCTCTCTCTCTCACACACACACACACACACACACACACACACGTATCTAAAGGGAAAATACTTTTGTCAGGGCTCGCATTAAGAATTCCATTGAATTATAAGCTATGGCTTTTGCCTTGGTACTTGGGCAAAAATGAAATGTGTGAAGATTCAAAAGAGGGGCATAAATATAATTGCAGTTAGTATTGAGACATAAGAAAATATAAATTTGTGTCCACGTTTAAAAACCTAATAATATGAACAAATTCTTAGAAAACATAACTTACCAAAACAGACTCAAGAATAAATAGAACATCTGAATGCTCTTATAATCATTTTTGCTATTGAATCGGTTGTTAAAAAGTTTAACTGAAATTGCCTCCATATGTATTTTAAGTTCAGCCTAAAGATTTCTCTGTACATAGTAAACTGTAACCTAACTGGATGTGCAAACAAATTGTAACCTACTCTTGTGTTCAACTGCCAAGCTGTAATCAATCTGGGTGTTTCTGTACCTCTCTTCCATTTTCTGTATATAACTTTCCTTTTACTGTCCATAAATATTTTTCAACCAAACAGCAGCACTGGAGTCTCTCTGAACCTATTCTGGTTCGGGGCTGCCTGATTTGTGAATTATTCTTTGCTGCATTAAATCCCATTAAATTTGTTTAAAGTTTTTCTTTTAACATGGTAATTAAGAGACTTCTCAAAAGTAAACTCCAGCTTAGAAAATTCTACATGTGAATTCAATGAAACATTCAAGGAACATACAGTTCTATTCTTAAACTCTTTTTAAGACTAGAAAGAGAAAATATCGCAAACTAATTTAATAAGCCCAGCTGAACCTTGCTAACAAAATTACACAATGACAGTATCAACAAGGAAAACTACGGGCCATTTGTACTATGTGAAAACCCAAAACGAGGTATTAGTTTACCAAATCAAATAGTACATAAAATATAAGCATTTAGAGAATGAAAGAACAGTTTAAGATTTTTAAAAATATATGAATATAATTTACCTTTTTATTACTGCATAATAAAAAACCTATTTGCCTTTGTCCCAGATTGCTAGCACAGAGCTCCTAAAACCCTTGGATTTTCGTGAGGCACACAGTACCTTTTGTTATTCATAACGAGCTTGTTTCCATCATACCTGAGTTCATGCTGAGGTGACTCAAGGCAGGGCCCCTAGATAGCTTCAGGATGGGAGCTTATCATCAGAAAGACAAAGCTTGGGATCAGAGCGTTGGAACTTTCAGCCTTACACACTCATCCACTCAGCCGCCCCACTTTTGGGGAGGAGAGGGAGGCTAGAGATTGTTGAATCGCCACTGGCCAATGATTTAGTCAATCATGTGTATGTAATAAAACCTTGATTAAACACTTTTAACAAGAGGCCCTGGAAGCCTCCAGGTGGGGGAACACATCCATGTGCTGGGATGGTGGTGCACACAGAGCGCATGGAAGCTCTGTGTCTTCCCCGCCCCCACCTACACACACTCAATACCTGGCCCTACTCCTGTCTTCCATTTGGCTGTTTCTGAATTTTATTCTTTATAATAAAACCATAATCATAATTACAAAGCTTTCCTAAGTTCTGTGAGTCATTCTAGTGAATTATTAAACCTGAGTGGAGGTCATAGGGAGCCCCAGATGGTCAGTCAGAAGTATGCATAGCCTCCAGGTCTTACCACTGGGGTCTGAAATGAGGGTGGTCTTGTGGGACTGAGCCCTTAACCTGTGCAATCTGCACTCATTCTGGGTTGTGTCAGAACTGAACTACATTGTAGGACACCAGTTGCTATCAGAAAATCAGGGAATTATTGGAAAGACACTTCACTGGTTAACAAATTAAAAAAGAAAAATTACGTGATCATCACGAAAAGTACAATAAGAAAATAGGTGGCAGATCCTTTAGGGCTGACCTTGCCAATCAGCTTGCCCATATCCCATATCTATGTACATAGTGGACCACAACCTTTGGTTACAAGCGAACCAAGTCCGTGAAGGGCTTCTGAAAGCCAGAGCCCCTAAGCTAACTTCTCTAACTTCAAGCCGACTCATCCATTTTTTTCTACTATCGTGTATGATTATTATAATTTTCTACATGTGCTGTCACGTGAAAGTCACAGATTTTTTAAAAGTAGATGAGCTTCACTCAAAGAGGTAACTCTTTTGTCCTGTTGTTCTACCCTCTAATAATTGCTGTGTAAAATCTATTGGTTTCATTTGTCTAGAGCTTATTTGAGACTTTTTAAACCTGTAATTACTAGGAATTTCTCTTCTCTCCATGTCCCAAATTAATGTGACACAAGAATCATGGGTAAAAGTACCCCAAACTTCCCTTGATTGGGCTGAATCAAGGCAAAGATTGAGGAAGTGGGGTATTAGCATGTCTATTTGACCACTTTTATAGTCATACCCTGCAATATAATTGTTTTCAGTAATCAAACTGATATTTTTATCTCCATTGATTTGAGTGCTACAGAACTTAAGAGGGAAATAACTATTTTACTTATTGATCTTTTAATATGCCAATACATATAATTTTTTAATAAGGGATTATTCTGACTTAAATAGATGAGACAAAAAGAAATGCAAGTTCCCCAATAATTTGCAAACTATTCACCTATTGCAAATGTTTCCATAAATAGCCCCCTCTTTTGCTCTTATTCTCTCTAAATTATGACTGGAAAATCTCCTTGAAAACTCTTTCATTTACCAACTCCAAGCTAAGCCTCCTGCCCTCCTCTCTTCTGCCTTATACTGACCTATGGCCAGTGTCAGATGGGCCTCTTAGAGCAAAGCTTTCTGCTCTTCCTTCACCCTCTCCACTGTCTTCATGCACTGTCCATGTGGAATCTTTATTTCTTAAAGGACTTAAATAATGACTGTGCCCCATGAACTGAGGTCATGGTTGGTGAGTTTTCAGCCTCCGTTTTTTTCAGTTTTTCAATTCCTGTTGGCCAAGAGCCCCTTCCAGAAATCAACACATCATGCCTCTGTTCTTCCAGGTAACCCTCAAATGGAACATATTTTGAGAATTGCAGGCTCATTTCAGTTAGCATGATATTGAGCAAGCTATTCTCTTTCTATCTTCTTCAGAGGTGTTTATACAGTGGCTCCTGTCTGTGAAGGGTGTTTTCAATCCGCAATCTGAAGGAAAGAATCTCCACCAGCCATATTTTTGCCAATGCTTGTCCCATTCTTTCTTCCTTGCCACTCCTCCAAAACACACACATACATTCTGTACCTCTACTAGCACCCACTATAATCACTGTTTCTACATTCACAGATGCAAAATGGCTTTATGTTCAGAGATGGTTAACATTTTCTTTTTGTAACAAAATCTCTGTAGGTTGCCTTTTTGGATTTTTAGTAATAATCTTACATAGAATATACTTACATAGGACATGGTTCCTAGCCAAAGACATCCAAAAGGTTTGCTCAAAAACATGTCTTGTTGGGTCAGCCTTTATTAAATCCTCCCCAGGAGCCGATATTTTGGGAACAAAATATTACTGGTAAAGAGAAGCATGTGAAGTTTCCAAAAGCAAAACCGTCTGTAACCAATGAACAGATAAAATTTCAAGGCCTGTACAGTAAAGCAGCTGTTAAGATGATTTACTGGAAAATTCCTCCAAAACATAATAGAGGCTGCCCACTACAAAGGAAATATTTTTCCTTCAAGTGCATAATATTAAAGTTCAATATGTTATGTACTCAAATTACCTCTCTATTAAAATCTGGGGTTTTCACGATAACCTCCACCTTGGGGATTTGATTCTCATTCCATCCCAATGAAAAGCCAGGAGAGCACTGGTTGGTGTGAGATTCATGAGGTGAGTTCTAAACTCCAGAGACTCATTGCTTTTGTGCAGCTTCCAGTATCAGTAACACAGGATAGGACTTCATTTCCCAGGCATATAAGTGACTCACACTAAACTAGGCAAATCCGATAACCTCTCACTTTCATTTAAAGAAATGTTCATACAGCTGCCAGTGGGGCACCATGTGATTTTCAAGGCGGGGAGCACAATTGTCAAACAATACTTGCAGGAATCATAGAAGGAGAAAACAATTGTTTCCAGCACCTCCCTTATCTCACTATATGGATGGATAGTGCATAGAGGGACATTCTCAGATGCCACAGCACCTGAGTGTTTTGGTAAAGTCCTGATGGAGACCAGGGAAAGCCGCAAGAGAGTGAGGTGTGCAGCACACAGCAAAGTCACTGCTCCACAGCACCAGAGATTTGGAGGCACACGTGGAACCAAATGGGCCAAAAAAAAAAAAAAAAGGAATTCATAGTCCTCAGGCCAAGAATTCTCCATTTAATCTCATTCTAGACTCTGCCAACCCACGCGATCATTTATTAGGAGTTAACAGAAACCTTTAGGGAGAAATTTGTTAAGGGTTACAGAATTAGAGCAAGGTAGGAGGAATACGTTTCTAGTGTTCCATACCACTGTAGGACTACCACAGTTAACAACAATATGTAGTTTCAAATAGCTAGAAGGAAGGATATTGAATGTTCCCAACATAAAGAAATGAAAATGTTTGAGATGATGGATATGCTAATTACCCTGATCTAATCATCATACATTATATGTATCAAAACATCGTTACATACCCCATGAATATGTACAATTATTATGTGTAAATTAAGAAAGAAAGAAATCTCTTGGACTCCATGTAATGTTGTATTTACGCACAACACATTCTGGCTCAAACTAGAAGGTGGAGGTCTCCACCTGTACAAAGGGCACTATTGCACTTACTAGGGGTAAGGACTAGAGCTTTCGATCTACACAGGAAAAGTAGAAATGGCAGTAAAAAGTCACAGTGATGAAAGCTGAAGTCAAACCAAGAGGTGTTCCCTGCCACTTGTCTCTTATTATTTTGAACATGCCAACTAATTGCAGCCCACCCATCCATCCTTCCTTGTGCCAGAGGTGTGGGCTAAGCCATTGCTGCAGAAGTCCTCTTCAGCAGACAGCTGTTTATCTGGTCATTGATTAACGGTAAGGAGGCTGCTCCTAGCTTTGTTTGTATGTTCAGATGGCAAGAGAGGACACTTGGTTTCAATATGTATATCTATTTGATTAAACCTCCAGGCTAAACAATCCTGTTTTTCCTAAGAAATGAACATGGAAATGGTCAAATGTCCACAGAAACACTGGTACAGGGAGAGTATGTTCAATAATCATGAGATATGAGTCAGATGTTCAGAGTGTGATTTTGATAAGAACCTTTATTGTGGGAGAGGGAGGGAGGATTGAGCTATCTGAGAATCAGTTCTGGCTCAGTCCCTTAAGCCTGCTTGGGTGCGAAGGTTTCAGTTCTGTGTCAATGACTCAGCTCTACTCTGTTCAGGGAAGATAAATGAGGTGCCACGTGCTTTACTCTTAGTGAAATAGGTTATTTTGGGGGAAATATGTGGAAAGTTACTTTTTAAGAAATTCCAGTGAATATGAAAGGCTCCTATCTGAAAAGATGCACATTTGGCTTGTTGTGGGAATTTTTTCCTTCCTTATGAAAAAAATCTTGTCTTCAAATTTGTCTGGAACTGTTTACTACATCGCCCTTTTGAGTTGCACCAATAAGAAGGGAGTCAAACACCGTTTCCAATAATACTCTGCTCAGTCATAGTGACAGTATGCCCCTGCCTTCCACACTGCCACACCAGTCCCTGCGGAGGAGCACCTGTGAAGTCTGTTCTGCATCACAGCAGTAAGTCACATTCCCTTTGCATGAACACAATTTCCTCAATACCTATAGTTTACCATTAATGCTTATTTTTTCAACTTATATAGTTGATAGTTTGTGGCTCATAATACTCTTCCAGAAATTGAAAGTAAATTCAGATTCCTACCTCTGAGGACCAGTTAGGATGATTTTTGGTGCAATTTTCACCATATCCAATGGAATTTAAACAATAAGGAATTTATCATCTCTCTATACAAGAAGTCCAAAATTAGGGTTGCAGGGTGGATTGATTTAGCAGCTCAGTCATGTCAAGCTTTCTTTTATTAGGAAGAAAAGCCTTTTTCCAAAGCCCCATGTACTCCTGCTAACTACATGGGTGAGCTGGCTGTGACTGCAGCTCTCATCCAGAGTTTGTCTCTAGGGTTGGTTTAGTTTACCTGGTGTGATAGCCTGAATAATGAATGACCACTCTCCCCAAAGGTGTCAATGTCCTAATCCTTGGAACCCATGAAAATGTTAATTTAGTTCAATGATAAAAGGGACTTGGCAGATGTTATTACATTAGGGATCGAGAGATTATCCTGAATTATCCACGAGAGCCCAAGATCCTTATAAAAAGGAGGAAAGTCAATACTAGGAGATGTGATGATGGAAGCCACAGACTGGAGTGATGTGAGGAAGGGGCCACAAGCTAAGGAATATAGGCAGTCTCTAGAATCTGAAAAAGGCAAGGAAACAGATTCCACCCTAAGCATCCAGAAGGAACACAGCCCTGCCTACAGATCGACTATAAACTTCTGACCCCTGAACTGTCAAAGAATACATCTGCATTGTTTTAGGCCACTAAGTTTGTGGTAATTTGTTACACCTGCAACAGGAAATTAATATACCTGACTAATCAGCTAAGACATGCTCCCTAATTCCGTTTGTTAGTTTGTATGTTTCTGCTGCAAGTAACAGAAGCCTGAACTCAAAATAGTTTCTACAGTTAAGGGATCTATTGTCTCACATATTAAAAACAGACTAACAGAGTCAGGATGTTACAAGTTGGTTCATTCAATAGCTCAATGACATCATCAAAGATCCAGGGTTTTTTTCTCCCAAATCCTTGCTCTGTTTTTTTCAGCACAAAGATTTATCTTTTTGGGTTGGCCCACTCACGGTCAAATGTCATTTCTGCAGTTACACTCATGGTCAAAAGTGGTTACTGCAGTTCTGAGCACTGTATCTTTACACATTAATGTCTAAAAGTTGGAAGAGAAAACCTCCTCTTTCATGTGTCATTTTTAAAGTACCAGAAGTCTCCCAGTAGGCTTTGCTTCTCATAGCATTAGCAAGAATGGAGTCATTCAGCCATTTCTAAACCAGTCGCTGAGAGAGGCATAGAATCAAGATCCACCTCCTGGGACAACTGAAGGGCTGGCCTCTTTTGAAGGATGTGGTGGCCTAGTTCCTGGGTTGTGTTAGTAAGAAGAGGGGAGAAGGATGGCAGTTAGCGAATAGCAATGTCTGTTATACATCCTCCTCAAGGTTCCTTGTGAGCAGTCAACCTTACCAGACAGAACAATCTTCCAGGGTAGATGAGGGCTGTCTTTTAGGCAAGGCGTGCAAGTGTCTATAATTCTCACTCTTTTGCTCAGGATCTTCTGACTAATGAAACACATTCATTTAGTTTATATTTTTAATTGCATAGGGTAAGCCCTAAATAAATGTTTACCGAATTCAGGGTCAATATTTGTGCCTCCAGTGATATTATTGTGTTATTGTTTGATTCTCAAACATGTGGGCTGATATTTACAATCTATTGGAGATTTCATGAGGCATAGATATATAAAAATAAAAGTACTAACTTTCACATAACATTTTCTTTGTGCCTTTCATACTTTACGTAATTCATTTAACCTTAGCTATAGGAAGTGGTACTGTTTTTAATTCCCATTTTATAGGTAAAGAAATTTAGGCACAGAGAGGAAAACCATTGCTAATCCACAAATTCCTAAAGCAAAACAATTTTCATCATAGCAGTATGTTGTTTTATTTATGGCTATATTTAAATGGATGAAATGTCTAGAAAGAAAATATTGGTAATTTATCTGGACGACTCCAAATACATATTTGATATGGTACCAGGAAAAGAGCAATTAGAGAGCCACCCCTTGCCATTGCTTAACCTTTCCCAAAGGGGTGGCTCTCTAATTATATTTTTAAGAAAGTAATAACAATTTAGGAAATACATGTCTGATACATGATATAAACTGCAGGGGGATTTTATCCAAAAAATTCTTTTAGGTGTAAAATTAAACAACATAAGCAGCATTCAAACCTAAATGAAGGGCCGACAAAAACAAAATGAAAAGTAATGTGTATGTGGAAAAGAAACCAACAGAAAAATATAAACTTTATAAATTGTGGCATAAAACTCATCAACTAGAGGGAAAATGTGAGATTTCAAGTAGTTGATTTAGAATCAAAATCCTTTGGCTTTCCCTAGTTGGAGACCAACATTTTTAATGGTTTTTATATGTTTGTATAACTATGTTGACTATTCTCTACACTAACCTCTTCTTTCAAAAGTATGTATGGAATATTGTGCTATAACCATTCCAGACTTAGAAGCCTAGACTCTGTTTTGGCTAGTGGGCTTTCCCAATCACTATTCATCCATTTTAGTGCTATTGGTTTAGGCATAATAGAGCCAAATGTTTTCATCAATCATTTCATGAAGATAGGGATAGTAATAAACTTCATGTTAAATTTACTGATTCCCTCTAGGAGAGATAATTATGCCTGAAAATGCTGGTATCATTATTCTGGTTGGCACTGTAAGGGAAATTGAGATGGTTTTAAATAATCTACTGAACAGTAGGAATTTCTATACTGAGTAAAGATTTGCTTTAAAAAATTCCCCTCATCTGAGTCCTATTAGAACTAGACTATGTGGTACAAAGTAAACCAAGGAATGCCTTCAGGAACACAAAATCCTGAAACACATAAAGGGAAATAAAAGGCTAATTTATGGTAGAATACAAAGCATAAAACACAAAAGTTCCTAAAGCAAAACAATTTTCATCATAGCAGTACGTTATTTCAATTACAGCTAATTTAAACAGATGAAATGTCTAGAAAGAAAATATTGGTAATTTATCTGGATGACTCCAAATAAATATTTGATACGGTATCAGAAAAAGAGCAATGATCCAGATTTTCTTTTTTTCAGAACTGGACTCTAAAACTGTTCTTGTTATAACTATTTCCAAAAGGAGTTGGTTAAAATAGTTCACTGATAATTACAAATGTACTTCCTCTTTGCATTTAGTTTCCCCAGGCTGATTTATTCTTGCCAAGTTCTGAACACATGATTTCCTCTGAATCTCTAGATTTTAAATTGACATTTCTATGGCATGCTGAATCATTGCAGGTAGAGTTTTAATTAGTCTCAGGCCTTTGGAAACCAATTTGGCAGAATACACAAGAGTCCTACAATGTTTGGGTATCTGACCCAATGGTTCCGATTATGGAAGTCACTTTCAGGAAATAAGACAAAATTCAGAAAATACATTTATGTTAAATAATGTTTGTCCATATGGTAATTATACTAGACAAGATAAGAAATAATCTAAACGGCCAGTAATGGCAAGATGGTTAAGCAAATTATGATATAACCACTGAATGAGATGTTACTGTCTGCAATAGTTACAATAAAATGAGAAAATTCTTAAATATGACAAGTGCAGGGACATGTAGATGGCAGAATGCAAAATTGCATTTGGCATTTGATCTTCAGCCATATAAAACAATGTGGTTGAATTTCAGTATCTCAGTAACATATCAAAACTGCCTATTGATAGCTTGGAAAAAAGCTAAGCTAAATATATTATTTAGGCACATATACACGTACATGTGTGTTTGCAGGTGTATATGTGTGCATGACGAAACTAAAAAACAAGGAATGAGAAACACAAAATTTGGGATAACAGTCACCTCTGGCAGGAAGGCACAGGGTCGGGAGGCACCAGGGAAAACAAGTACAGGAGACATAAACATTTTACTTTTGGGCAGGGCAGAGGGTCTTTATTAATCATTATGTCATTTCATGATGAATAAACAGAATGAAGAGTGGCCATACATGGACCAGTGATTATTATGTACCATAAAACAAGAATTCTGATTCATTCCATTTTCACCATTATTAAAACAGGAGATTATGAGTGACTTTTTTCACTTTATACATAAATTTCTGCAATTTCAAATTTTCTTTTTTTTTTTGAGACAGGGTCTCGCTCTTTCCCCCAGGCTGGCGTGCAGTGGAGCCATCTCGGCTCACTGCAACCTCCGCCTCCCAGGTTCAGGCAATTCTCTTGCCTCAGCCTCCCGAGTAGCTGGGACTACAGGTGCACGCTGCCACCCCCGGCTAATTTTTTGTATTTTTAGTAGAGACGGGGTTTCACAGTGTTGACCAGGCTGGTCACAAACTCCTGAGCTCAGGCAATCCGCCTGCTTCGGCCTTCCAAAATACCGGGATTACCAGGCGTGAGCCACCGGGCCCGGCCAATTTCTAAATTTCTATAGCTAGCATTATACTTTTAAAATGTAAAAACAGTAAACTGGTCTAGAAAGCTTGCAGATTAAAAATAAATTCAATAGGTATGTTACACCTGCGTCTGGATGAGCTAAACTTACCCAATTAAGGTGAGGCAATTGAACGGAAAGCTAGAGGTTAATTAAAACTAAACTGCAAACAGTGGTTATATTATCTAGGCCTGATTTTATTTTCTTAGCCCTGATGATTTAGTCTTCTCTGAGTATCTGACCAAACTGGGCCTTAAGGTAACAAACTCAAAGTATTATATTTTCTTATAATAATCATAACAGCTAACATTACTTTAATAATTCAGTAATTTTACTATGTGACAGGTACTGTGCTAATACTTTTCATCCATGGTCAGATTTAATGCTCACAGTAAACATATGATAGTTATTAATATTATCCACATTTGACAGATGAGAAAACTGAGGCACAAAGATATGGGCCTTGCCCAAAGATTACACCACCAGTAAATAAGGGAGCTCAATATCGGAGCTTAAAATGGATCAACCCGCCTGCTGAGGAAATAAAAAAAACTTTGTCCAATATTCATCTCAATAAATACTCATTTACCAAAGTGGAAGTGTAATAAGCCTAAGAGAGGATCCTAGGATTCAGCTCTCGGAACCCTGTGTGAGAGTAGATTTAGGGCATAGGCTTTCAGGGTATGGGTCAGGAGACAAAAATTGGAGAAGTACAGATGCTATTAGTCCGTTCTCATGCTGCTATAAAGAACTGCCCAAAACTGGGTAATTTATAAGGAAAAAAGGTTTAACTGACTCACAGTTCCACATGGCTGGGGAGGCCTCAGGAAACGTACAATCACGGCAGAAGGTACCTCTTCACAGGGTTGCAGGAGAGAGAATGAGCGCTAGCAGTGGAAATGCCGGATGCTTATAAAACCATCAGATCTCGTGAGAACTCAGTCACTGTCACGAGATCAGCATGGGGGAAACCAGCCCCATGATTCAATTACTTCCCACTGGGTCCCTCCTGTGACAGGTGGGGATTATGGGAACTCAAGATGAGATTTGGCTGGGGACACAGCTGAACCCTATCACTGGGATATACTGTATCTCAAGGATATATTGGCAGAATAATATAGTGCTTTGAGCATGGGATCAAGGGCTATAACTGCTTAGGTTTATATACTGCCTTCACGATCTTTTAGCTCTGTGACCTAGGAAAGATACTGGAGTTCTCCATGTTTCAGTTTCTGTAACTGTGAAGTTGAGATAACAGTAGTACCTACCTCACAGAGTCATTGTGTGTATTCAGTGAGTTAATCTATGGCAAGCGCTTAGAACAATGCTTGGCAGACAGCACTTACTAAATGTTAACTGTTATAATTTTAGCGTACATTTTCACAGTTCTTAATCTTTACTCTCTTTCTCTCTCACCACCTCTCTCACCATCCCCACCTCAGTTCCCCACCTCATTCATTGTACAGTCATAGTTTGCTCTGAATTATTTGGGAAATGAAACAAGGTATAAATATAGAATGGAAGATAACCTTTATAATATTATAAATTCACTTTCATGATATGGAGTAGACTCAAAAATGCAGAAACAGGTATTTTTTTATTTAATACACCATAATTTTCTTTCTATGAATAGCATATTTGCATTAAAGTCTTAGCTCTACCATTAACTATATAATCTTGAGAAAGTTTCCACTCAGCCTCAGTCTTCTCACTTGACGGATAGAGGTGACATTGCCAGGATTGCCTCCTGAATGCTTTATTCTGGAGTGCTTCGGCAAGTTTCTTCTTTCATTCCACGATCCACATTTACGTTTAGTGAGTACTTGCTTTGTGCCAGACTCGTGCTGGAGGCCTGACATGCAAAGTCTCTGTTACTTTGAGTAATTCATGCTGGAGGAACATGCAGTCCTAGACTGGTGTGTGTGTGTGTGTGTGTGTGTGTGTGTGTGTGTGTGTGTGTGTGTGTGTGTTGCCGCACACATGAATGCATGTGCAGGGGTGATGAGGCAAGGTATGGGATACAGATATTCCAGTTGCAAATAACAATTTTCAAATTCTGGAAAATACATGAACCACAAAGAGGGGACTAATAGCTGGATTTACCTTGGCCATTCAGGAACAGGCTCCTTTCATTTTGAATGAAACATATGCATATTTCCATGGGGTTTTCTTTTCACCTATAATTGCCCACATATGAAATACTTGTTTTGCATCTGTGTTGGATCTTTTACGATTCAACAAATCTTTAACCCAGCTTCTCAGGACAGAACATTTGTTATTGTTTGGCAGAAATTTTCTCACTGTTCATGTTCAATTATTCAGTTAGTTAGATAGAAAATAATGATATTACTACCCTTTCATGCTTATCCCTTGACATTTTCCATAAATAGAAACTTTGTTCATTGGCTAAAATCCTGTTTAATACTATCAAATGTCAAAGGCAGGATTTAGTACACTAGTCTTCTTGGAGAAAAGAATGTAGGTCTCTAATTCAATTACAAATGAAACTGAATTTGATAGCCCCAGACTACCTGCCAATAATATTTCTGTAGCCACAAATAACCTCTCATCTCAACATTTTAGTTTTTGATCAGGTCAGAAAAAGTTCTACTTTGGGTCATGTTAGTCATTAGTTTGCACATTTCTTCAAATGTTCATTTAGTACCCACCATGTGCATATCCATTCAGCAGAAAAGCCACCAAGCTAACCAAGGCCATACCAAGATGGTGTCAACATTAAGCTACCCTACAAACCCCAAAGGCTATGGTTTTGGCATCTAAATAAAGGAAAAAGACTCCAGAAAAAAGTCTAAACTTTTTTTTTTTTTTGATCTATCATCAGGATATTTGGTATTGCTTAAACTGAGCCAAAAATATTTTAAAATCTTGCTTCTCAAAATGTAATTTGAGAAGAAATACGAATGACTAATAAACCACAAAAAGATGCCTGGTCCCACAGTGATAAAAGAAATGAAAAATAAAACAAGACAAAATACTATTTTATCCTATTAAATTGGTAATGACTTGAAAATTGATAATATCCAATGTTAACAAGGGTGGAGAAACAGGCACTCTTACTTAGCTAATGGGCCTTAGTATGGCATGATTTTTCCACTATAGATAGATCAGAAAGCTGAAAAAAAAATAGTATTTTTTTCCAGAAGGAAAAAATCCTAATATGTATCCTTTGACCTTGAAATTCTACTTTTAAGGAATTATCTTAAGGAAATAATCATGAATGTACACGAATGTTTGCCTTCAAGGATAATTGCTGCACTGTTTTCAACAATTAGTTTAAAAAATGAAACATCCAACATAGGGAATTGGTTAAATAAAGGATACTATACCCATAGAATGTAATGTATATAATCATTAAAAATAATGTTATGTTAGAATATTCTGTGACAAGAATATATTTGTTTTTTTCTTTTTCTTATTTATTTACTTATTTATTTATTTATTTATTTATTTATTTATTTTTGAGACAGAGTTTCACTCTGTCACCCAGGCTGGAGAGCAGTGGCACAAACTCGGCACACTGCAACCTCCGCTCCCAGGGTTCAAGCCATTCTCCTGCCTCAGCCTCCTGAGTAACTGGGACTACAGGCCCGTGCCACCACACCGAGCTAATTTTTGTATTTTTAGTAGAGACAGGGTTTCACCATGTTGGGCAGGCTGTTCTCGAACTCCTGACCTCCAGTGATCCACCTGCCTTGGCCTCCCGAAGTGCTGGGATTATAGTCGTGAGCCACTGCGCCTGGCCATATTTATGATACATTAAGTAAAAGAAAGAGATGAACCAACATGTTAGCAGTGATTATCACTAAATATATGAATCTAAGTTGATTTTTTTTTTTGAGAGTCTTGCTGTGTTGCCCAGGCTGGAGTGTGGTGGTGCGATATCGGCTCACTGCAAGCTCTGCCTCCCAGGTTCACGCCATTCTCCTGCCTCAGCTTCCCAAGTAGCTGGGACTACAGGTGCCCACCGTCACGCCCGGCTAATTTTTTGTATTTTTAGTACAGACAGGGTTCACCGTGTTAGCCAGGATGGCCTCGATCTCCTGACCTCGTGATCCACCTGCCTCGGCCTCCCAAAGTGCTGGGATTACAGGCGTGAGCCACCGCCCCTGGCTCTAAGTTGATTTTTTAAATTTTTTTTCATTTTTTGTTTTTCTGTATTTTATGTGGTAAATGTGTTTACCACTTTAATAAAAAGATTTGTAAAATATAATGTAATACTTTTAAGAAAAACATTTATGAATGCTTTTTAAACTCCTATAAACTTCTAAATGCTATTAAAGCAAACAGATGCTGGCATTCATCTTGCAATCCCTGTTAGAATAACTTTGTTAAAATATATATTCTGCTAGTTTTGTCAATTGAACTCCAAATAATATAGAATGTAATATTTGTTGAAAACACTGTAAACACATAGGATTCTAGTGCCCCTTGTTAAACATTCTGTATAATACATGAAGTAGTTATGCACTGTTTTAATGGACAGCTGAGATTTGCAAACTTGCACTGCTGTCCATGGGAAGCATAAGGAAATAATATGAACTATTGACAGATGTAGGTACTTTTGTAGTTGAATTCAAAATAACAGAGGTAGAAAGCAAACCCTCTTTGCTATCCAGGGTGGCCTGCATTAAATTCCTGCCTCTGTCCTTCACTGACTGTTGTATAGACTGAATTTTGTCTCTTCCCAAATATTCATGTGTTGAAGCCCCCAGGGTGATGATATTTGGAGGTGGGGTCTTGGTAATTAGATCATGCAGGTAGAACCCTCATGAATGGGATCAGTGCCCTTGTAAGAAGAGATAGGAAAGAGATGAGCTCTCTCTTCACCATGAGGATACAAGGAGGTGTCTGTTTGCCAGTCAGGAACTGAATCGGCCAGCACTTGAATCTTGAACATTCAGCCTACAGAACTGTGAAAAATAAATTT
Source organism: Hylobates moloch (assembly GCF_009828535.3). Taxonomy (NCBI): domain Eukaryota; kingdom Metazoa; phylum Chordata; class Mammalia; order Primates; family Hylobatidae; genus Hylobates; species Hylobates moloch. The sequence goes on along the minus strand of NW_026652276.1, from coordinate 46,198,575 downwards.
ATATTGTTTAAGCCACTCAGTTTACGGTATTTTGTTAGAGCAATCTGAACTAAGACAAGCTATGTTACCTTGGCTGACTCATTTAACTCCAGTAAAACAGAGATAATGATATTTACCTCTGCCCGTTGTTTTAGATTTAAATGAGAACTGGAGTAACAAGGGTAGAATTTACCTTGTACTTGGCAAATAAGTACTCAATAAGCTTTAGCTATTATTAGCATCAATAAGTTCGTCACCTGACTGGTGCATCTGAAACCTGCTCAGTCCTATGTGGCTGATGTCAAATAGCAAGATTAGTCAACAACCTCCCACATTCCTCAATGTTCCCCAGGGAATAAAAAGTGCAAGAAATTGAATTTGCAAATGCCCTTGCATTCCTACTTTATTTTCCTCTGTGTGTGTGTGTGTGTGTGTGTGTGTGTTTGCCTTAAGGAATTTTTTTTTTTTTAAAGTGGAGTAGAAGAAAACAGGAGCTGTACACCATAGTTAATATTGCAAAACCTTGGAGAGAATATATTCACTGCTTTGTGACCCAGAGGCCAGCAGGGGTTACGCTTCAGGGTATTCACTTTGATTTGCATAATTCTTTTTCCTCCTTTAAAGTTATTTATTTATTTATTTATTATTGTAAAATCTTTTAAGTCCCTGGATGGGTGAAAATCTGAACAAATCGGTAAACATTCTTGAAGTCCAGCAAAGAGTCGTCTCAATACAAGGAAATGTCCTAAATTATTCAGTGCACTGGGGATAGGGAACAATGACCATTTAATGTGGTGAAATAATTAACCTGCTAAAACAATGAGCGCTCACAGGAAAAATGCAGACAAAGTTTACTTAAAAGAGGAAAACATTAGTGAGTTCTCTGTCACCTTCCAGTAGAATCAGTAATTGAAAACTCTAGCTCCATGTCCAAAAGTAAAACCTCTCAGCCCTGTACAAGGCAGGGGAAAAAAAGTTGTTTACTTCCTGAAACACACAAAAGCTCATTTTTCAGATTTTAAAAAGAGATAATTTAGAAAAGGGATAACCACAAACAACACTTTCTGCTGAGAACAAAAACCAAAGCAAAAAAAAAATATATTTATGGACATTCCCAAGAAACTACTATGGCAAATCTCCTTGGAACTTTAATTCATGTGGAGGCTTTGAAACATCAGCACACAGCAGGAAATGAAAGGGCACTTGAGAAGCAAAGGACAACTGCAGTTTTCCCTCTATCCATACCTCTAGAAACGGCAAAGAACATCCTTATTTTTAGTAAAATTACTATCACATTTACAAGCAGCAGTTCTGGACGCATGTCCTTAGCTCTGTGCCAGTATCACTGTGTCACTGTGGCTCCAAATCCACCAGAACATTTTGTTTTTCAAAAGCAGTTTTGCCTGAAAATACATTCACGTGGAGAGTAAGGAATGAGAGCTGTAGTGAATAATGAGAACTCGGGGTCTGAGAACAAGAGAAATCTGCAAGAGGTCTCAATGAATATGTTATGAAGAAAAGTTCTTTTTTAGCTCCCGGTGAATTCCTCAGCAATTAGTGGTTTCTCTTGAAATGATAGCAGTTGCAAGAACTGAGGCCAGAGAGCCATTGCTTGCCTACGTCATGGGAATATCCTTGGCCTCTGAGCAAAACAAGCTGCGTAGAGTTATTGTGGCGTGAAATATGTTTTTCAAAGCTGTATGGGCCTCTTTTTAATAATATATGAAGCAAGCAGACAAATAATCAAAGTAAACAAAGAAAATTTGTCCTTAATTAGGATTTCATAGATATTGCAAAGTCGATAGGTGCATTCATAATACAAGGTATTGTTTCCAAGCAAGGAAACGTGTCTCAGTGTGCCAAACTACCCTCCAAGAAGTCACTTAAACATCTGGACAAATAAAATCCAAGATAAATGGTCATGGGATGTTGCAAGTAAAAATCACTCTAATTTTGGGGGATTACTCAAAAAAGATATAACGGAAAGCCCTGAAATACTACGTACTTCTAAAATCATCGTATTTCCTTAAAGACAATCTATTATTTTCATTTTGCAATTTTTGTGCTATTCCTAAGACAGATTTGCCACCCTCTCCCATCAAATGCCTGATTATAAAAGAAATGCATGTTCATCAGAGACAACAGGAAAGAATAAAAAAAAAAGTCACCTATCATTCCACTGCCCAGGTGCTGACATGATTAACATACTGGCATATTTTCTTATTTTTTATTTTTATTTTACTCTAAGTTCTGGGATACACATGCAGAGCGTGCAGGTTTGTTTCACAGGTATACATGTGCCATGGTGATTTGCTGCACCTGTCAACCTATCATCTAGGTTTTAAGCCCCACATGCATTAGGTATTTGTCCTAATGCTCTCCCTCCCCTTGCTCCCCACCCCACAACAGGCCCCAGTGTGTGATGTTCCCCTCCCTGTATCCATGTGTTCCCATTTTTCAACTCCCACTTATGAGTGAGAACATGCGGTGTTTGATTTTCTGTTCCTGTGTTAGTTTGCTGAGAATGATGGTTTCCAGCTTCATCCATGTCCCTGCAAAGGACTAAACGCATTCTTTTTTTATGGCTGTGGATACTGGCATGTTTTCAGTTCTTGATACATACTTTTAAAAACTTAGCTGAGATTGTACTGCGTAAGTGAGGTTTTTTCACTTAATGTATCATAGAAATGCTGAGAAGTCATGAAGAACATAGTTGCCATTTTGAAGGCATAATCATGCTTCATTACCCAAATACGCCATAATGGGCTTAACTGTTTTCTCTCTTTTGTATATCTGTACCCTCTTGGAATGTTTTATTATTGCAATTAATGAGAAACCATCCCTGTTAAAATATGAAAGAACTTTACCTTTATTTATTTGTGTGACTATGTGTACATCTCGATTTTGAGTGCCGATATCAGACATTCTGATTTATCTAATATTTGTTTTCTTTGATATAGTTCCTCAAAAATTAAGGAGAGTATACAAAGTATGCTCTTAATGTATGCAAAGTATGCTCTTAATGTATCTAGAGCATACAAAGAACTCCTACAATTCAATCATAAAAATACAGGCCAGGTACAGTGGCTCAGTTGTTTGGGAGGTTGACACACGAGGATCACTTGAGCCCAGGAGTTCAAGACCGGCCTATGAAACATAGTCAGACCCTATCTCTACAAAAAATAAAAAAAAGTACCCGACTATGGTAGCACACACCTGTAGTCCCAGCTACTTGGGAGGTTGAAGTGGGAGGACTGCTTGAGCCCAGGAGGTTAAGGCTGCAGTAATCTGTGATTGTGCCACTGTACTCCACAGCCTGGGTGACAGAGCAAGACCCTGCCTCAAAATAAACAAATAATTAAGAACAAATTTTTTCTAAAAAAAAGACAAATCATTCCATTTCAAAGTAGGCAAACTAGGCCAGGTGCCATGGCTCATGCGTGTAATCTCAGCACTTTGGGAGGCTGAGGTGGCGGGATCACTTGAGCCCAGGGGTTTGAGACCAGCCTTGGCAACATAGTGAGAACTTGTCTCTACAAAAACTAAAATTAAAAAAAATTAGCCAGGCATGGTGGTATGCATCTGTAGTCCCAACTACTTGGGAGGCTGAGGTGGGAAGATTGTTTGAGCCCAGATGTTCAGGGCTGCAGTGAGCTATGACTGTGCCACTGCACTCCAGCCTGGGAAACAGAGCAAGACCCTGTCTCAAACAAACAAACAAACAAAAAAGCTGTCTTTACAAGACAGTTTTCAGACATTACAAATAAAGAATTATAGAAGACTCGTTTTATACCAATTTCTGCTCCACATATAGTAAATTGTGTGTGAATATAGACAATCTGCATAATACTTATTTGTATAGTACAAACGGCACACCAGGAAACATTGTAGTGAATTGTTCATGTTTCTCTCTTCTATTTAGCAAATACTACATTCTGTAAATGCAACAAATATTGTAATTTAGAGTATTCTATTTTAACTTTGACTTCATGAATGACGAATTTTTAATTATTTAATATTTATTTTTAATTTTAATTTTTTTTTTTGAGACAGGGTTTCACCTTTTTGCCCAGGCTGGAGTGCAGTGGAGTGATAACAGATCATGGCTGCCTTGACATCCTTGGCACAAGCGTCCTCCTGCCTCAGCCTCCTGAGTAGCTAGGACCACAGGCATACACCACTATTTACAGCTAATTTGTTATTTTTATTTTTTGTAGAGATGGAGTCTTTCTATGTTGCCCAGGCTGGTCTCAAACTCCTGAGCTCAAGTGATCCTCCTGCCTTGGCTTCCCAAAGTGCTGGGAGGGGCGTGAGCCACTACGTCCAACTACATTTTTGGTTTTTTAAATAAACATATGAAAATTTAAAATTTTAATCCAATTTTTTTTCAATTCAGATTATGCATAGTCCATTCATCTTCTCCAAGTTTTAAAATTTATTCTTAGGAAATGTAATTAATATTTGGTGTGATAGGAAAGGCAAAGCCTTTTGAAGTCAGGTAAATTTGAGCTCAAATCCCAGCTTAGGGTAATTAATTAGGTAACTTTGAAAAGTTGTCTAACCTCTCTGAGACTCAGTTTTCTGACCTACAAAATAAGGATAATATTTGATTTGCAGGGTTGCTGAGATTAAATGAAACATCTTGAATAAAAGAGCCACATATAATTCCTGATTCATAATGCGCCCTTGGCAAACTTTATTCTTTCTCTTTTAATTCATATCTCATATGTCTCAGAATAGAAACATACCCACAGGAAATATTTTTATATAGACACACACACACACCATTTCATAAAAATGTATATTGTAAACAACTTCTGAAATTAAATTGACTACTTAGATGCAATATCGTGGGATTATCTGTAATGTTGTTCAATGGTATTGGAGCCTAGCCAAAGTAATTAATCTCTAGCAAATTTAGTAATAAAAAAAGTCCCCAGCCATTGGCCATTGTAATTATTCTATTTCTGGGAAGAAAGGGGACAGGTTTATTTGTAGTATCCCATGATTAATCATTAGTATTAAATGAATTAGGACCAGAACGAATCAAAGAAGCAAACAGCTGATGACGGCTGCTTTGTAAAAGAAAGAAGTAGTTGATGTTCACACTTGGTTAAAGCAGCCAAAAAGGCCTCTAAATAAATGGTCAAGTCTTTTTCTCCTTTTAAACTTGTTTTCTATGGTCTTTAGTTTGTGATTACTTAGATATTCACTTATTTCAGAGGCCTTTTTGTGCAAATCCGAATTTAAAACCCAATCACGTTCTTATTAAATTGGGCTAACGACTGCTTTCAAAAGAAGAAACAAACTACAATAATTTATCTATAAAATTTGACTTTCTATGACTATACAGGCAATTAATTCAATTACAAAAATGACAAAATTTAGTCATAAAATGATCCAGGCTGAAATGAGGAAAGATCATGAAGTCTCATAGATTTATTCATGATTTTATATATATATAGTATATATATATGCTATATAATATATATACTATATATATGCTATATAATATATATACTATATATGCTATATAAT
>NW_026652276.1:46147430-46188058 GCF_009828535.3 Hylobates moloch | reverse complement strand
GGAGAATCTATGTTTTGTTAATTCAATAATTCCCTCTTATTCTTTTCCCCACGTATATTTTGCAGCCATTGTTTGTTATTCAATATAGCTGGAACAATTGTCCACTTGCAACTGTGTCTGTAATTGGTGACCCAGTTGCGTTTTACAATCTGGCTAGAAATATCAGTATAATTAGCATATATCTTTCCTTTGGCCTTTCAAAGGGGTATTGCCATCACTAAATTTAAATTCCAGTGGTGAAACCACAGAGAGTGGAATCCTAGCAACTAATTATAAAATAATCCATTTTTTGCTTATTCTGGGAGTTGACCACAGCATAGGGTTGGCACAGGACCTAAACATGAGAGATAATTCATCTGACCCAACCACACTTGCACCCACCCTGTTCATTGGAGGCATTCTTGAAAATTTTCTTTAGTATATTTTATTTTACTTTATTTTATTTTTTTATTTTATTTTTGAGACAGGGTTTCACTTTGTCACCCAGGCTGGAGAGCAGTGGCACGATCCCAGCTCATGTCAGCCTTGACCTCCTGGGCTCAAGCGATCCTTCCATCGAAGTCCCACAAGTAACTGGGACTACAGGCATCTGCCACCACAGTCAGCTAATTTTGTATTTTTTTGTAGAGACGTCGTTTCACCATGTTGCCCAAGCTGATCTTGAACTCCTGGACTCAAGTGATCCACCAGACTTGGCCTCCCAAGGTGCTGGGATTACAGGTGTGAGCCACTGCACCTGGCCTTTAGTAACGTGTTGTACAGGGAAGGACTTTTCAACAAGCTGGATGATTGGCTTGATTCCTGCAAGAAAAACTTACATTCCCATCTAAAAAGATGGAAAAGTGTGTGTGTGTGTGTGTGTGTGTGTGTGTAAATTATATGGGAAAATGTTGGAACTTCCCTATTCTCACTAGAAAGCTTTGATAGATAAGTCAGAAGATATGGAAAGACCTGTATTTTCAGGTATGGAAAATATTGCAAAAGAGGTAAATTGATAGAGTTAAAGGAGGCATGAGAGTGCAGTCTCCTGGTTCTGGAAGCCAAGGCATGGCCAAGCTGAGTCCCCAGCAGAAGGCCTTGACAATGACTTTGTATCAAGAAATTCAAGCTCAAGATATTGAGGGCCCATGAGAACCAGAGCATGTTGTATTGGAACCTACTGCTGCTTTCTAATAAAGGTATGAAGCGTACAGTGCTACAGAGAGGATTACTGAAATGGTCTTACTTGGATCAATAATTTCTAAGAGCCTGCCCTTCCCAGGCCCTTCTCCAGTACAAGAACTGATGTGTTCCCACAAAACAACTTGAATTCAATTCTGGGATAAGCCAGATCTTTGGAGATTATTGGACCACATTGCTTTGACATCTAGTACCTTGTTTTCCAAATAAGTGTCCTTGATTAATACTTAAAAAGATGTTAGTATGGTTGAAGTAATTATGAAATACATTACATATTGCAATCTTCATTTGAGGATTCCTTGTGTAAATTAAAGCCTCCAAAGAATCCTGCAGTAAAAATGCAAGTTTAACACTGTTAAATATGGTGTTCCCAAAACATAATTGGGTACAGAATGCTTAGTGCCACGTATCTTTGCCACATTATGAGGAATGTGAGTTTGGGAAACATGGATAATTATGTCAATTAAGATGCTTTCAGCTGCTAATAATAGAAAACCCAAAAGAAAATAGCTTAATCTAACAGATCTTTATTTTAATTATATACTGAGAAGTCAAGAAGGAGATGACTGCTGTTACTGCTCCAGTGACTTCTGTGGGTCAATAATGTCAGGGCCAGCATCTCCAATATTCCCTTGTCCCTGAGGACAAGGTGAGGAGGTATAAGGCTGTCAGCAGCATTTCTGCTTTTCATCAGGGAATCAAAAGCCTTTCAGAAGCCACCCAGCAGACTTCCAGTTCATCCCTAACTCCAACTGAGCTGGAATAGCCTCTATAGTGGAGGCAGGCAAAGGAGAAAGACCTTGGCTATGACTGGTGAGTTGGCCAACCTACAGTGCCCTTAGCAATGGTAGAATTACCTTCAGGGACTTGTATTGTGGTTTTATACTTCCAGCTTCCACCAAGAGACATGGTTAGAACTAGTTACATGAAATCTACTGCTTTTATAGTGAAGAACATTCGGTTCATGTTGCTGTTGTCCAAAATAAAAGAATAGCTGTAATAAGATCCACATGAGAAACTCTTCTCAGGCACAATGCTATCTTCCCCCTCCCATGCTCATTCCAGAGGCAATGTTAACCCCTACACAACTTTTGGGTTTATCTTAGCCCTAGAAGCCACATTCTTGGTGTTGGACGGTTCTCTCCAAGGTCCTGCAATATTCTCAACATGCACTAGGGAACTGGGCAAGGTTCTTGTCACTGCTCTAAAATCCAGAGATTGATCTCTCCTTATTTGCTTCTGAGATTTTTCTGTTCTTTTTAAACTGTATTTTTCCCAAAAGACTAAAGTATTTGCAAATAAAACCCCAGAGGAAAGTTTCGAGTTTCCCCCCCTCCCCCATTTTGAGTAAAATAATATATCTCCCTTGAGGCAAAGAAGCACAGCCTTCTGATGGAAAAGGGAAAAATATAGGCAGAAATGATAAATTAGTATCACAAAGATTGCTTGGCTCCAACGATTATTCAATAAACTCTTTAATTGTAAATGAAAATATTTGGTATTTAATGTCTGTCTCTCCTGATAGATTATAAGCTCTATAGTGTTAACACACACTGTCCAAGGACTATTCTGTCACTCACCTTTTGCCAAATTTTCTCGTTTCAAGCCACACCCACTTTCATCTTCTTCACTCTCAGCAGAAGACTGGCTGCAATCTTCTTAGTAAAGGAGAAACTGATTAGCCCTCTACTTCACATCTCTATTATCATCCACCTTCTTTTTCTTCATTTTTGTCCATGAGAAGAAAAATATTCTTCCTTCCTCTACCCAAGGCTGACCCCTCCATTTTTTGCTTGTGGTCAGTCTCATCACTTTTTCTGGCTTTTTCTTTTTCTTTTTTATTTATTTATGTATTTCTTTTTATTTTATTGAGACAGAATTTTGCTCGTCACCAAGGCTGGAGTGCAATGGCGTGATCTTGGCCCACTGCAACCTCCACCACCCAGGGTTCAAGCAATTCTCCTGCCTTAGCCTCCTGAGTAGCTGGGATAACAGGTGCCCACCACCATGCCTGGCTAATTTTTGTGCTTTTAGTAGAGACGGGGTTTCATCATGTTGGCCAGGCTGGTCTCAAACTCCTGGCCTCAGGTGATCCACCCGCCTTGACCTCCCAAAGTGTTGGGATTACAGGTGTGAGCCACTGCACCTGGCCCTTTTTCTTTTTTAGAGACAGGGTGTTGCTCTGTCACTGGGGTGGAGTGTAGTGGTGCAATTACAGCTCACTAAACCCTCAAATTACTGGGCTCAAGCAATCCTTCCACCTAAGCCTCCCAATTAGCTGGGACTACAGGTGTGTACCACCGTGCAGAGTTAATTGTTTTGTTTTTGTAGAAATGGGATCTTGCTATGTTGCCCAGGCTGTTCCTAAACTCTGGGCTCGAGTGATCCTCCCACCCCAGCCTCCTAAAGTGCTAGAATTATAGGTGTGAGCCACCACACCTGGCCATTCAGCGTTTTCTATCATCAATCATCTTGCCCTCTCATGCACTTCAACTGCTGCTTCCATGTGGACCCCATCTCTTTGTCCACAAAGATTTTAAAGTCTTCCCCATCCTAAAACATTTTTAAAACACTCTTCAAACTATGCTTCTCTTCCTCTTCTCCCAGATTTCTTGAAAGAATAATCTATACTTATGGCCTCTATTTTCACATTTTATTTTTTCTTTTTCTTTCTTTTTTTTGAGACGGAGTCTTGCTCTGTCGCCCAGGCTGGAGTGCAGTGGTGTGATCTCGGCTTACTGCATCCTCCACCTCCCGGATTCACGCCATTCTCCTGCCTCAGCCTCCTGAGTAGCTGGGACTACAGGCGCCCGCCACCACACCTGGGAATTTTTTTGTATTTTTAGTAGAGACGGGGTTTCACTGTGTTAGCCAGGATGGTCTTGATCTCCTGACCTCATAATCTGCCTGCCTCGGCCTCCCAAAGTGCTGGGATCACAGGCATGAGCCACCATGCCCAGCCTACTTTCACATTTTCTTAACCCCTTGCAAACTCACCATTTGAGTGAAATTATTATATCTAACGATCATCTATCAGTCCTCTTCCTCTTGGAAGTCTGTTAGACAAAGTTAATTCAGATGAGACTTGTTTCTCCCTTAGCTTATGACATTGCACTGCCTTGTCTCCTTCTGGCCTCTCCTCCCATCTTAATTATGCTCATGCTAGAACTAGTTAAACCATCATTGCAATAATCTAGATTGAGGTTAAGAAACTAAATGTCCTTATGTCTGCTTTTGTAAATTAAGTTTTATTGGAACATCCTTTGTTTGCATATCGTCTATGGTTGCTTTTGCGCTCCAGCCGCAGAGTTGAGTAGTGACAGGGTCTAGCCTGGAAAGCCTATAAAATTTAATAACTGGCTCTTTATAGAAAAAGTCTGCTGACCCCTTTCTAGATGATCTAGACAATCTAGATCTAGATGAAAGACTGTCTACCAGCAGGAATCAAGAGGGGATTATTATAAAATATATTAAGGAAATATAAGTGATAGAAGTTAACAACTAATTGGAAAGAGTGCTGTAAGAAAACACAAACTTTTTAATGACATGTAGAGATTTCCAGTTGATGTGTGGGTGAACACTATTATGTTAACTAAGGAAGGTAGTAACATGGAGCAGGAAGTTTGGGTGAGGAGATGATACCGAAAGGGAGAATATGGTCATGATTTTACTTAGAGCTATTTTATATCTGAAGTTACTTATATTGTATCTAAACCTCAGAACCCAGGAATAAGATCTGGGCTAAGGCGAAAAATTTGGGAATGCATTTGTGTCAGAATAAGAAAATTCGGAACCTCAAAGGGAAGTGTTTAGAATTTAAAAGTTCCAACATATACCAATTTCTCCTTCCTACAGATTAAATTAATTGTCAAGATCTGCACACCGTATTTATCTCTCATCACACTTCACATCCTTTACCTGGTAATTCTATCATGTACAATTGACCCTTGTTATTCCTATGAATCAACTGTTATTCCATGCCTGTGAATTTACCTACTTGCCAAAATCTATTGGAGCTCCAAAATCAACCTGTATGGTTCTTTTATGGTCATTTGCCGACATATTCAGAGTGGTAAAGAAATTCGAGTCATCAGACACAACTCATTCTGAGGTTGAGCAAGATGACATTCTGCCTTCTTGTTTCAGCTCTCACACTATAAAACAAATGCCCTTTCGTGGGCAATTTAGTGTCCCTGTTTTTTTTTTTTTTTTTTTCATATTTTGATGCTTTTAATTAGTGATTTCACTATTTAAAATGACCCCAAAGTATAGTGCTGAAGTTCTGCGTAGTAGTCCTATGTGCAAGAGGGCTGTGCTGTGACTTACAGAGAAAATGAAGCAGCCTCGTTTTCTGGGGTAAATACCAAGGTTCTTGGTCTCACGGCCAAGGAAATTGAGGTCGCGGACACACACAGAGTGAGATTGGAGCAGGAGTTTAATAGGCAAAAGGAAAGAACAGCTCTCTGTCACAGAGAGAGGGGTCCCAAAAGGGTTGCTGCTCGGGAGGCTGAGGCAGAAGAATCGCTTGAACCTGGGAAGCGGAGGTTGCAGTTGCCAGGTTGTGGTAAAAATGTCAGGGTTTTTATACATGGGCTAGTGAGAAAGGGGGTATCTTATCTTCCTAGGGCCCGAAAATTTTGGCTGGGACCAGGTGTGCTATCTGCATAGAGCAGAGTTTCTATCAGCCTTTACCCGATTCCTTCATCACACAGGCAGACTTTTAGTCTGTGTTGCTGTGTGCTGCTTTGTGTCGCTTATTTGGGAGGGAAAGTTTCTGTGTCTGTTCCCAGATATTTTCTTGCAGCTGCAGACATTCCCCCACAATGTCCGCTTCTAGCTTCCCTATCTTAGTGTGCCTAAACGGAAAGGAACGTGCTTATTAAGGCCCACTGTTTTTACTGGGGCCCACTGTATGAGTGTGAAGTTCAGTGATTACCCAGGAGACTCGCCCCCTCCTTCTGTGACCGAGTTGTTTATCTGTGTTTTACAGCCTGATCTTCTTATCTGTCCAGGTGCACCGCAAGTTTTTCCCAAGGTTGTTTTATTTTTTGCCTGTTGCTGTGTGACTTTTCAGGCAGGCTGCTTCTGCAGTCTGAATTTTTCCAGTGATTTTTCCTTTCCTTCTCTCTCATTCCTCTCTTCAGGAGAGGAAACCCTAACTGCTGTTAGGCAGATTGGGTGTTGATCTTTCTGGCTACTTCCTGCTGGAGAGGGGAATTGTGTGGGGAACAGCAGCTAGGATTCCTCCAGGGGCTGGTTTTAGGGTCCTCAGATGAAAGGCATGTTTATGCATGATTCCAGTTGCATTACCACTTGGAGCTTGATAGCCTCTAGGCAAAAATAAGTAATTTGGGTTATTAGGGGACATGAATTAAAATGAGACAAGGAGGGGGTAAGCTTAAAATCTTGAGGCTGCTGACACTCCCTGATAACTGGTGGCTACAGTTATGCCTGTTAAGATTTGGGTGTATGGGCTGGGCATGGTGGCTCACGACTGTAATCCCAGCACTTTGGGAGGCCGAGGTGCGTGGATCACGAGGTCAAGAGATCGAGACCATCCTGGCCAACATGGTGAAACCCTGTCTCTACTAAAAAAATTTAAAATAAAAATAAAAAATAAAAAGATTAGCTGGGCGTGGTGGCACGCACCTACAGTCCCATCTACTTGGAGGCTGAGTCAGGAGAATCCCTTGAACCTGGGAGGCGGAGGTTGCAGTGAGCCAAGATCTAGCCACTGCACTCCAGCCTGGTGACAGAGCGAGACTCTGTCTCAAACAAACAAACAAACAAAAGATTTGAGTGTTTGGGGCTCAGTTGTGTTAAACTTTCTTGATTTTATCCTTCCAAAGAAATTTTTGGGTTATGGGCACCCTATTTATTCCTATTACCCAGCAGGATCTGCAGGATAATTGCTTAGAACTAGAATACTGGTCCAGATTTTTACATTACCCATTCCTTTTTGTCTCTGTTGAGCCACAGCTGGAGATTGGTGGTTGGCTCACAGAAATAAGCACGGTTAGTTTAAAATGTAGGCAAAAACTTAAAAACAACTAATGAGACTAGAAGTTAATAATAGATTCATGATAAGTTTGGAACGTATTTTCCCTCTTCTAGTCCTCATATCTGTTAAAAACAAATTATGATAGGACCGAGTTGTTTGCAAAATAGACTTTAGTTTTAAAATTGGTTTGATTATTTGCATAAAGTGCAACAAGAATAACTATTTTTACATAGGCTTTTTTTTTTTTTTTTTTTTTTTTCCGGGGACCAGTCTCACTCTGTCACCTAGGCTGGAGTGCAGTGGTGCAATCCTGGCTCACTGAAACCTCTGCCTCCCGAGTTCAAACAATTCTCCTGCCTCAGCCTCCCAAGTAGCTGGGATTACAGGCACCTGCCATCATGCCCAGCTGATTTTGTATTTTTAGTAGAGACACGGTTTCTCCATGTTAGCCAGGCTGATCTCAACCTCCCGACCTCAGGTGATCCACTCACCTCAGCCTCCCAAACTGCTGGGATTACAGGCGTGAGCCACTGCGCCCAGCCACATAGGCCTTTTAGATTGGCTTTGATGGAAATTTATTCCACAAGGAATCTTAGATAAGACTTTCTAAAACCCATCCTACCCATGGGTTTGTACCTTCAAATACCTGTGAGTTGGGTAAACTTCTTTCTTCTTGAGGTTCCAAGAGCATGGAGTTCCTAGGCCTGTCAGAAAGTGACATTCTTTTTTTTTTTTTTGAGACGGAGTCTCGTTCTGTCGCCCAGGCTGGAGTGCAGTGGCGCAATCTCCGCTCACTGCAAGCTCCGCCTTCCGGGTTCACGCCATTCTCCTGCCTCAGCCTCTCCGAGTACCTGGGACTACAGGTGCCCGCCACCACGCCCGGCTAATTTTTTTTTTGTATTTTTAGTAGAGACGGGGTTTCACCGTGGTCTCGATCTCCTGACCTCGTGATCCACCCGCCTCGGCCTCCCAAAGTGCTGTGATTACAAGCGTGAGCCACCGCGCCCAGCCGAGAAAGTGACATTCTTTACTCATGACAGGTTAGGAATCCTGTATGGAGATGATGTAGCCAAGGAATGAGGCCAGTTCCCCAAGGGGCTTTTATTGGCTCTGCAAGTCAAGCCTGACTTCTTAAAGGGAAACACACCCTTCCCATCAAAGCCGTGTTAAAACAACTCGTTTTTCCAACTGTGTCCAGTTGCAAAATAAAATGGATTCTTATTGCACTGATGCAAACAACTATATTGTTACTACCAGTTTTTGAATTCCAGAGGAACCAGGCAGAGAGAAACAAACATGCTTGAATCTTTGTTTACACGAGTATACTTTACTTAGTTGTTAAAGGCTGTAGCTAGCTCGAGACAAGTTTCCTTGACTTTGAAAAATAAAATAAGGATCAGCAATGTTCCAAGAATAAATCAAGAATACTGCTTTAGTTTTCTATTAGTTCAGTCTGCTCAGTTAACTCTTTTTCTGCTTGATATTTGTAAACGTTTCAGCTTTTTATGAGTTCTGTACATTTTTCTATCAGAAACCTCTATTTAAGAGCACCTGTTAAAGTTCCACAACTGATTATAAACTTTTTTTTTTAAGAAGAAGAAAATTAAAACAAGACAACAATTCCCTGTAAATGACAAAATGTCCAGGGTGGTTACAATCAAGAACATGATTGACAAATTTGGTTATTTCCATGGCTTACAATAACCCAACATAACAACCTTAATTGTGATTAATACCACATATTCAGACATTAGAACTTTGGACATCTCATACAGTTTTGGAACATATGTTGATATTATTCCCTAAAATATAACCTGAAGAGTATTAAACATCATTTTGGCAATTCTGTGTACCAAACATATTAAACAACTCTGTTTACCTCTCTTTCAGAAGCTCCAGGGGCTCTCTTCAGCACCCAAAAGACAGGGGTCAAGAAAGACAACCTTGAGACTAAAGTTCGATTTGGGGAAGCCTGTTAAATATGTTCGAAATTTAAAACACTCGATATTATGAAACAGAATTTTAGATTACTATAAGTTATTTGTTTTGCCAAAATGGTGAGTCAAAAATTTGAAAAAGCAAAAAAGTTCATCAGCTTTTTCTATTACATGAAAATCCTGTTCAAGAGAGAAAGTTAAATTTCACCCTTGCATTAGTTTACTATTAATGTTAACCCTATTTTTTAATGAAAGCTTATAGACAATCCTACTTAATCTTAACCAGTTTGACCATGAGGTAAGATTTGTACATACACGTTATAACACTTGACAAGTTTTGCTAAAGAGCGGATTGGCATCTTAAGAAAACCTTGTTGTGCTTTTGTTTCAGGGTTTAATTTACAGAAAAAACCATATAATACCCTTTTGAATTTAGTTAATATGTTCACGCAGTTTCCTTTGGAAGATTAATTTTTATAATCTTTTTACAATTTGCTTAAACCTTCTGCTTTATTTTAATTTAAGACAATCCTTTGTTTCTAGGCAAAATGTACATTTCCATGGCTTATAATCTTTAACTAGAAACACCTTTTACTGCTTTTTTTGTTAACACATCTTGCATGCAATTCCATGTTCAGTAATTTCAATTACATGTCATAATGGTAACTCTTAGCAATTTTTAACTTTAATGTAAAACCTGGTAGGTTGTTTTAATTATGTACTAGATGTAGATAAAGTTTGATTCCTTTTAGCATAGTTAGGGGCATGGTTACTTCCATATGTTCCCAGGCCTTATCAATTGTGAAGCAGGCAAGCTGATAGTTTTTAAACACTAAAGAAGCAGTTTACAATCAAAACATCTAGCAAACCTAGTGTCTGACCTGTGTAATTTAAACCACATTTTTACACCTTGAAGTCATTTATATTTTACCAATAATTCCTAAGACTTTTTCTTTTAAGATTAAAATCATGTGAACTGAAAGTTACCACAGCTTTTACTTTTTCCTTAAAAATAATTGATTTAAGCACTTATTTTCCTTAGGCCAATCAGAGCTCTTTTAAAAAAGACATTACACACATAACACATATATAACCACACAGACAAACAGAAGAAGATCCACTAGTTATACCATTTACATTTGCCAATTTCCTAGTTGGATTATTGGCCTCCGGGTGAGGTCCTTTAAGAACAGGACTAGGAGTACAATTTCCAGGGCCTAATAAATAGGCATAGCCAGAAGACAAAGACAGATTTTGAGAGATACTTATTCATCTCTAATTCCAGGAGTTCCATGAGGAAAATAGAGATTTTTTTCAAAAATGGGATTTGTGGCACCTTTTCCGTTTTCCCAAGGAGTCCCAGGCTACCACAAGTTATTCTAGGGTCTTTCATGCATGCACCAGGAGGGGCAACACATAGTGAAAAAAGTAATTCAGTCGACTGAGAAAAAAAACCTTTTCCAGGAAAACAGATTTATGAAGACAAATACATAAAGGCCTTTTAAATATATCCATAGCTTGGATATCCACTTTCAATTAAGCTGAGTACTCTTTAAGACAATCCTTTTTCCTTAATTAAAACTTTACAGAGAATGTAAACAGTGATTCTTACCATTTTTTCCCTAGTTTGCACCACTACCTGTTTACAATCATGTTTAGGTTCTCCAGTTTTCTCTGGGAGAAAGTGGCTGGGCTCAGGCAAGAGCAGGTTTTCAACTGGCCTACAGATCCCTTTGGCAGCAAGGCTTGATACTTAAGGGGGAGATTGTCTGTTACCCAGAGCCCTTCCTTAGAGGACAGCAGTCCTGCTATATTGTGGGGGGTTAAACAGTTATGTTTTTCTCTATAGTTAACCCAGTGGCCTCTGGCATCAGCAAAGCCACCACTGTGACAGCTTGGAGGCAGGCTGACCATCCTTTAGCTGCCAAGTTAAGTTCCTTGCTTAAGTAAACCCCTGGCTGTGGAGCTGGATCTTAAGCCTTAGTTAAAACTTCCAGGGTTGTTTCCTTTATTTTTGATACATACAGCCTGAATGCTTTCCCTATGGGAAGACTGAGGGCTAGTGTTTTAAGTAAGGATTGCTTTAGCAGGTTAAAGGCTTTTTTGAGCCTCAGTTTCCCAAAGCAGGTGGGGGCGAATTTTAACTGTTTGAGTTTCTCTTATGAGGTGATATAAAGGGTGAGCCATTTCCCTGTACCTAGGTACTCACAGACTGCAAAATTCAGTAATGACAAATGAATCCCCTTAACTGCTAAAGGAAATGGGCTTAATCCTTCCTTCACCTGGTGCTCTGGTTCCTTCTGATAAGATTAGAGCTAGGTACTTTACTGAAGTTTGGCAGAACTGAGGTTTAGATTTTGAGACCCTATACTCCCTTTCAGCTAAGAAATTGAGGAGAGCCTCAGTGCCTTTCTGAGGCTTCTTTCATTGGGGAGGAGAATGTCATTTACACACTGCAAAGTTGTAACTTGAAGGTGAGAAAAACTAGAAAGATCTTTAGACAGAGCCTGTTTCAGCAGCTTTATTTTGTTATCAGGGGCTGCCTAAGTAATGAACCTGTTTCTTATTGAATTGGGAGACAGGGAGGTATATTTTATTAAAGCTTCTCTCAGCCTTTCCAAAAAGGCAGAGGGGTTTCCATCTGGTTTCTGGTTCAACAAGGACAGTTTAGAGTAATTAAGAGGTTTTGTTCTGGTTCTTTGCAAGCCTTTTACCATGCACATTAGAAAGTGTTTTCTTTGCCGTTCATTTGTGGGATCACTAGGGCTCCAATTACAGTTTTTAAAGGGGCACTCTTTCTATTGAGAATGGGGATCCTGTCTCTCTTTTACTCTTTTTTTTCCTTTAGACTTTTTCCTTTCAAGAATTGCCAGCCTGGCCAACATGGTGAAACCTCGTCTCTACTAAAAATACAAAAAATTAGCTGGGTATGGTGACACACACCTGTAATCCCAGCTACTCGGAGGCTGAGGCAGGAGAATTTCTTGAACCTGGGTGGTGGAGGTTGCAGTGAGCCGAGATCACACCACTGCACTCCAGCCTGGGTGACAGAGTGAGACTTGGTAAAAAAAAAAAAATTTTTTTTAGACTGGCTATAGGAGATATGCTGTTTATCTCTGAATGTTTCTGCTGCCTATAAATAAGGCTTTTCTGTGACAGAGTTTGGCTTAAAAGTAACATAGCATCTCTCTCTATGTTAGATTAAACACTTGGGTTAAATTTTGGAAAGCCTCTATATACCTATCAGGGTCATCAGAAAATCTGCCCAAGCTGCCCAAGTGTCCCTTTATTTCCCTAAGGTCCTATAATGAGAAGGGAACATGTAACCTCGTGGTACCCCTTCCATCTGGCATTTCTTGTAGGGGTAGGAGTGAAACTGGGCAATGGGGAGTTTCAGAGATGGTGGAGCTGGAGGAGCTGATGGCACAATTGGAGGGGTCCCTGGATAAGGGGAACTGGAAGGACTGGGGTACTTAGAAGCCACCTACAATGGCTCCTCTAAAACCTGCTCTTCTGACTTAGGGGAACTACGCTCCACAGACCTGCCTGATATGATTGCTAAGAGGGCTGAGGCAATTGTGCAATGCTTGCAAAGGTCTGGGTTGTCTCGCAGGGCAGAGAAAGGCTGTACATAGGGGACCTTGGACCATTTGCCCTTCTGTCTACAGAAAAGATCTAATTGTTGGATAAGATTAAAGTCAAGGCTTCCTTCAGCTGGCCAGGTCTGTTCATTCTTGAGATGGTAAGAAGACCATGCCCTTGGGCAAAAGAAAATTAGTTTTGGGGTCAAAGGAGTTCAAAATGCACTCCAGAGGAGTGCAGGCTGAAGATGGCTTGCTACCCATCCTAGAAAAGAGACAAGAGAAGAGGCATTCCTCAGTCTCCTTGTTCTTTTTGGTATGACCCAAGGTAGAGGGGAAGACAATGGGAGCGTCCCCCTGACTGTTCTCCCTCCTTGGTCCCTGGGTCTCAGCACTGTTTGTGCCACCCAGTGGTTGCAGGCGTGACCCTCAAACCATGGTCCCAGAGAAGCTAAATAATGGGGATAGTCATGCATACCCATGTAGCCTTTGTCCCCTGCCTGGTGATTGCCATTTGATCTCCCACACTTGTGTGACCTGTGTGGCTCCTTGATGTATGAGTCCTGGGAGAGATTATTTAACAGTTGAATTTGAGCAAGGCCCTTTAATGGAGGGAGTATACTGGACTGAGCTTTATACTCTACGATTATGGACCGGACTAGAGAATGTATTCTTAGGTGGTGGTTCTAGTTAACTTCCAGACATAAAATCCCCTTTCTATTTAGATGCCATTCTAGTTGTAGGCGGAATAGGTGTCTCAAGAGAACATAAGGGTCAATTGGTGGGTGGCCTTCCTGCTAATGGAGAGTATTGAGACTAAAATTTGGTTTTGGAGGACATATTTCTCCTCACTGCTGAAAGCAGAGATCTCCTGCTTGCAGAGGGGGCATAACGTTGGTCTGTAGCAGATGTAAAAAAGAGGAGAACTGGAAAACTAGAGGCTTTTGGCAAAGGGCATACAAGGGAATTCTCATTCCACTAGGTGGCGCTGTAAGCCTTGAAATACCAGGCAGTAACTTTGTCTCCATATGCCCTCTAAACAAAGGACAGAGAGGGAAGTCTGACATGTGGCAAGTTGTTCCCACAGCGTAACTCCTAGCAGGAGAAAGTTCATATGTCTCATAGAGGGGCTATCCAGTCCGACTGGGCAGTATTGGCTCTTCACATGGGAAAGGAAACAGCCCAAGTTGAAAGAGAGATCTTCACTGGGTGGGGCATGACCTCCTACCCAACCCCAGGAAGTGCTATCATTAGGAGTTAAGGAGTCTTTGAGATCTGGATCATGAAGTCCCCCTGTCTGTAGAAAGTCAAAAAAACAGCAATCCTTTGACCTGCATTCCTGGTTGCTAAGGTGGTTGCTAAGCTTGCCTAATTGAATTATTTCCCCCGGATATAAAAACTCCTGCAGCAGTGCATACAGAGAGGGCACAAGAGACACGGTGACTGTGGAAAGGAAAGGAGGAAACTAAGGTTTGCATAGGAAAGCTTGGTGATCCTATGGCCGACACCTGGTTGGGCAATTGGAGGCTGGGGTCAGTCCAGGAGTAGCCCTGGCCAGAACTCCTCAGTTGCTCCAGGACCTCTTCCAGCCCCGTGCAACAGCAAAGTTCTCTGTGACAGAAAACTGGTTTGGACAGAGCCAACATTCCCAGCATGCTGAGGGCACTGGGGATGGACTAAGTCCTCCCCAGCAAGCCTCACATTTGAGTCTTTAAGACCAGCAGCTAGCCCTTGTGGCTCATTAATCAGCAGACAGACGCCCTGTTTTTTGATAGTTGAGAGAATAAAAACTGAGGATGAGAAGCCTCAGAAGTGAAAATAGAGTCTGCTCCCTTACCCTTCTGATGAATTCACCTTCAAATCCCAGACGAGCCCCCAAAATGAAGCAGCCTCATTGTCTGGGGTAAATACTAAAGTTCTTGGTCTCATGGCCAAGGAAATTGAGGTTGCAGACAAACCCACACAGAAACTGGAGCAGGAGTTTAATAGGCAAAAGGAAAGAACAGCTGTCAGAGAGGGGTCCCCAATGGGTTTCCAGTAAAAATGTCAGGGTTTTTATACATGGGCTAGTGAGGAAGGGGGCATCTTATCTTCCTAGGGCCTGAAGCTTTAGTTGGGACCAGGTGTGGTATCTGCATAGAGCATGAGTTTCTATCAGCCTTTACCCGATTCCTTGATAACCTAGGCAGACTCTTAGTCTGTGTTCCTGTGTGCTGCTTTGTGTCACCTATTTGGGAGGGAGACTTTCTGTGACTGTTCCTAGACATTTTCTTCCAGCTGCAGGCATCCCCCTCCAACATCCACTTCTGGCTTCCTTATCTTAGTGTGCCTAAAGGAATGTGCTTATTAAGGCCCGCTGTTTTTACTGGGGCCCACTGTATGAGTGTGAAGTTTGGTGATTACCCAGGAGACTCACCCCCTCCTTCTATGCCCGAGTTGTTTGTCTGTGTTTTACAGCCTGATCTTCTTATGTGTCCATGTGCAGCATGAGTTTTTTCCAAGGTTGTTTTATTTTTTGCCTGTTGCTGTGTGACTTTTCAGGCAGGCTGCTTCTGCAGTCTGAATTTTTCCAATCATTTTTCCTTTCCTTCTCCCTCAAAAACACGTTAGGTAAGCTTAATTCAGGCATGAATTACAGTGCTATTGCCTGTTAGTTCAATGTTAATGAACCAACAATACATATTAAATGAAGTACGATTAAATAGAAATATACAAAATTATGCATTGATGAATTGTTTAAAATGCTATGAACGAGCCTTGCAGGAACCTAACTCTGTATTTCCCCTAGGAGCAATGATTAGTAACTAAAGTGTGGGAATTTTATAGAACATAACTACCATGAATGAGAATTGACTGTACCTTGGTCTACAATCAGATTATAAATATCCTGAAGAATCTCTCATTCATCTTTAGTGTAACATGTAGTGCACTACAGTGCAACATGTAGTACAGTTAAATTCATTCACTGATATTTTCTAAAAATTATTCCTTGATACCAGCGAATAGACCTACTTGTTTTCAGATTTATATGCCTTTATAGATATGTTTATTAGACACAAAGAGGGTTCATAGATGACCTAGGTCAAAGGCTAGAACATGCAGACATACTTTTAAGAACAATAAATTTAGAAATGCTTTGAAACAAATGACAACCACAGATACAAAAAAGTGCTTTTTAATTTTTAGCCAGAATGATCAAGTTGATGTAGATTTTTTACTGGAGTACTCATAATAATGTCTGTCCATATGCCTTAAGCAATATTATTATTTAATAAAAGATGGCAGGAAGTTGTAATTTATGGAAAATTTACAATTATTCTTTAAAATACTTTTATAAAATTATAAATTGATAATAATCCCCCCAAACTTAAGTCAAATAATTTTAATACTACTTGAAATTAAAGTACAGTTGTTTATACAATGAATAAGGACAAGATATCAAACTGAAAATTCAAAAATAAACAGAAGAAATGTAAACAGTTCTAAAATATCAATATTTATAAATGTTGCTTAGAGGAAGGCTATTCAAAGCATGGTCCATTAACTATTTGTGAGCTGTCCAGAATGAAAGAGGCTTGTGCTAGAATGAAAATCAATTACATCACTAATCATACTGGCTCAGTTGACTTTTTTTAAATAACAAGACTTCTTTGATAAAGGAAGCAATGTGTTGATTTATATTCTGGCACAAGTACCTTATCTCATTACTGACTAGAGCAGGGGTCCCCAGTCCCCAGGCCACGACCGGGCTGCACAGAAGGTGGGGGGTCGGGGGGGCGGTGCCAAGCATTACTGCCTGAGCTCAGCTTCCTGTTAGATCAGCCATGGCATTAGATTCTCAAAGGAGCTCAAATCCTGTTGTGAACCGCACATGCAAGACATCTAGGTTGCATGCTCCTTACGAGAATCTAATGATAAATGTAATGTACTTGAATCATCCTGAAACCATCCCCCTAACCCCCCAGTCCCGTGGAAAAATATTCTTCCACAAAACCCGTCCCTAGTGTAAAACAGTTGGAGATCGCTGGACTAGAGAACAGTTAACGGCTTACTTCCTTTAAAGTGCCATTACAATTTCACTGCTCAGAGCTAGGTTCTTTACTGTAGGGAAAATTATTAAAATGCAATTGTAATTGTCATCTATATATCATCTATTTAAAAATCCCATCTATTTAGGGATCCTACCCAAAACGCAAATTAAACTTTAAAATAGCACAATATAACACTTATCTTCTCATGTGTTCAAGTGTTACTGACATTTGTCCACTCATAGGGGCTCTCTAGATTCCTACTTTAGAGAAACACACTATGCTTTCCAATCTTGGGAGAAAAAGAGTAACAACTGAATCATTTGCTAAAAAGCTCTTAAATGACTGACTTTCATATTCCAATCAATAACGTTATTTAAATTTACACCTTTGTAAAAAGAGTGGATTTTTATATTCTTTGTGCAACCACTAGTTGCTTTTTTACTAAAAACTTAGTATCAGGAAAAAAGGCATGGAAATTTACAGCTCTGTATTCTACTAACTAAAGGTAGATGTAAACTATTTTAAGATTTTCAGAGAAAGAGAAAGTTGGTATAAAATGTCTTTTTACAAATGAGCTTATAATTTAAAATTCAAATATTTCCTGATTTTTGGGGGGATGGCATGATTCCTCTAAAAATTAAAAATATAATATGGTCTTCAGAAACATAATCATTTCCTCACTATCCAATGACTTACTAACCTTTACTTGCATTATCTTAATACCAAAGGCAAGTAAATGGACAATCAACAATTTAGAAACAACTCATCAGTTTTAGATATACAAGGGCTCAATTTAGATTATACAATGTCTAGTTTATTGGATCAACAAACTACTTAAAGAATTTAAATGCCATAAGAAGAGAACATAAAGTCATATAAAGAATATAAATGTCATAATTTATATGTCATAAGAAGAGAGCTCCTGGGAGGGGGCGTGGTGGCTCACGCCTGTAATCCCAGCACTTTGGGAGGCCGAGGCAGGTGGATCACTTGAAGTCAGGAGTTTGTGACCAGCCTGGCCAACATGGTGAAACCTCGTCTCTACTAAAAATACAAAAATTAGCTGGGCACGGTGGCATGCGCCTGTAATCCCAGCTACTCAGGAGGCTGAGACAGGAGAATTGCTTGAACCCGGGAGGCGGAGGTTGCCATGAGCTGAGATCATGCCACTGCACTCCAGCCTGAGAGACAGAGCAAAACTCCGTCTCAAAAAAAAAAAAAAAAAAAAAAGCTCCTTTGGCACCTGAGTTGAGCATAATGTACCACAGCAAAGAATCTTGAAAACTGTCTAAAGAATGTATTGTATCTATAGATATATACATACACCTGTACATACACACATGTGCACACATACACACACAAGTAGAGAAAACTTTTCCTTAACAAATGCTGAAGACGTTAAAGGAATTCACCATGTGGTCAAATAAAGTGACCTGATAGTTATTCAAAACAGTTTTAAGTTATTATTAAAGAATTTGGGAACTTACCAAAATTTTGAGAAGCTAAAGGTCTAAAGGGGGAACACCAGGTTGTTGTTACTGTTTGTCAAAATATTTCTTTTGATACAGCAACATGGTCATGAGATCACAGTTATCTTAACATGGTAACAGACCAATATAACGGTCATCAGGTGAAAATTCATAAAAGATTACCCAGAAAGGACTAAATGCCCCCGTCATTAGGGCTGGATATAGTCTCTAGCCATAAGCAAGCATTTTGCTCTCCCTAGTCTCTTTCTTGCATTGGTCCCAGCAAAAGACCACAATGAGGGGCCACTCTGCAGAGGGCTTTAAGCTGAGCCTCCTCACTCACTAGGGATTTCACACAAGAACTTCAGACGAGCCTGATGTCATGTTTTATGATCACATCAGTCTTGCTACTGCTGACTCGGGCACTGTGTTAATAGACCTGCCGGTGCTGTAATTTTTTATGCATACTTTTAGAACTCTGAATGACTGGCTTGTATTCTAAGATGCAGAAGACATCTAAAATTCAGTAAGCTGTCTGAGTGTGTCAACATTTTCTTCTATATTCAATTAATAAATATGTTTGACTAAAAATAGAGAATATTTAACTTTACCTAAGTATCTTCTACTCTAGAAATTCTGGAGGATTAAAAAACTCTACACTTGCATACCAAATATCTCCACCTTCCAGACCTTATCAGATCTCAAGTAGGTTGGGAGGAGGAAAAAGACATTTGCGTTAAAATATGAAGCCATGCTACTCTTTTCTCTGCTCCAACTTGTAAAGAACATCCCTGATCAGGTTTCTAACTCCCTCTTTGCTCTGGTTAAAGGATCTCTCTCATATAACAGACCATAGAGAATGAAAATCTTATGAAGTTTCAAAATATTTGTAATTGAAAGACATTTTCAATTGTAAAATGTCTCTTGAGCATCTATAAAGTAGAAATTATTTTGGCTTAAACTTCATACTGCTTTCCTAAACAAATTATGTTGATGGAGGCATGGTATAAGAGTCACCTTAGAGACAGAACCTATTAAATTCCAATGTCTTCATTGTGTTCAGTTTACACCAACTATAATAAAACTCAAGCCACTTTTTTTGTTGATATACAAAACATTTTGGTAAGTTCATTTGAACTTGAATTATTTCATTAACATGTAAACTCACATGTACAATTTTACTTTTTGTCATATATTTAAATATTTTCTTATCTGCAGAGCTATCTCAGGATATGAAATCATAACATGCTAGCAACTAGTAATTTAACATTAAAACACTTCCCTAAATTATTCCATGGAAAAGTGCATTTACAATATAAACATGTCATATATGAAGCTACAAACCATAATCTCACTGGAGTGGATATAAAATTTCAAATTCAGTCCAAATGAGTCAAAGAAAAAAGTGCTAACAGAGCAAATCTGAAACAAGTTCATGGGGATTGGGTAATGAGTCATCGAAACGAAATCTTTTGGAAACCATGCTGCTATCCTCTGGGATATTCTCTTTGTCTTCTCTATCACCACAGGTTCCATTACAGGAGGATTTAGAAGTCTTGTCTTCAGAGGACCTTATAAAATGATCCTCAGTTTGAGAGGAACTGGAAGTTTCTTCAGGGTGAAACAAGTTTTCAAAGTCCCACTGCTGTAGCCAAGAATGAGAAAGGCATATCTCTGCTGTTGGTCTTTTCCTTTGAAAGAAAGCACCAAGGGAAAACTGAGAACTAAAAATCAAGTTGAAAATGCCTTCAGTTTGATAGATTATAGACATATTTTTTACTTATTGTGAAAATAAAACATACTCATAGTATAAAATCCAAACAGTACAGAAGAGAATAATGATGATAATAGCTGCTAACATTTACTGAATGCTTAGTTATATGCCAGGGACTATTCTATATGCTTCAAATACATTATTTAACAATCACAAGAAACTCATGAAATGGGTACTATTATTACCCTCATTTAACAGATATGCAAAGTAGGGTACCAGGAGGCTTGAAATTTACCTCAAATCTCCTAACTTGTAAATGGTATAGTTAAGTGGAACTCTGACTCTATCGTCTGTGCTTTTAAGCATTACACCATATTATCTCTCATGAAGGTAAAAAGTAAAATTATTTTGTTTTCTCATTCCCCAGTCCCACCTCCAGATTTTTTTTCTACATATATGTGCATATATGTGCATATACATACACAAACATATACACACACATACACACACACACAGCTTCACATACTCCATGTTTCTGCAATTTGCTTTCTTTACTCCCTCAATAATGCATCTCAAGCATTTTTCCACATCAGTACAGAGTTAACATATTTATTAACAGCTATATTATTTAGTACTCTTCCATATGGATACACCATAATTTAACCAGATGCCAATGGAAGCTTCCAGCATTTTGCTATTATAAATATGCTTCAATGAATACTGAGAAATTTTTTTTTTTACTATTATACTTTAAGTTTTAGGGTACACTTATGTTCATACGATGAGTTACTAGTAAAGTTACTGGGTCTTTATATTTTGAAAGATGGTGCCTAACTGCCCTCCAAATCACTTTTGTTTTGTTTTATTTTTGCAATGGAGTCTCTCTCTGTCGCCCAGGCTGGAGTGCAGTGGTGCGATCTCAGCTCACCGCAACCTCTGCCTTCCGGGTTCAAGCAATTCTCCTGCCTCAGCCTCCTGAATAGCTGGAACTATAGGTGCATGACACCACGCTCGGCTAACTTTTGTGTTTTTAGTAGAGATGGTGTTTCACTATATTGGCCAGGTTGGTCTCGAACTCCTGACCTCATGATCCGGCTGCCTTGGCCTCCCAAAGTGCTGGGAATATAGGCGTGAGCCACCACGCTCAGCTGACTCGCTTCTTTTGTAAGCCTGTCAAAAGGCATCCAATCCTTCAAGATTTCACAATCAGTAAATGATACTTGTTATGTATGTAAAATTATTTTATTTTATTTATTTTTTTGAGACGGAGTCTTGCTCTGTCACCCAGGTTAGAGTGCAGTGGTGCGATCTCTGCTCACTGCAAGCTCTGCTTCCTGGGTTCATGCCATTCTCCTGCCTCAGCCTCCCAAGTAGCTGGCACTATAGGCGCCTGCCACCACACCCAGCTAATTTTTTTGTATTTTTAGTAGAGATGGGGTTTCACCGTGTTAGCCAGGAGGGTCTTGATCTCCTGACCTCATCATCCGTCTGCCTCTGCCTCCCAAAGTGCTGGGATTACAGGCGTGAGCCACTGCGCCCGGCCGTAAAAGTATTTAACTATAAATCATTTACAATAAAGTCTCATAACCAGCCATGCGTATTGTAAATTTCTATGACTAATTATTTTAGGTAATTTCAGGGATTAGTAGTGGTTTGTGAGAGAAGTAACTCAAATCTTTTCTTTACTTCAAAATCCCCTGCTGTATATTTTATATCTGAAGTTACGTATTTGTTAATGATTGCTCATACCACCCCTCTATTTTACCTAGAACTTGTGCATATTTCTAACAATTTTATACTATTTTAAAATACACTTTCTTAATCGGCTATTCTGTAATAGTATTTAAACAAACTAAATTTGCAATAGTATTTAAACAAATTATTACTTACTCTGGATTTTTTACTAAAAGGCTCTGAATAAAGTCTGTGGCCAGCTGTGAAACTGATGAAAAAGTTTCTTCTGAATAATCTACATTAACTTGAGAAATATTGAGGTATGTTTCTTGATTATCTTCTCCCACAAATGGTGATGTGTGAGTTAACAACATATATGCTATTATACCAATATTCCTGAAAAACAAGGGAGGGGAACTTAAAATGTATGTTAATTTTTAAACATTTATATAAAGTACAATCGACATTCAACATACTCCTCTCCTCAAAACTGGTATGGTTAAACTACAGATTTACATTGCAAAGTTCCTATATTATTAAAACTAATGATCTCAAAGTGTGCCTCACAGAAAGAGAACACAAGGGAATGCACGTGTTATATAAATACAATGTATTCAATATATATTATTATTGCTACCACCTATCCTTCACACAGATACCTGCTGTGGAGTACACAAAGCTGCTGCAGCATTTCCTAAGTGGTTTCCAATGGCAAAGTGATGACTTGTGAGATGTAAAGAGAGGTTCTGCACAAATAGAGGCTGCAAGTTTGGTGAAGCACGAAGCTGGGCAGGCAAATTTTTTCACTGCAAACCTTTTAAAATCTGTAAATGTGTTAATGGCAAGTCTGGTGCCCAGGAGTCAGAAAAAGACAATATAGTACATGTTTCACCAACTTATTTAGCCATACCATCTTTATTCCTGGGCAAACCCATGAGCAGTTCCACAGAACATGGAACAGGTCTAGACCTTCCACTTGGTCTGAGCAGTCAGTCCCCTTTGTGGTCTCAACTGAAGCTCCAGTATCAGTTCTGGTTCTATTCCCTATCGTATTCTCTCTTTGCTAGCTACAAAAACTCACAATTTCCCAGAGATGTACTCTCATAAAAGTACATTTTTGGGTGGGCCTGACCTAATTATTCTGCTTAACAAATACCTTCTTCTAGCTTTTTTTGTCATCCAGGCTGGAGTGCAATAGCATGATCTCGGCTCACTGCAACCTCTGCCTCCCCGGTTCAAGTGATTCTCCTGCTTCAGCCTCCTGAGTAGCTGGGATTACAGGTACGCGCCACCACGTCCAGGTAATTTTCACATTTTTAGTAGAGATGGGGTTTTGCTACGTTGGCCAGGCTGGTCTCTAACTCCTGACCTGATGATCCACCTGTCTTGGCCTCCCAAAGTGCTGGGATTACAGATGTAAGCCACCATGGCCAGCCAACTCTTTTAGACCTAGATCAGATGTCTCCCTTTGTGAGGTGGAGCCCAGCAATGGACTGTCTGCTGCTGCTTCTATGCTTATTAAGCATTTTGCCTTCATCATAAAATATGTAGCACTGTACTGCAGGTATTTTGTTCTTTTACTCAACTGAGTTTTCATCAGAGAGAGAGATTTTCCTATTTATTTCTATAATTTTGGCTCAGAACTTGTGTTACTTAAAAATAATGGAAAGGTAAATATTTTCCTGTAGCATAATAATGATATTCAAATAAAATCTTTTGAAGAAAGCCTTATTATTTACTCTTGGAGTCAAAGAACCCCAGAATATACATTTCCCAACTTTCCATAACGGTGTTTAGGTAACTAACAACATCTTACCACATATCTGTTGCTGTGGTAATGGGATCATAGTTCAGGATTTCTGGAGCTGAAAGAGAAGATAAAACTTAAATTCAATATTGACAAATTTTAAAACAAGAAAATCACTTTATATTCTGTTATAACTGGGACCGGGCATGATGGCTCATGCCTGTAATCTCAGCACTTTGGGAGGCTGAGGCAGGCAGATCACCTGAGGTCACAATTCGAGACCAGCCTGGCTAACATGGTGAAACCCTGTCTCTACTAAAAATACAAAAATTAGCCAGGTGTGATGGCACATGCCTGTAATCCCAGCTACTCAGGAGGCTGAGGCAGGAGAATCCCTTGAACCTGGGAGGCAT
The DNA here is from genome assembly GCF_009828535.3 of Hylobates moloch. Taxonomy (NCBI): domain Eukaryota; kingdom Metazoa; phylum Chordata; class Mammalia; order Primates; family Hylobatidae; genus Hylobates; species Hylobates moloch. Next base: position 46,164,312 of record NW_026652276.1, on the reverse strand, counting down.
AGGTTGCAGTGAGCTGAGATCCCACCACTGCACCCTAGCCTGGGCGACAGAGTGAGACTCTGTCTCGGAAAAAAAAAAAATTGTAACTGGATTTAATTTTGGAAATCCTAGTGATATAAGATGATAGAAATTTAGAAATTTAGCACAGTATTAATTATCCTATGATTGGACATTTAAACATCCCTAATATTGAGTAAATTATATGATCAGATGGTTCAAAAACATGGATAATATTCTTGGAGTAATTAATGGCTAAGTAGTTAAACTCATTTAGGTTAATCTCAGAAAAAACAATTATAAAAAAGTAAAACGCTAGAAGCTAGAATTTTAAAAAAAATTTTAGTTTTATTACTTTAGAGTTAATTTGCATTATTTTATTAGACTAATTTAGGTTTTTCTTTTGGGGTAAACAGGATTATGTGCATCTGCAATGACATTATGAGCAAATTTTGCTTCTCGGAAATGCTAGATTTTCTTTTTTCTGATGGGAGTTTCGCTCTTGTTGCCCAGGCTGGAGTACAAATGGCATGATCTTGGCTCACTGCAACCTCTGCCTCTTGGATTCAAGCAATTCTCCTGCCTCAGCCTCCCAAGTAGGTGGGACTACAGGCATGCGCCACCATGCCTGGCTAATTTTGTATTTTTAGTAGAGATGGGGTTTCACCAAGTTGGTTAGGCTAGTCTGGAACTCCTGACTTCAAGTGATCCACTCGCCTTGGCCTCCCAAAGTGCTGAGATTACAGGTGTGAGTCACCGCACCCAGCCAGAAATGCTAGATTTTCAAGTGGATTAAACATTCCTCTTAAATTATCAAGGACCTAATTTCCAAAGCAATTAATTTTCTGCTGTCTTCACTTGCCAAAAAAAGTGCAAAATAAATTCTCTATGCTTTCTAAACATTACCATATTATTTCAAATCAGTAGAGTCCAAACTAGGATTTATGAGTGAAAAATAATTTTCTTGTTTCACAATATGGTTTCATAATTTCTCCAAGGAGAAACTGTTTCCTAAAGCCTAACATTTTTATTAATAAAGCCTTTAAATCATATACAGTCAGCTTCTGTTAAACCACCTACATTTTCACATACTTCTGTGAGCTGTGTTACCAATAATTACATTCATTTATTCTAGGACTATAGCCCCAGTTAGCATTCAAAAGTTAGTAATTTTCTCTGTTTTTTATTTTTGGAAAAGACAGCTGCCTAGCTGAGTCGCACTGGTCTGTTTAACTGTATCTTTTCAATGTCCACATGGGGACATCAGTATGAACAACAAACAAAAAAAGGTAAAAAGATTAAAAGTTAAAATACTTCCAATTTATATACTGCTTCATACAACTTAAAAACCTTTCATATGCATAATCTAATCTGTTGATTTCATACAATATGCCCAGATTACCTAATCAAAGGTTCTTTTTGGCACTCTTCTTCAAAACCCTACTTTCACAACCCTATGCAAAACCTCATATTCTAAAGCAGCAGCAATAAAACAAAAATGAGGTGGCCGACTAACAATTCCTGTAAGTTTAAACTGAAGATATCTGTATTGTGAACAGCTCTGGAATTGGGACCAGACAGAAATAGAAGTGAGATCTAGCCAACAGCCAGGCTTCAAAGACAATCATGGGCCACTTGACTGTAGCAGTTTTTCTTTTTCCATTTTTCTCTTTTTCCCTAACTTCCCTCTTACCCATTTCTTTTTTCCTTATGTAGAAATCCTTTATACACAAACATTCAACTTGTACATTTACATATTCAGTGTCCCCTGAATTGCTGTAAATGTTTCATACTTTTATTCAATACATTTCATTTAAATGTGTCATAACCTAACCAAATTTTTAATGTATCAAAATACTTGAACCAATCAAATCCTTTTAACTGAATCGAATTACATGCTCTAAAATATAATTCTACAGCGGTATCATTTACTTAATAAATTTCAAAATGGTATAGAAAATAAAAGGAAATTCTTACCTAAATATTCTGGTGTTCCCATGATTTCCCGAAGTTCACACGCATGCCCTATTTTTCGAGACATTCCAAAATCTACTATTTTAATGTCCCCGAGAGGGTATATGCTGCTCAGTAATATATTCTGTGGCTAAATAAAGTACAACAAAAACATGATAAGTAATATACAATAAAAGCATACTAGTCTCAAACGGAAGGTATATTAAGTGGAACATACGGCTCAGCTATTATACATTTCATTGAGTCATGCATCAAACATTTACTGACTTACTACTTAGGAGGAGCTATTATTCAATGATGCATAAAGCCAAAAACACACCCAAAAAGGATTCTAGGTTTGAAGAGAAAAGAAGTTAAATGGAAAGATTAAGCTATAGAATACTCAGTAATAAAAAGACTACCTCATTCTGTCAATAAGAAAATCCAAGAAGGCTTTGCAGTAGAGATGATGCTTAAGCTGAGACTTGGCGTGGTGGCTCACGCCTGTAATCCCAGCACTTTGGGAGGCTGAGGTAGGCAGACCACAAGGTCAGGAGATCAAGACCATCCTGGCTAACATGGTGAAACCCTGTCTCTATTAAAAGTACAAAAAAAAAAAAAAAAAAATTAGCCAGGCGTGGTGGTGGGCACCTGTAGTCCCAGTTACTCGGGAGGCTGAGGCAGAAGAATGGCGTGAACCCAGGAGGCGGAGCTTGCAGTAAGCTGAGATCGCACCACTGCAATTCAGCCTGGGCGACAGAGCAAGACTCTCTCTCAAAAAAAAAAAAAAAAAAACAAAAGAAAAAGAAAAACAGAAAGGTGCTCTGGGAAACAGCACAAAAGAAGGCATGAAGGAATGAGCATGTAAACATTTCCAGAAATGAAAAATGGTTCAGTACAATGGGATGATTCTGGATGAGCCAGGTCTGACTGTTCCCTGGCTTTAGCTTAGACAATAAGAGGGCATAGTACACCTCATCCATTGCCTCCTAGAACCACATGATTTTGCTTTACTACTACTGTAGGCCCACAGCCTATTACAAAGTCCCCATACCTCTGCCAAGGTGCTGCTCCCAAAATCTGTGCAAATAATTCTAACAGTCACTTAACTTTGGGGCAATCTCATGCTTGTTAAAGCACAGAGCCTATTACAGGAGAAAAGGTAAAGGTAATTAGCTCTGTTGTTGTCGACCACAGGTTTATATGCCATCCCGGACTTCAAGGGCTATGCGATGCTATGTAATGTACTTGCGTTGATGTTAGCAGGAAAATGACCCAACAGGAAGCTGGTGGCAGCATGATTATCTTGGCATTTACTATGTTGCTTCTTTTCCAGTATTTTATCAGTTGGGGAAATAGCATGGATACTAGATGGCAAATACTGTCCCCCTGCTCCATAGTGGGGCCCAAAACAGAACTACAGGGTTTTTTCTTTTGAAAAAGCGGTAAGAGGATTTGGAAATTAAGGGAGAGGCCTGGGCTGTAGGTGGAGATTTTTGAATTATTATTATTATTAAAGTGGTAATAGAAGCCAAAGGGTCATGCAAGGAGACCACATAAAAATAGAAGAATCTAATGCTCAAAAAATGAGAGACAGACTCATTCAGATCTTAAGGTCCTTGTGTGGTTATGAAGGAAGGATAAGGAGAAAGGATAACAACATGAGAGATGGAGATGAGAGACTGGAGGTTCGGGGCTTGGGTAAAGAGCCTGAATGATCTGGAAGAAGCCAAAAGACTGAAAACCTCAAGACAAAAATGAATGAAGGGTAATAGGAGAAAATGAATGAGGATTAGCAGGATTTATTTTCAGAGATGGAGATTACACAATTGAGCATTTCAGAGATAGACAGCATTTTAAAATAAGAAGGTCCAGGATGTGGTTGTAAGAGTGGGATAGAATGGAATAATTCCATCTAATGTAGGATTAGAACACAGGAATGATGCATTTTAAGAGCCCAGTAATTTGAGCTGCTCACACATGCAGTCTTCTCCTTTCTGCCAATATAAAATTAAGGCCCTGTAGCACACGTAAGCAAAGAGCATACCAGTGCAGTCTAGACGACCAGGAACCAACCATTGTTTCCTGTTAATACCAGTTTGCAATTGTGCATACTAAGAGCAGAAGAAGAACACAGATGTTACATTACTTTAAATCACATCTTACGTTACCTTTAAATCAAGGTGTACAATGTTATTCTGATGTAGATAATAAACTCCTTCAAGTATTTGTTTAATGAGTCTGATAACATCATTTTCAGAAACCATTTCAGCCAACTCAGGTAAACACAGGTTGAAAATTTCTCCACCTGCAGCACTTAAATAAAATTCAAAGAACAGAGACTTGAAAATTCATTCACCTAAACACTTTTAAATATTGTGTACCTGTTAAGTAAAAGACATACAACTATATAAATGTTAATACATTACACTTAAAGACAGGGCAGGGAAGTGAGAGATCTTTAAGGAAAAAAATAAGTGATGATGGCTGGGCGCGGTGGCTCATGCCTGTAATCCCAGCACTTTGGGAGGCTGAGACAGGCGGATCACTGAAGGTTGGGAGTTCAAGACCAGCTTGGCCAACATGGTGAAACATCTCTACTAAAAACACAAAAATTCGCTGGGCATGGTGGCAGGTGCCTATAATCTCAGCTACTTGGGAAGCTGAGGCAGGAGAATCACTTGAACCTGGGAGACAAAGGTTGCAGTGAGCCGAGATGGCACCACTGCATTCCAGCCTGAGCTACAGAGCAAGACTCCATCCCAAAAGAAAAAAGAAAAAAGAAAAGAAAATAAGTGATGAGACTATTTCAAATTCTGGGTACTAATACTTGAATATTAATAAATAAAACTGAATTGCTTTATGATCTAATAATGTTGCAGCCTGCCTTCACTGCAATAAAGATAATAAAAATAGTAGCTCTTTGTGCTCTCCTCATATGTATACATCTATATGTATTCATATATATACATATGTTTTCATATATATGAATTCTTATATATGTATTTTGAGCCTCATGACAAACATGTGAGGTACATGGTTATTACACCCATTTTACAGTAGAAACAAGTACAATTAGGTTAAGAAACTTGAATATGAGTAAGAATCTGCATTCTTAGCCAATACCATCCTGTATTGTAGCTTCATGCAGAATACTTGGGGCCAGAACACAAATAAATAAATAAATAAATTCTAAAGAACTGAAATTTAAAGAATGCTGAAAAAGGCATAGTGAAAAATTTCTAGGTTTGGAATGAATTATTGAAACATAAAATCCTAACTCTTCTATTTACCTGCAATATAACTTAGGGTCAGTTACTTATAGTCATCCATAAAGCAGAAATATCAATAAAATCAATAGATTTTTTTGGGGGGGATTAAATCTAAATAAGATAAAATTAGTCAGAACATCATGCAAAAACATTTATACAGTTATTCATCAAATTTGTAAGGTATATTTGGGAATACACAAGTATATTCTATATGATAAAATAGTAACACACTCTAGAAAATATTATTACTGTATTTTTACTTCTTTGGCTCACTGCTACTACCACATCAAGAACAGTATCTAGCATGCACTGCAGTAGGTGGTCAGTAATGTTTATTGAATGAATGAATGATGGAATGGGCAGTGATTCTTTAGAGGGGTTGAAACTGGGGATTCAGAAGTCTCAGTGACTGCCAAGAGGAAGAAATATGTCATAAGTGTTAGGAGCCATAAGAAGAAAAAATAATGGTGGGCTCAAATTTGAGTCCCAAGTTGAAAGTCACAAGGACTGACACTTCACACTGCAGATATAATTTGCAATTGAGCAATCTAAACACAGTAAGCCAGTTAGAAGCCACAAACATTTGCTGCTTTACACTTTCTGACTTTGCAGAAAAAAACTCTGTAGGACAGCTTATAAGGAATACATGTGAAAGCTCCAATCACGTATATGTCACTTTAAACCCATTACACTCACCAAAATTTGCTGTAAATTCGTGAGACATAATTTTTTTTTTTTTTTTTTTTGAGACGGAGTCTCACTCTGTTGCCAGGCTGCAGTGCAGTGGCGCCATCTCGGCTCACTGCAACCTCTGCCTCCTGGGTTCAAGAGATTCTCCTGCCTCAGCCTCCCGAGTAGCTAGGACTACAGGCGCACGCCACCACGCCCAGCTAATTTTTGTATTTATTATAGACGAGGTTTTACCATGTTGGCCAGGATGGTCTCGATCTCTTGACCTCGTGATCTGCCCATCTTGGCCTCCCAAAGTGTTGGGATTACAGGTGTGAGCCATCGTGTCTGGCCGAGACATTAATTTTAATATCTGCCTCAACATATCATGATAAAGATAATCTGAGTATTGAAAAGTGTAGTTTGCTATTAAATTTATAGTAGTGAACTCCAAAATAAGGTATAGAGAGACCATTTTGGGAATTCACATTTTTTTAATCTAAAAAAAGAAATACACTAATCTTCAAGAATAATTAACATACAGACTGCCTAGCGGCCCTTGGTCTGCATGTCAGTATTCATTTCTCACACCCCTTCTCAAGGTCTCCTGAGGGTAGAGTGGCACAGAATGGCAGTGACACCATCACTCCTTCCCTTTCCGGTTACACTGTTTAGTTTCAATGATACAAATCCTCTCAAAATAGAAAGTGGTCTAAATACATTCCTGCAAAGACAGTCAAAATAATATTACAAATAGTATTATATTAGGTAACAGTACTAATGCAATCATAAGCAAATAAGAATCACTTTAGATTCTCTTAGAATTTATTTTTTGTTAGGTACTTTACAGGATATAAATACTAATAATCTAGTCCTATCTTATAAAAATCAGACCAAATAACTTGAAATTATTAGAAAACAGTATAAAATATGAATTTATATATTTACACCCCCTAAATATATAAAAAATAGATGTGTATTCTTCATATGTACAGCAACATAAATTGTTTAGGTAAGAAATTTATTCTTGAATACTTTATGATTATTTACCAACATTTTATATTACAAATTCATTAAAGTTACTTCAATAACCAGAACACTCCACCAATTCTAAAAGTAAAAACAAAATACAAGAAAGTAAAGTGAAAGTATGGAAAGCAATTCCCAGTGCCTAGGAAGAGACAGGATAGCATGGTGCATATAGGAGTACCTACTGAAATCAAGACTGCCTGGGTTTCACTGTAGCTCTGTCACTAACTAGGCTAGGTGAACTGGGACAAAATGTGCCTCTGTTTCTTCTACTGTAATGTGAATAATAGAATAGCTCCTGCTTCATGGTCTAAGAATTAAATTGGATAATCCACATAAAGAATTGAGCACAAACATCCTAAAAGAATCAAAGCAGATCATTTCAATAAATACTTATCACAGTGTCTGACACATGGTAAATATTCAATAGATAACAGCTATTTTTTTTTTTTTCCCGAGACTGAGTCTTGCTCTGTCGCCCAGGCTGGAGTGCAGTAGCGCAATCTCGACTCACCACAACCTCCCCCTCCCGGGTTCAAGCAATTCTCCTGCCTCAGCCTCCTGAGTTGCTAGGACTACAGGCGTGTGGCACCACACCCGGCTAATTTTTTGCATTTTTCAGTAGAGACGGGGTTTCACCATGTTAGCCAGGATGGTCTCCATCTCCTGACCTCGTGATCCACCCACCTCGGCCTCCCAAAGTGCTGTGATTACAGGCGTGAGCCACTGCGCCCAGCCAATATCAGCTATTATAATGAGCCAACAAACATTAATTGCAAATCTAGCCAACATCTCGCCTTTCCAAATTTTGGGACTTTTTGTTGAACTCTGATTTTGAAGGAAATTTTTAAAGTCTTTGCTAAATTAAAATCTATTTTTAGAAACACTATATGGTACACATAAAGATGCACACACTATATTCTTAAGTGAAAAAGGAGAGTTACAGTATGCCCAGTAGATCAAAATTTTATCTCTAAAACTACATATGCACAGACCAAAAAATAAGAGTAATTTTTAAATACAGGAACATACCATAAAGTAACCATCATTTACATGTGATTTCTCTTTTCTGTATCTCCTAAATTTAACACAATGAATAGGTATTACTTTTATAATCAGGGAAAATATCCTCAGTTTTTTGCTTGTTTGTTTTAATAGTAAGATCAAATAAAATACTATGATTGTCAGCCAGTCACACTGTCTCTTCCTTTTAGTTTGACAAGCTGACCAATGCATTTCGTAGGACTGCCATTTCTCACACAACAGAGGAACGAAGGTGGAGCTACAGAAAATACGAAAATTAGGAAGAGTTAAGAGGAGGGAAAGAACAGATAACATAAGAAGCAAATTGCAGAAGTTAGCAGAAATTGGAAAAAAAAACAGGCAATGAGTAGCAAACAAGACTTCTGTTAAGGAAACCACTCTGAGCAGTCACCCAGAGCAGTGACTAAAAAAAAAAAAAAACAAAAGAAAAAAAAGAAAAAGAAAAATATCTACAGTCAGAAAAGCCGCCTATATCATTATCATTGACCTGGGAGCTACAATCAGGTGACTTCTACTCTTTCTCTCTAAAAAGAGTTTGCCCCTTGCAGGGATATCAACAAAAAAATTTAGAAATTCAGCAACTGTGTTCACTTGCTCATGCATATATACATGTGTTATGTGTGACAATATGTGATAACAATACTTTCGCACAGGTTACACAGTCATGAAAACCTATGTGCTATATATTATCTAGATCTATATCTGTCTTTTATAGGAACAGCAAGTAGAGAAGATCTTTTAGAAATATTCCTACAACATAAAGTTAATATGTGAAAGATTAAAATCAGAATATTTTCCTATCAAAAATGATAGATTTCTGTGAGTTATAGAGAGCCAAGATTTTCAGTAAAACAAAGTAATATCTCAATTATCCATAAAATGCAAATCTAGTCATATAGCTTTGAAAAGCCATGGTAAAGATTTTTAAAATAAGCATTTATTTCTGGTGATCAAAACGAACTTGTTTTAAGATTTGAATATTAAGTCTCTTTAAAATTATATTCCTATGCTAATGGAAGAAACACAGTCCATGGGATTTTAGAATGGAAAGACACTGGAGTATTAACTAGACATATGATGTGAATACCAATCTCCTTTTTTGCAGGATTGCTTTAAAAATCAAATGAGAATACAGATAATGTGCCTATCACACTGCCTGCCAGAGTGTAAATGTTCAACATACGTTATGGCTGAAATTGTTAAGATCATATTAAAATGTTATTTCTCTGGTGACTGAGATCATTCCAGAAGGTAAGGCTTTCTGTTTTGCATGTTTTGGTACAGTCTCCATCCTTTTCTGTTGGGTACTTAGCATTTACTTAGAGATGTTTAGTAGACAAAATTTCTTGACAAAAAGAAAATAGCATTCTCACATAATCTGAGTTGTCTCTGATGAATGTAAGTTCCCCTTTTGATCTTCACTATTTCTAGGACAAAGTTTTTGTTGTGTTCTCCAAAAGGTAAGTTTTGTTTTGTTTGTTTTTTGTTTTTTTTTTTTTTGAGACTTAGTCTTGCTCTGTTGCCCAGACTGGGGTGCAGTAGTGCGATCTCGGCTCACTGCAAGCTCTGCCTCCCAGGTTCACACCACTCTTCTGCCTCAGCCTTCCAAGTAGCTGGGACTACAGGCGCCTGGCTAATTTTTTGTATTTTTAGTAGAGATGAGGTTTCACCATGTTAGCCAGGATGGTCTTGATCTCCTGACGTTGAGATCCGCCCATCTTGGCCTCCCAAAGTGCTGGTATTACAGGTGTGAGCCACCGTGCCCAGCCAAAGGTAAGTATTTTTTATGACCAACTTTAATTTGCTCAAAATGCAGCATTAAAAACTTAATATGTCCAATTAGATAACACCTTCCTTCCAGAAGTTTTTAAAAAAGCTTTTTAATATGTATAGCTATATTTTATTTAATTCTACAAATATGCGTTAAAGACACTTGGTATGGAAAAGTCTTTGTCTCATGGATAGTGGTGATGGAATGACTCAATTATCCTCAAATTTTCCTCCCTATGTATAAATAGATCTAATACTACCTTCCAGAAAAGTAAGATTTATATTACTTTCTGAAGAAATAAAAGGCTAAAACAATCATGTAGACTTCATAACTCGCAATGAAATATTTTCCCATGAACTATGTATTAAAATAAAAAAGGAAAGATTTTAATAACTGTTAAAAGTGACAAGCAGGTTGCAAGAATTTGAGATTAATTCACACAAGTAAACTAATCCAAAAAATAGGTTAGGTAGAGGCAAAACAAAACACAAAAGCAAAAAGAGCCTATAGTTTTTCCAGAAGAAAGTTCTAGATTGATTCATATAATTAGCAAATGTAACAAATCAAAAAAGTGCCTTTTTTTTTTTTGAGATGAAGTCTCGCTCTGTTGCCCAGGCTGGAGTGCAGTGGTGCCATCTCAGCTCACTGCAACCTCTGTCTCCCAGGTTCAAGCATTCTCCTGCCTCAGCCTCCTGAGTAGCTGGGACTAGAGGCGTGCACCAACATACCCGGCTAATTTTTTGTATTTTTTAGTAGAGATGGGGTTTCACCCTGTTAGCCAGAATGGTCTCTATCTCCCGACCTCGTGATCCCCCTGCCTCGGCCTCCCAAAGTGCTGGGATTACAGGCGTGAGCCACCACGCCCGGACAAAAAAGTGCCTTTTAAAAGTGACTGTGTGCTGCTCATATGGAAGGAAATTTGACAACATCTAATACAACTACATATGCATTTACTCTTTGACCAACAATCATTCTTCTAGGAATTTACTCTAAAGCTACATCTCCATAATAATTCCCATTCACAGAAGGTCGACTAACTAAAGCAAGATCCAACCATACAACAGAGTACTATGCAGCCATTTAAGAAATCAGCCATAATAATAGTCAAAAAGATGCCTATGAACTAATGTAGAATGATTTCTGGAATATATTCTTAAGGAAACAAACAAAAACACAAGGTGCAAAGGAGTATATATACTATACTACCTTTTCTGTAAGTAAGAATAGTAAATATATACAAGTGTGCTTATATTTGCAAGAAGAAACACATAAAGAATGAGCCAGAATGAATAAATGTGGTTACCTACAAAGGTTCGGCTGGAAGAGAGTAGAAAGAATAGGAATGAGAGCAAGATTTTGCAGTACAGGGGATACATGTTTATACTTTTTTTGGTGGTTTAAAAAAACAATTATTTATTTTTTATTTTTTTAATATATGGAGATGAGGGTCTCAGTTTGTTGCCCAGGCTGGTCTCGAACTCCTGGATTCAAGTGATCCTCCGGCCTTGGCCCAAATTGCTAGGATTACAGGCATAAGCTACTATGCCTGGCCACATTTTTTTAAGTTTTGAATCATGCAAACCTTTTTTAGAATTTCAGAATAAGAATTTAAAAAATCACATCCTAACACTGAATATAAACAGAAACAAATGTATCTAACTATATATATAACTCTAACTAGATACCCTTAATGGGCTATAGTCTAACTGTAAAAACAAAGTCCAAAAAAAAAAAAAAATTGTACTAAGTAGTTTGCTGTTGGTAGTAGTATTAGTATTGTTATGCTGTAACTATTTTGTACGTATTGTTGGATAAAGTGAATGAGCAAGTATTGCTGAGAACCTGGGTTTTCACTGTGAGAGAGGGGAGATGCACATACAGAACGTGAGAAGCGATGAAGAACCTTGTAGTGGTGGACTTGAATTGGAGCTATGAGACTAAATTCATGATTTTGAAAAAATGATTTCCTAACACTATCCTTAGAAAAGGCCTAAAAATAACAATACTCCATTAAAAGTGAGCATGTCCAACACCCATATTTGGTTTCTAAATGCTATTCCCCACTTAAAAAAACCAGAACTTCTCAGAGAGATGGCTGATTACATGTCTGGGGCAGGCAAGATAACAAGATGACCCTGGAAATCTTGGTGTGCATAAAGCAAGGGAGTCCTCAAACACCAATGAGATTATATCAAAAGGACACAGAAGTAGCTTGAAAGGGAACCACCAATAAGCTTCGGACAATTTGAGCATGAAGAAAAGACAGTGGCAGAAACTGATTAGAACTCATTAATTAAAACATAATGGGTTATTTTCTGTTAATGCCATGTGTTAGATTAATTTAAAAAAACATGAAATCCATAGAAATATTAAAAAGTGGGACAGGGAAATCACTAGATGAAAAGTTAAGAAGATAATATTGGCCAGGAGCGGTGGCTCACGCCTGTAATCCCAGCACTTTGGGAGGCCGAGGTGGGTGGATCACGAGCTCAGGAGATCGAGACATATTGGCCAACATGGTGAAACCCCGTCTCTAGTAACATACAAAAAATTAGCTGGGTGTGGTGGCACATGCCTGTAATCCCAGCTACTTGGGAGGCTGAGGCAGGGCAATCGCTTGAACCAGGATGTGGAGGTTGCAGTGAGCTGAGACTGCGCCACTGCACTCCAGCCTGGTGACAGAGCAAGACTCCATCCAAAACAAAAAACAAAAAAAAAAGATAATATTCACATAGTCTGTAAATATCACCACACAGATTAATTAAAAAGGGAAAATGTTCCTTTACAATGAGGAGAGCTAGAAGACTACACCTTAAGCATGTTCAAATTTAGCAAAACCAGTAATAAAACAACCTGACTTTATTGCCACCTGATGTGATACAATAAATACACATCATCACCCACACCAAACACTTCAGCATAAAAAGGAATATTGTAATACCGACAACTTTCAAATGGTTCAGTAAATGTGGCAAAATGCCAACAACTGGTGAATAAAAGTGAAGAGTATAAAGATGTTAATGGTACTATTTTTTCAACTTTTCTACAGACTTGAAATTTTGTAAAATAAGAGTTGGGGAAGAAAAAGTGTGTAGGATGATTTGAGGACAGAACTGACTGGGTGATAGTTATTAAAGATTCCACCATTTTAATTTTACCATGTTAAAATTATGCCACACTACTAAAACAACTATACCTGATTAAATTTTTACCTTCAACTGAGACTACTAAATGTGACAATGCCACCCCAAAAGCGGAAGGCATAGTAATTAAGCCAAAGTCCTAGCAACAAATTTAGTGGGTCTTAGTCACTCTGGTAAGAAATTTAATACATTAATCCACTTAAACATTTTCTGAGTGCTTGCTACATTTCAGTCAGAGGTATAGAGATCAGTAAGTTCTGCCAGTTTACTGGGTAAGGTACCTGAGTCAATTTTCCGGAGTATGAACAAGGTCCATCCATAAAATGTCTCAAATCTTTCCGGTGTATTTTGTCGTTGCTGTTTGGATGAACCCCCAAAAGAGGATTTTATGAAAACAGTCAATGTTCTTATGTATATTCATCCTCCAAACCTAGTATTCCACTACTGTTTTGACAAATGTTAGCTACTTTTTACACACTTCAAACATGCAGATGTTATGCAAGTAGGTAACTTTTTAAAGGTCAGCTGAAGAATCTTTGACAAAAATAGTAACAAAATATATAAAAAATGAAATCATATTGGTAGTATCTTGGCCTTTTCTGCAATTCTAATTTATTTTGAAAGTGCTATATAACATGCCTTAATATGGTTCTGGGAAATGTACATAGTATTCATTCTTAAATGAACTACTTGTCAGTTTAACATTTTGCAAAATCTTCATTTTCATTCACAAGTTGATTCCAGCCAATCTATTTTGTGGAACAAAAACATTAATTTAAAAATAACTAAATACAAAAATAAGGTTAATATACCTTTAAATTTAAAAAGGCAATGATGCAAGTTAGTTACTAAAAAGAATTACTATAGTTAGCAATACATTTTTTACTAAAATAAACACTTATCTCTTCGTAGTTTATCACAAAATGTATTTACTTCATTAAAAACTATTGGCACCTAAGGCATACTGAACATAAATCTAACTGATCTCTTCCAATTGTCACAGATGTTCAAACACATTTTACATACTTAGAATAAACGTGTGGACAATCATGCAACAAAGGCACTCTGTAAGAGTCACAAGTCAATATACTAGGTAACAAACCGTTACCTTAACAATCCTCTACCCCTACCACCTGGTGAACTGTAGCATACTGGGGGTGTTTTCACTTTTTCACAGACTTGTTGCAAGAGATATATTTATTTCTTATTGCTACAACTAACATAGTGCTTTACACATTACACATACTAAATGTATTTCTTTAACAAACAATGTTTTAAGCATAGTTTTATGCAGTTTCCCTTTCTATTCTCCTTATTTTCTTGAAGGTATTTTTCAAATAGATGAAGAAAATATACAAATTACTCCAATTCTATCTGCCCATCAGACTGTGTTCCAGAAAAATTCAATCAATTAGCCATTAACAAAATAATGTATATTCATTTCTCCACATTCCTCAAATGTTGTGTTTGTCAATTGTTTATTCTGTGCTGTTAGTTTTTGTGTATGTGCCTGAGGCTGTACATTTAGTCTTATGAAAATATCTGAATATAAATTAGGTCCCTTCTACATTTTATTAACAGGACTCTTTATAAGTTCTTGTCACACTTTTATCATTCTTGTTCTTGACATTTTAATCACCATACCAATTAAAATAGGTACCATTTAGTATATACTTACTATTCCAATATCAAAATGATTTCACTTGTATTTTCATAGACCTCATGAAGATTAATAACACGGGGACAAGACTTTGCCAATTCAAGCACAGCAATCTCGTGTAAAATCTCTGCTCGACAATCCTGTCCTCTTCTTCTCTTTTTTAGAAATTTTGCAGCATATTCTTGGCCAGTAGATTTTGAAATACATTGTCTAACCACAGCAAATTTTCCTCTGGGGGAAGATGAGAACAATCAATTTTAATTTTTCTGCAGAGAACAACGTTAGTATATTACAGATTCTGTTATACCTCCAACTTAAAGTCAATTCTTTGAAATATCTGTGCCATGAAGAATTTATCTTTATTCTCTAAATTGATTCAAATATCATATGTATTTTTATAAAATTTATAGTGCTATCACGTACAAATGTAAATGGCAAACTATAGCATCAGGATAAGACAGAATTATATTTATTCTTCACTATTAAAATGATACATTATCTTGGGAGGCGGAGGCAGGCGGATCACTTGAGGTCAGGAGTTCAAGACCAGCCTGGCAAACATGGCAAAACCCTGTCTCTACTAAAAATACAAAAATTAGCCAGGCGTTGTGGCACATGCCTGTAATCCCAGCTATGCAGGAGGTTGAGGCAGGAAAATCTATTGAACCTGGGAGGCAGAAGTTGCAGTGAGCCAAGATCATGCCACTGTACGCCAGCCTGGGTGACAGAGTGAGACTGTCTCAAAAAAAAAAAAAAGATACATTATCATTGCAGGGAAATAATCTCATTTGCATACCAACTCCATGCCATGCTCTTGATATAAATTATTGTGTTTAAGTATCACAACAATCCTATATAATAAATGCTCTCCTGTTCTTCACACCTCAGAGAAGATATGTAATTTAGTCAAGGTAAAGATTTAAACTCAGGTCTATTTCCAAAAACTGTACCCTTCACAGGGTATCATGTTAATTCTCTAATTAGAATAGCTTACCTTCAAATATAAAATATTAAAGTGAATGCAAAAATGGGTATTTGACTTATTTAATTAGTAATTTTTCCTTTCAACACAATCAATTTTTACCACCTTTAAAACTTTCTATCACAATTGTCAATTGTTTTAGCAATATGTCTCTTAGTAATGCTCAGTAGTCTTCGAAGCCTGTAACAGATAACTAAGGTATATGTGTCCCACAGAAAATATTCAAAGATACTTCATGATAAACTAAGAAAATAATGGTTATCAACAGCTATGTACAGACACATCCATTAAGGTCATGTTTATCATTTTAGAAATAAGTATGCTTTTAGCTGTCTCCAATGGCAGTGCTTAGTACCTCTGCCAAAATTTAAAGACACCGAAAATTCATTTCTATTAGCATATGTGTGTACTGTAAGTCTACAGCTGCCCAAAATTTATTTTCACAAAGGCCTAAAGCTATTCTGAGTCAAGGATTATTTTGGGAAATTAATAAAAGCTATTCTACTGACTGCCTACCCAGAAAAATATACACAAGCCCTTAAATAGGAAGTTTTACATGTAATTCCAGAGGATTTTCAGATCTTAAAGCCCATCCATAAACCTTGTAAGGCTGGGTATAGGGGATCCAAAATTAAGAACCTCTACCTTAACTTTTGAATTACTCTCTGGTTTCTGATACTAACAAATCAGGTATATATAAAAGATCTTCAGGAAGCAATGTTTGTTCCATAACTCCTCTTGCCCCCAATTCCCTTCAATATTTCTAACACAGTCCATCAGACTCTTAGCATGGAAAACAAAACTTAGTGTTTAGGGGTACGGGGTGGAAACTGGGGGACTAAATTGCTTGACTGTATTTTACTAGCTATTCGCAAAGGCCAAGATGACAAAGATTCCTACTTTTTATTACCCAAATTTCCTCAAAATTGGTGCCAATGAAAAGTACCGGAAATCAAACTATAATTTGACTCTTCTATATTTATCAAAATATATTAACACATCAACTAAATAAATTTGCATATAAAAACCTGATTCTTTGAAAGCAGTTTTAAGATTTGAGAATGTTTAACTATAAAATATTTTCTCATTGTATGCAGAAGGAATACAAATTGATGGGTTTCGATGAGCACACACACACAAAAATTAGTCCCCTTACTTTTTATTCAATCCATTGGTGTTTCATAATTTTATACTGGATAAACTGAGTCAGAATAAGATTAAACACCCATGAAAGGTCATAAATGGAATCGGAGCCCCAAGAATAAAACTGTGAAATGTGAATTCCTAACTTTCTGTTCTAATCACTATAAAACAATTCCTCCCTTTAAAACAGTTTTGTTGGGCCGGGCGCAGTGGCTCATG
>NW_026652276.1:44680078-44857544 GCF_009828535.3 Hylobates moloch | reverse complement strand
GGCCGAGGCAGGCGGATCACCTGAGGTCAGGAGTTGGAGACCAGCCTCAGCCGGGATTCCCCCATTGCACTTCAGCCTGGGCAACAAGAGTGAGACTCGGTCTAAAAAAAAAAAAAAAAAAAGTCATCATATAGACAGTAGGGCAAAGTACCCACGTAAAAAGATTAATTCTATGATTACAGTGAATTTGACATCAACCAGTAAATGTGTTTATAATCGTAACACAGTCCTTACTAACAATGTAATCAAGGCTTTTTTTTTTTTTTTGAGACTGAGTTTTGCTCTCTTACCCAGATTGGAGTGCAATGGTGCGATCTCAGCTCACCGCAACCTCCACCTCCCGGGTTCAAGCGATTCTCCTGCCTCAGCCTCCGAAGTAGCTGGGATTACAGGCATGCACCACCACACCTGGCTAAGTTTTGTATTTTTAGTAGAGACGGGGTTTCTCCATGTTGGTCAGGCTGGTCTCAAACTCCTGACCTCTTGATCCACTCGCCTCCGCCTCCCAAAGTGCTGGGATTACAAGCGTGAGCCACCGCACCCAGCCAAAAATTTCTTAAAATCATCTAGTATCCAGCTTTCAAATTTCTTAGTCTCATATACATTTTTTTATATTTAGTTTGCACAAAAGAAAATCAAAATGAAGCCTTTTACATCTTTTAAATCTACAACTGTCTCCTCCTTCCCTTCGTTTTTTACTTGATATTTACTCACTGAAGAAACTGGGCAACTTGTCTTATAGAATTTTCCACATTCTGGAGTTGGCAGATAGTGTCCCCTTGGTGTCATTTAACATGTTCTTTTCTTTTTGGTTTGAGTCAGGGTCTCTCTGTGTCACCCAGGCTGGAAGGCAGTGGAATGATCACAGGTCATTGCAATCTCAAACTTCTGGGCTCCAGTGATCCTCTTGCCTCAGCCTCCCCAGTAGCTGGGACTACAGGCGTGTACCACCATGTCCAGCTAATTTTTAAATTTATTTTTGTAGAGATGGGGTCTCACCATGTTGCCAAGGCTGGTCTCAAACTCCTGGCCTCAAGTGACCCTCCTGACTCAGCATCCCAAAGTGTTGGGATTTCAGGCATGAGCTACTGTCCCTGGCCTGAAACTGTGCTTTAAAGAAGACCTTACTGGAATACTGGAAATATTTAAGATTTAAAGAAGAGCAAGTGAGAGGTGACAACGTGCTGGCAGCCCTCGCTTGCTCTTGGCGCCTCCTCGTCCTCGGCGTCCACTCTGGCCACACTCGAGGAGCCTTTCAGCCTGCCACTGCACTATGAGGGCCCCTCCCTGGGGCTGGCCAAGGCAGGAGCCAGCGCCCTCTGCTCGCCAGGAGGTGTGGAAGGAGAGGCGCGGGTGGGAGCCGGGGCTGCGTGTGGCACTCACGGGCTGGCGTGGGTTCTGGGTGGGCATGGGGTTGGCAGGCACACACTTGGCGCAGCCAGCCAGCGCCTTCTGGGCTTGATCCGGGGACAAGCTCCCTCTGGGCTGCCAGAATGCCTAGGCTGGGTGCTGCAGAGACCCTGGGGAGTGCCAGTGAGAGGTGAAGCCTGCTGGGCTTCTGGGATGGGTGGGGACTTGGAGAACTTTTCTGTCTAGCTAAAGGTTTGTAAACGCACCAATCAGCACTTTGTGTCTAGCTAAAGGATTGTAAATGCACCAATCAGCACTCTGTGTCTAGGTCAAGGTTTGTAAATGCACCACTCAGCACCCTGTGAAAACGGACCAATCAGCTCTCTGTAAAATGGACCAATCAGCAGGATGTGGGTGGGGTCCGATAAGGGAATAAAAGCAGGCTGCCTGAGCCAGCAGTGGCAACTCTCTAGGGTCACCTTCCACGTTGTGGAAGCTTTGTTCTTTTGCTCTTCCCAATAAATCTTGCTGCTGCTCACTCATTGGGTCTGTGTCGCCTTTAAAACCTGTAACGGTCACCGCGAAGGTCTGCAGCTTCACTCCTGAAGCCTGAGAGACCGCGAACCCACCGGGAGGGACAAGCAACTCCAGATGCGCTGCCTTTAAGAGCTGTAATGCCGCAGAGGTCTGCAGCTTCACTCCTGAAGTCAATGAGACTACGAACCCACTACAAGGAAGAAACACGTCTG
This sequence comes from Hylobates moloch, assembly GCF_009828535.3. Classification (NCBI taxonomy): domain Eukaryota; kingdom Metazoa; phylum Chordata; class Mammalia; order Primates; family Hylobatidae; genus Hylobates; species Hylobates moloch. The sequence goes on along the minus strand of NW_026652276.1, from coordinate 44,855,445 downwards.
AACATCAGAAGGAACGAACTTGGGACACACCATCTTTAAAAACTGTAACACTCACAGTGAGGGTCCGTGGCTTCATTCTTGAAGTCAGCAAGACCAAGAACCCACCAATTCCGGACACACAAGGATTGTGTATTTAAAAGTAGTTGATACAGAATTGTCCATGCAGCTACAGAACCACCTCAATCTACAAGTACATCATGTGTTGTACTGCAAAATGTTTGACAAACCTTGTAGCTGATGATTTCAATTTACTCCACAAAGTATCTAGTAAGGGGTGACTGCAATGAACCAAGCAAGAGGAGAAAATAATCATAGACACAACAGCTGGAATATTGCTTTAAATGTAAATCATATCAAGTAACTATTCTGCACTCAAACTCTAATGGCTTTCCTTCACGCTTAGAATACAATAAAAAATTAGCAGCGTACTATGGCTTCCGTGGCACTAAGCTCTGCCTACCTCTCTGACCTTATTTCCTACCACTTTCCTCCTCTTACTGTGCTCCAAACTCCTTGCTCTTCCTAAAGCATGCCAAGATTGTTCCTGCCCGGGGCCTCTGCACTTGCTGTTCCATACACCTGAAAGTCATTTTCTCCCAAGTAATCAGAGTTCACTTCATTTTAGGCCTTTGTTCAGTGTCGTCCTCTCAGAGCCCCTCCTAACCACCCTATATAAAACAGCACCCTACCATATTCCTCCCTCTTCATCTCCTTATCCTGCTTTCCTGTTTAGTCTATGGGACATATAACAAGCAGCCATTGTACTATATACTAATTGGTTTCTTTTCCCCACTAGGATATAATTCTGTGACAGTGAAAACTTTTGCTCACTTCCCCAGCATCTAGTAGGTGCCACGCAAATATCTGACTACATTTAAACAACAATCTATCTCATTTACTGTTCCCAAACTATATTAAATAGGTAGTATTGTCATCCTCACTTTACAGTTTGCAGGAAAACTATTGGCGCACAAACCTTAAGTAAAGACCTGAGAACAAACTGAGGGAACAAGAAGTCTGGACTTGATGACTGATTACCGGAACAAGTAAATCAAAGCGAAGTCGTCTGATTAGTATGGAATAAGGAAAACCCAAACCATACGAGAACACCAATTAAAATGTGGGACACGCAGGAAGAAGGCAGACGGAACTGCTGCTGGATAACTGAGTCTTTCCTAATGACAGGACCTTATGTTGCCCTCACAATTACCCTGTAAGGTAGGCAAGGCAGGCATTGTATTAGACAATCATTAACAAGCAGGACGCTGACAGCCAGGCTTTGCAGCCAGGAGTGGTGGCCTGTCTGACTCCGCACTCACGGGTTTGGACAGTTACATAATTAACACTCAAATCCTGGGGCTTCCCGCAGCCCCCAGGCGGGGCTCACGTGACTGGCCTCCCGGAAGCGGACCCCAGGAGAACCAGGCAGTTGGTTAATCCAGGAACAGTTCCAGCGCGGGGCGTGGACTGAGCAGTCACTGAGTATTACGCAAATTGCGCGAGCGCACGGGAAAAGCGATTGGTCGGTCAGGAGAGAGGGGTGTGTCCTGGCAGGCCCGCAGCTCCTCCGATTGGCCGACAGGCTGACGGGAAGGTTTACAGTCAGCGTGTGTCAGCGACGTGCAACCCGGAAGGGAAGAAGGGGCGTGTCAGGCTGCGCAGGGGGCCAGTCCATTGGCTGGAAGAGACGGGAGCCGGGCTGCGGGCCCGACCAGAGGAGGGCGGTGCTGCAGGGCTGGTCCGGGAGGTGACGACCGGCTTCGGAGAGTCTACCATGGCAGCTCGGACTGGTCACACGGCCTTGAGAAGGGTAGTCTCGGGATGCCGTCCGAAGTCGGCGACAGCGGCCGGGGCGCAGGCGCCCGTGCGGAATGGCAGGTAATCAACAGCGGGGGCGCTGGGACGAGAGTAGTTTTCGATTTTGGCTGCCGAGTTGGGGGACCGGAAGGATTTGGAGGTGAGGCAGAGCCGGACTCGGTGCATTTCCGTGTCTTTAGAGGAGAAGGCTTTTTTGCGTTTGGCATATGAGGGACTCAAGAGCGGCGCGCATCACCTTGGGCCCAAGGCTGTGCTCGTGGCTCGTTTCCCTCGTGAGAGGCGGTGAATCATCGGCGAAGCGACTTTGGAAGCAATTTGGCCATTGGTGCCTTGGGGCTCTTCCGGTCTCCTCCCCTATGGCTTGTTGCTAGTGCTGTTGGAAAGTTTTAACTTTGCGCGGAAGGGTTGCCGGCTGCTGGCTGTATGGGAATTTGTGTTTGGCGGTGAGCCCCTTTCTCCGGTTCCTTCTACCTGCCAGATGGTCATATGGTTTTTCCCAATTTCTGAAAGAGTGCTTTGCCCTCGCCGTTTAGTGTTTACAAAACTAAATATAGCCAACATAAGGGACCTGGATTTTTTCACTCTGCTCCAACTTACAGGTCCTGTAACCTTGAAGCATAGTCTGCTTTCGATTTTCCTGGTTGGTTTATTTTTTGGTAGGTGGGGGTGGAGATGGAGGTCGGGACATGGATACCATACTTGTACGACTTAGTTTCCTTTTACTAATAACATTGTAATATTCTTGAAAATTAAAGTTAGTGTGTTTAAAATGAATTCAGGTGTACAACATATGAGGTGGGGAGAGAAAACACAAATCTGGTTGAGCCCCAGGACATTTAGATTAAATGAAGATCCGACCCTACTGGAAACAAGGGAATATTTTTTTAAAAAAAAGATTCAATGAAGAATTTTTAAAAACACTAACAACCTTACCAAATCCAAATCCCTTTAGACAAATGTTGGATGAGACAAATAAAATCATAAAATTACTCCTGCTTTAGGAAATAACCTCAAAAAGTAGTTTCAAGCAGAATAACGCCATCATACTTGAGATCTGTTTGTATTACTCTTATAAAATGTTGTCTCGCAAATAACACTTACTTTTGAGAAAAATACAGTTGCTTTAGTGATCAAATTGAGGCTTCAGTTCCAAGATAAATACTGTTTACGATAATGAGGGCGGCAGTTTGAGTTCATTTCCGATGTTAAGCATCAGATTCTGACCTTTATTATACTTAAGTATATGAGAGAGTAGTACTGGAAGACGAGTGACAAAAAAGCAGTTCTCCATGTGGTCCAGTGGTCCAGTATTCATTTCATGGTTTAACTGTATATATGAATGTGTGTCTCTTTATATCGTAGTTTAAGACATAGTATTCCTGGCAGTGCATGAAAATAGATGTGCTGTCCAGGGCACTGTAACTATAGCATGCAAATTGATCAGAAAATGTCCTGTTAGTTTGCTTTAAACACAGGTGTTTTCCTTAGGATTGTAATCAGATTGTGTAAGGGTATTTTTTTGGGTAGGCTGGGAGGCAATACATGAACCTGGTACAAAGGTTCATGTATTGCCTCCCAGTAAATACATGAACCTTTATATATAGTAAAAAGTCAACCAGATACCCAATTCACCTCTTTAGAAGCAAAGGTCTCATCTTTTTTCAAGTAAAGGTTTCAGCACTTTTCACAGTAGTTAAGATACAGAATCAACGTAGGTGTCCAACAGCAGCTGAATGGGACTGGGTGCAGTGGCTTATGCCTGTAATTCCAACACTTTGGGAGGCTGAGGTGGGAGGATTGTCTGAGCTCATGAAACCAGCATGGACAACATGGCAAAACCTTGTCTCTACCAAAAAAAAGAAAAAAAAAGTGTGTGTGTGTATACACATACACATATATAGAAAAATTAGCTGGCTGTGTGGTAGTGCAAGCTTGTGGTTCCAGCTGCTCAGGAGGCTGAGATGGGAGGATCACTTGAATGCAGGAGGTTGAGGCTGCAGTGAGCCTTGTTTGGGCCACTGCACTCATTCCTGGGCAACAGAACCAGACCCTGTCTCAAAAAATAAACAAGGCCGAACACAGTGACTCACGCCTGTAATCCCAGCACTTTGGGAGGCTGGGACAGGAGAATCACTTGAAATCAGGAGTTTGAGACCAGCCTGGGCAACATAGCAAGACCTCGTTTCTACAAATAAGTAAAAAATTGGCAGGGCTTGGTGGCACATGCCTGTGGTGCCAGCTAATTGGGACCTGGGGTGGGAGAATCACCTGAGCCCAGGCAGTGGAGGCTGCGGTGTGTCATGACTATGCCACTGCACTCCAGCCTGGGTGATGGAGTGAGACCCTGACTCAAACACAACAACAACAATAAAATAGAAGAATGGATGAAGAAAATGTGGTGTATGTGTTAATACACAATGGGAATACTATTCAGCCATAAAAAAAGAATGAAATCCTGTCATTTGCAGCAACATGGATGGACTTGGAGGACATTATGTTAAGTGAAATAAGCCAGGAACAGAAAGTTACACATGACGAGTTCTCTCTCATATGTGGAAGCTAAAAGTAGTTGATCTTGGCTAGGCACAGTGGCTTACGCCTTGTAATCCCAGCACTTTGGGAGGCCAAGGTGGGCGGATCACAAGGTCAAGAGATCGAGACCATCCTGGCCAACATGGTGAAACCCTATCTCTACTAAAAATACAAAAATTAGCTGGGTGTGGTGGCGGGCGCCTGTAGTGCCAGCTACTTGGGAGGCTGAGGCAGGAGAATCACTTAAACCAGAAGGCAGAGGTTGCGGTGAGCTGAGATAGCACCGCTGCGCTCTAGCCTGGCGACAGAGCGAGACTCCATCTCAAAAAAAAAAAAAAGTTGATCTTGCTGGGCGCAGTGGCTCACACCTGTAATCCCAGCACTTTGGGAGGCTGAGGCAGGCGGATCACAAGGTCAGGAGATCGAGACCATCCTGGCTACACAGTGAAACCCCATCTCTAGTAAAATACAAAAAAATTAGCAGGGCGTGGTGGCAGGCGCCTGTAGTCCCAGCTACTCGGGAGGCTGAGGCAGGAGAATGGCGTGAACCCGGGAGGCAGAGCTTGCAGTGAGCCTAGATCACACCACTGTACTCCAGCCTGGGCGACAGAGCGAGACTCCATCTCAAAAAAATAAATAAATAAAAAATAAATTTAAAAAAAAGTTGATCTTAGAACAGAGAATACTAAAGGTTGGGAAAGCTGGGAGAAAGGAAGGGATAGGGAGATTTGTTGAAGGATACAAAATTAATGCTAGATAGGAGGAATACATTTCTAATGGTCTATACCTGCGATTCCCAACCTTTTTGGCACCAGAGACCAGTTTTGTGGAAGACAGTTTCTCCAGAAATGGGGGTGGCGGTGGGGGGGATAGTTTCGGGATGAAACTGTTTCACCTCAGATCATCAGGCATTAGTTAGATTCTCATAAGGAGCAAACAACCTAGATTCCTCGCATGTGCAGTTCACAATAGAGTTCCGGCTCCTGTGAGAATCTGATGCCACCGCTGATCTGACAGGAGGCGGAACTCAGGCGGTAATACTCACCTCCTGCTGTGCAGCCTGGTTCCTAACAGGCCACGGACAGGTACCAGTCCATGGCCTGGGCATTGGGGACCCGTCTTCTATACCACTGTAGGATGACTATAGTTAGCAATAATATATAGTTTCAAATAGGTAGAAGGAGTATACTGAATGTTCCAAATAAATGATGAATGTTTGAGATGATGGATGTGTTAATTACCCTGATGTGATCACTGTACATTGTATGTATCGAAACATAGAATTATGCTCTTACCACTATTTTAAAATCAACTACTACTTGTGATGTCCCAGAAAATTTAGAATTCACAAAGCCACCTTGCTTTTTTATATTTTCACTCATAAAGTGTTATTTATAGCTGAATACTAAGAATCTTAAAAATCTTAAAAGTTTCTAATAAGTTTACCCATATACCGTTTATATTTCTTTTCAATTACATTTTTTTTTTTTTTTTGAGACGGGGAGTCTTGCTCTGTTGCCCAGGCTGTAGTGCAGTGGCGCCGTCTCGGCTCACTGCAACCTCTGCGTCCCAGGTTCAAGCATTTCCCCTGCCTCAGCCTCCCGAGTAGCTGGGATTACAGGCACGTGCCACCACACCCGGCTAATTTTTGTATTTTTAGTAAAGGCAGGGTTTCACCATGTTGGCCAGGCTGGTCTCGAACTCCTGACCTCAGTTGATCTGCCTGCCTCAGCCTCCCAAAGTGCTGAGATTACAGGCATGAGCCACTGCACCTGGCCTCCATTACATTTTAACAGATAGTCATGTAGTATTTACCTTAAGCAAATTCACTGACCTCTATTTCATTTTCTCTGTAATAAGCGTGTTCAATTTTTATAAACAGCTCTAAAGTTCTTTATTATATTATAGAGCCCAAATTTGTCTCTTTCTAATTGGGGTTGTGTTTTATACTTTGGGGTCATATTTTCTTTTTCTTTTTTTTTTTTCTTCTTTTGAGACGGAGAGTCACTGTCGCCCAGGCTGGAGTGCAGTGGCGTGATCCACTCCATTTACGTATATATGTATGTACATATGTATATGTATTCACATATATAAATAAATGGAATGAGGTATTAAATGCTACTAATGCCTATGTGTATTAGTATATACATATACATGCACACATACAGTTATTATGTAAGTACATACTTCTTTTCTCTCTTTGCACCGCTAACTCCTTGTCCACTATGTCTCAGCTAAAATCTTTTAAGGGATTCCTGGGTCACCCTGTCTAAAGGAGGTCCTAATTACACCTCCCTCTTCCCTGCATCTCTTCTTCAGCACTTTTTTTAATCAATCATAAGGCTTATGTTTGTTCTATTCATAAGGCTGTTTGTTCTATTCACCATTATATCCTTAGTACTTAGCACAGTCTTAACTTAGAATAGGAGCTCAGTAAATATGTGGATAATTTAAATTGAATTATCCTGGCCAGCAATGACTAGTAGTGTCAAATAGACAAATAGTTATGAAATAATCTTTTTTCTTTTCTCCTTTTTTTTTTTTTTTTTTTGAGACAGAGTCTTGCTCTGTCGCCCAGGCTGGAGTGTGGTTGCACAATTTCGGCTTACTGCAACCTCCGCCTCCGGGGTTCAAGCGATTCTCCTGCCTCAGCCTCCCGAGTAGCTGGGACTACAGGCGCCTGCCACCATACTCAGCTAATTTTTTTGTATTTTTAGTAGAGACGGGGTTTCACCATGTTAGCCAGGCTGATCTTGAATTCCTGACCTCATGATCCATCCGCCTCAGCCTCCCAAAGTGCTGGGATTACAGGCATGAGCCACCTCACCCAGCCAGTTTTGTAATAATCTTATTAAGGAAAGTTGAAAATATTTAGGTGAACAAGCATATAGCAGACATTTGTACATAGAAGTACCTCGAACAATAACTTTCCAGTTAACTAGACATATTTTTACCTATATGCATTGAAATGGAGACTGCGAGGTAAAGAAGAACGCAGCAACAGTTGGTTTTTATTTGTTTTGTTTTTGCTTTTGTTGAGACAGAGTCTCGCCCTGTCACCCAGGCTGCAGTGCCGTGGTGTGTTCATAGCTCATTGCAACCTCGAAGTGCTGTATTCAAGCGATTCTGCTGCCTCAGGTTCCTGAGTAACGGGAACTACAGGCACATGCCACCATGGCTGGCTAATTTTTAAATTTTTCTGTAGAGACAGGGTCGCTATGTTGCCCAGGCTGGTCACAAACTCCTGGCCTCAAGGGATTCTCAAGCATCAGCCTCCCAAAGCACTGGGATTACAGGTTTGAGCCACCATGCTTGGCATCAGTACTGACCATCTGGTAGGTGGTCCTACCAGATCTCTGCCAAGAGATTTGAGACCTAATTTTAAGTCTCATTGGAGTGGATCAAGAATTAAGAAACACCTGTGGATCCAGCTGGGAAAACAACGTGGGTAGACAACACAAATCAGAAAATAGATTCGTGTATCCAGCAAAGCTTATGGTAAGAGTACGTTGTAACACGTGACTACAGAGTGAAAGCCAGCTTTCTGGGAGAGATACCTTTTATGCCAGAAGCTTCTAACCTAACTAAGCTGTTATTTTTGGTTTTTTGTTTTTTTACGGTGTTTAAGAAGCTGTGCTTTTTCTGTGCCTGTGTGTGTGTATTCTTTCAGGAACATTCTGAAGTTGCAGAGGCTTCCAAAGTGTGATAATTACTTTATAGTCTCTATAATTTGTGCTTCCTCTTAATTTTTACCGTCACTCTAAATGAGGTGATTTTTGTCTTTTCAGATATTTAGCTTCCTGTGGTATACTGATGAGCAGAACTCTTCCACTACATACCTCAATTTTGCCTAAGGAGATATGTGCACGAACTTTCTTCAAAATCACTGCACCATTAATAAACAAAAGGAAAGAATATTCAGAGAGAAGAATTTTAGGGTTTGTATATAATAAGAATTCTACTAAAAGAGCATGTTCACAATTTTCCGTGGGGTATCGTGTCGTGCCTCTTTCTCTCTGGATTATCTTCTTACAGACTAAGCTCTCTTTTTTCTAGGTTGGCCTTTTTCTTTTTTTTTTTTTCCTTTCTTTTGAGATGGAGTCTCACACTTGAGTGCAGTGGTGCAATCTTGGCTCACTGCAACCTTCGTCTCCCAGATTCAAGCGATTCTCCTGCCTCAGCCTCCTGACTGGCAGGCGCATGCCACCATGCCTGGCTAATTTTTGTATTTTTAGTAGAAACAGGGTTTCACTATGTTGGCCAGGCTGGTCTCAACCTCCTGACCTCATGATCCACCTGCCTTGGCCTCCCAAAGTGCTGGGATTACAGGCATGAGCCACTGCTCCTGACCTAGGTTGGCCTTTTTCATAGCTATTGCTATTTTATAAATATTTGTTGAATGAATAGAATTATATGGTAACTCTTTAGTATAGACTTAAATCTTTGACATGTAAAGAAAATTATTTATGACCTACATTTTTTGTACATTGTTTTTTTCTATATTAGCAACATTACTGATATATTGGGTTATATGTTTACATAGCTTCCTCATGTATAGATATACATAGATAAGTACATACATACTAAGGCTCCTCATCTAGAGCCTTTGGTAAAAATTTTCTGTAAAGGGACAGATAGTAACTATATTACGTTTTGTGGGCCATAGGGACTGCTCAGCTCCTTCATTGTAGTCCAAAGGCAGACATAGATAATATGTAAATAAATGGGTGTGGCCACATTCCAGTAAAACTTTGTTTACAAAAACAGGTGATGGGCCACGTGTGGCCCCTGATCTAGGGGTAAATAGAGCAGATGTAAAGGGGTTTCACCATGTTGGTCAGGCTGGTCTTGAACTCCTGACCTCGTAATCCACCTGCCTTGGCCTCCCAAAGTGCTAGGATTAAAGGTGTGAGCCACAGCGCCATGCCTCTATCTTTTCTACCTTTCTCTATCCTCTCACCACTTTAATTTTTTTCCTTCCTTCTTCCCCACCATTCCTTCTTTAATTCAAAAAACTATATATTTAGTAAACAAATTTACTCTTCCCCCAATAATAGATTGGGTAAATAGAGCAGTTGTACTGTAAAGACACTACAGTTCTGCTAAACTGGAAATACACCATCCCTCCATAGGGGAATTTCTACAAATGGCTCTTAATTCCCAACTGGCCGTGAAGTTTTGTGAAAGTGCATTTCGTTAATTTTACTCATTTGCTTTTGTTCTCCCTATTTTTCTGTAGTAAAAGACTAAACAGCATTGTTCACTAAGTTCACCTTTATTACTAGCTAGTCTCTGTATTAGTTAAGGTGATGCTAACAGCCATATAGATAACACCTAAGAGTTTATTTTTTTTTCTCATGTAGAGTTCAGATGGGTGTGCCATCTACTGTAGTCCAAGTAGGGACTCAGAAACCCAGGCTACATCCAACTTTTGACCTCTGTAATTACTTAGTCTTCAGAATGTTAATCACATTGGTCTGAAGGTGACACAACAGAGAGAGAGAGAGAGAGGGAGAGAGAGAGAGAGAGAGAGAGGGAGAGAGAGAGAGAGAGAGAGATGGTGGTGTACAGGATCTCCCTCTGTAGCCCAGGCTGTGGCATGATCTTCGCTCACTGCAACCTCTGTCTCCTGGGTTCAAGCAAATCTCATGTCTCAGCCTCCCAAGTAGCTGGAATTACAAGCATGTGCCACCACACCTGGCTAATTTTTGTATTTTTAGTAGAGACGGGGTTTTACCATGTCGGCCAGGCTGGTCTCAAACTCCTGACCTCAGGTGATCTACCCACCTCAGCTTCCCTAAGTGCTGGGATTACAGGCCACCACACCTGGCCATACTCTCAATTTTTAAATGCTGGCTACTAAAAGTTTAAAAACTACCTCTTTAGGCCGGGCGCGGTGGCTCATGCCTGTAATCCCAGCACTTTGGGAGGCCGAGGCGGGCGGATCACCAGGTCAGGAGATCAAGACCGTCCTGGCTAACACAGTGAAACCCCGTCTCTATTAAAAGTACAAAAAATTAGCTGACCGTGGTGGCACGTGCCTGTAGTCCCAACTACTCCAGAGGGTGAGGCAGGAGAATTGCTTGAACCCGGGAGGCGGAGGTTGCAGTGAGCTGAGATCGTACCACTGCACTCTAGCCTGGATAACAGAATGAGACTCCGTCTAAAAAAAAAAAAAAATTACCTCTTTATATCAGATTCAACCTGTGAGATGCCAAATTGTGATCTCTGCCATACCATCTATGTATTTATTTGGAGACCTTTTATTTTCTGTGTTGCTTTGAGATCATTGATTCCAGAATGTGGTTTAACATATGTGCTGAATGATTTATTTATCATACACAGTAAGTTTTATACATATTCACTTTAAAGTATGCATATATTATATAACTAGATGGAGTTAACACCTCTTTTTTATTTTTATTTTTTAAAGATATTCAATGCAGGAAATGTATGATGTAGTATCGGGAGTGGAGGATTACAAGCATTTTGTTCCTTGGTGCAAAAAATCAGATGTTATATCAAAGAGATCTGGGTATTGTAAAACAAGATTAGAAATTGGATTTCCACCTGTGTTGGAGCGATATACATCAGTAGTAACCTTGGTGAAACCTCATTTAGTAAAGGTAACGGTTTTGTTTTTTGTTGTTTTTAAATATTCTTCCATATATTAACTTTGTCAAATGAGTTAAAATGTAATAGCCTAAAAAAACTTATTTAACCTAACAGGAGGAGGGTAAAAAATTTATTATATCTCCTAACTGTGTTACTTTATACAATGTTAGCATTATTCTTTCCAAATAGAAGTTTGAATATAATATGGGAATGGGAAACTTTTCCCTTTTTTTTTCCGTTCTATTGAGGACTACTGACTGACCCACAGGATAGATCACTTGCGCCACCCAAGTGTGAAATGTTTTAATTTAATTTTTCAACTGTTTTAAAATACGAATTAAATACTTTATTATTGGGGGAAGAGTAAATTTGTTTACTAAATATATAGTTTTTTAAATTAAAGAAGGAATGGTGGGGAAGAAGGAAGGAAGAAAATTAAAGTGGTGAGAGGATAAAGAAAGGTAGAAAAGATATAGGCATGGCGCTGTGGCCCACGCCTTTAATCCCAGCACTTTGGGAGGCCAAGGCGGGTGGATTATGAGGTCAGGAGTTCAAGACCAGCCTGACCAACATGGTGAAACCCCATCTCTACTAAAAATACAAAAATTAGCTGGGCGTAGTGGTGCATGCCTGTAATCCCAGCTACTCAGGAGGCTGAGGCAGGAGAATCACTTGAACCTGGAGGCAGAGGTTGCAGTGGTGCTGAGATAGTGCCACTGCACTTCAGCCTGGGCAACAGAGTGAGTCCGTGTCTCAAAAAAAATTAAATAAAAATGAAAAGAAAAAATATAAAAATATTGGGGGGCACAGTGGCTCACGCCTGTAATCCCAGCACTTTGGGAGGCTGAGGTGGGTGGGTCACCTGAGGTCAGGAGTTTGAGACTAGCCTGGCCAACATGGTGAAACCCCATCTCTACTAAAAATACAAAAAAATTAGCCGATGTGGTGGTAAGCACCTGTAATTTCAGCTACTCAAGAGGCTGAGGCAGGAGAATCACTTGAACCCAGGAGGCAGAGGTTGCAGTGAGCTGAGATCGTGCCAGTGCACTCCAGCCTGGGCAACAAGAATGAAACTCTGTCTCAAAAAAAAAAAAAAAATACATATATATAAACATTGTTGAGATTATCCTGCCAAGTACCAGGTACTGAAATGCCAACTACTCTTACATTATATTAATCATCTTATGCTTGTCAGAAGAGGATACACATGTAGAAAAGGGTACCAACCTTAAAAACAAAAAGGCAGAATTCCATGGGATAATGCATATTTCTTTTGCATTCCCATTTTGGAGTGGCCAAAGATTTTTAAAACTGAGCTATTTTTTGCCCACAGGATTTAATATGATATCATTTCTTGGTAAGTGACCAGAGCCAAATACCTTAGTCAGCTCTTTGTTAGGCATTGAAGGGGGTGCAGCGCTCAGATGTGCTCTTTCTGGTGCAGCTAGAAAGAAAGAGAACATTGTCACTGTTCAGTGAAGCTAAGACCCTATCTGCCCTATTCTTACTCTTAAAACTTTAATTCCACTTAAAATGCTGTGGACTAGGATTTTGCTATTATTACAAATGTTTTCACCTGCTTACCTCATTGTTTTAGAGTTTTTAAACTACTGTCTCTCATAATAGCTAACATTTATTGAGCCCATTTTACTGCTTTACTTGAATTACTAAAATTTTCACAAAAGCCCTTTGAGGTTCAAGAGTTATTATTTATTTTAGAGTTGAGCAAAGTGAGGCTTAGAAGAGATAGAAAACTTGCCCAAGGTCACAGAGCCAAGACTCCAGCTGTCTGACACCAGTGAATATTTCTATAATCTTAATTTTTTTTTCTATTTCCTGAGCTCAGTTTACCATTCAGTCCCTTAGAACTTAAATCTTTTTTTTTTTTTTTTGAGATGGAGTCTCACTCTGTTGCCCAGGCTGGAGTGCAGTGGCACTTCCAGTGGTACCATCTCGGCTCACTGCAAGCTCCGCCTCCTGGGTTCACACCATTCTCCTGCCTCAGCCTCCCGAGTAGCTGGGACTACAGGCTCCCACCGCCAAGCCTGGCTAATTTTTTGTATTTTTAGTAGAGACACGGTTTCACCGTGTTAACCAGGATGGTCTCGATCTCCTGACCTCATGGTCTGCCCACCTCAGCCTCCCAAAGTGCTGGGATTACAGGCGTGAATCACCGCGCCCATCCACAACTTAAATCTTCGTATATATATTATGCTGCTTCTAACTAAAAGAACTCTAAATAAATCTCATTTCTTCCTCACTCTCTACCTTTCTTCTCTTCCCTGCCGCCTTTTTTTTTTTCCTTTGAGACGGAGTCTTGCTCTGTTGTCCAGGTTGCAGTACAGTAGCACGAGCACAGCTCACTGCAACCTCTGCCTCCCGGATTCAAGTGATTCTCCTGCCTCAGCCTCCCAAGTAGCTGGGATTATAGGCGTGTGCCACCACGCTTGGCTAATTTTTTTGTATTTTTAGTAGAGACAGGGTTTCTCCATATTGGCCACACTGGTCTTGAACTCCTGACCTCAGGTGATCTGTCTACCTTGGCCTCCCAAAGTGCTGGGATTACAGCCATGAGCCACCAGGCCCAGCCTCTCTCCCCTGCCTTCTTAAAACCTACAGGATAAGATAGGTTTGGTAGCATGCACCTGTAATCCCAGCTACTCAGGAGGTTGAAGCAGAAGGATTGCTGGAGCCTGGGAGTTTGAGGTTGTAATGTACAGTGATCATGCCTGTGAATAGCTACTGCATTCCAGCCTGGGCAACATAGCAAGTAAGACTCCATCTCTAAGAAACAAACAAACAGGCTGGATATGGTGGCTAACACCTGTAATCCCAGCACTTCGGGAGGCTGAGGCCGAGATGGCTGGATCACCTTAGGTCAGGAGTTTGAGACCAGCCTGACCAACACGGTGAAACCCCATCTCTACTAAAAATAGAAAACTTAGCCAGGCATGGTGGTGAGTGCCTATAATCCCAGCTACTCGGGAGGCTGAGGCAGAAGAATCACTTGAACCCAGGAGGCAGAGGTTGCAGTGAGCCGAGATCGCGCCATTGCACTCCAGCCTGGACAATGAGTGAAATTCCGTCTCAAAACAAACAAACAAACACAAAACAAAAACAAAACCACACAGGATAAAGTAAATCTCTTTATCATTGCATTTTGACCCATTTACTTCCCTGCTGCCTTCTCCCACGTAATACTATACTTAATGTTCAGCTAATACCATATGTCTTAAAAGTTCCATGAATGCACAGTACAGCACTATTCCACAGCCGTGTGCCTTTGCATATTGCTTATTCTTCTCTCTGTAATGCACTTACCTTCTTGATATTCCTTCAAATTCTGACCATCTGGGGTCATTTTCTCTCTTTCCTTTCATATTGATCAGTAGCACTACCTTGGTGATTCTCCTGTGCTTTCTTCATGCTTTCTCTTATCACTCTGTAATATATTTCTTCAACAGGATTTCTCCTTGACAAGACTGTGGTACTTGAGGGAAGGAGCCCCTGTCTTTTTCATCTCTGTATCCTCAACAGCAATACTATAATGATGGGAGTCATGAGGGCTCCTTACTTATGAAGCTTTCACTACCTGTATTTTTGGATTATTGCAGATTCAGAGACATTCGTAATAATCTTAGAGTAACTTTAAGCACTGCTAAGGGAGGGATAAACTGTATTAGAAAAAAAGTAATCTTCATAATAACCGGCATTAGATGATCATAGCTATCTCAATTTTATGAAGCTTAAGGAGATTAAGAACCTTGGGCAAATTCACACTTGCATGTGTCTGACTCCAAAACTATTTTTTCTTTTTTTTTTTCCCACTCTCCTTCCGCCTATTTTTTCATTATAAGTTGCCTCACATAATAATGCTAGTTTGTTTTTTAAAGACGTATTTGAGAATATATGCTCAACTTTCAGTTGTTCCTGGGTTCAGTTTCCAGATTTTTTTTTTTTTTTGGAGACTGAGTTTCACTCTTGTTGCCCAGGCTGGAGTGCAATGGCATGATCCTGGCTCACTGCATCTTCCGCCTCCTGGGTTCAAGTGATTCTCCTGCCTCAGCCTCTTGAGTAGCTGGGATTGTAGGCACGTGCCACCACACCGAGCTAATTTTTGTATTTTTAGTAGAAACAGGGTTTCTCCATGTTGGTCAGGCTGGTCTTGAACTCCTGACCTCAGGTGATCTGCCCGTCCCGGCATCCCAAAATACTGGGATTACAGGAATGAGCCACCACGCCTGGCCTGAGTTCTGGATTTTATTTATTTATTTATTTAGATGGAGTTTCGCTCTTGTTGCCCAGGTTCTGGATTTAATTGATTGATTGATTAAGATGGAGTTTCACTCTTGTTGCCCGGGTTCTGGATTTGATTGATTAAGATGGAGTTTCGCTCTTGTTGTCCAGGCTGGAGCGCAATGGCGCAATCTCAGCTCAGCACAACCTCTGCCTCCTGGGTTCAAGCGATTCTCCTGCCTCAGCCTCCCGAGTAGCTGGGATTACAGGCATGTGCCACCACGCCCAGCTAATTTTGTATTTTTAGTAGAGATGGGGTTTCTCCCTGTTGGTCAGGCTGGTCTCGAACTCCCGACCTCAGGTGATATGCCCGCCTTGGCCTCCCAAAGTGCTGATATTACAGGCATGAGCCACCATGCCCGGCCAGGTTCTGGATTTTAATACCCAACAGACAACACAGTAAAAATTATTATTTTTTTTTTTACCCAATACAGTAAAAATTATTATAAGGGAAGAGCAGAAGCCATGTGACAGTTCTGTGAATTATTAGCTGACCAAAACATGCCTGTCACTTCATATGTCAGTAATTCTAGTCTACACTAATCTTTAATGGCCAGAAGCCCTTGAACATTTTCAGAGAGGCAACAGTTCAATGACTTTTACTGCCTGCTTCATGATACAAACATTTTGTATGGATTAGTTTATATAATGGTCTAAATCAGTTCACTCAGAACAGTCAGTAGTAGGTCATCATTATGACAGCTTCTACTGTTCAGTATCTCTGCTCTTAGAAATGAGGTCTTTGGCAAACTGTTCGTGTCAAAACATAACAGTAAAAATCCATGCATCCTTGGGCTAGATAATTGGAGTGAGTGAAATACTGCCAGATTTTGTATAAAAGTAGTCAGAGGAGGCCGGGTGTGGTGGCTTACACCCGTAATCCCAACACTTTGGGAGGCCAAGGTGGAGGGATCACGAGGTCAGGAGATCGAGACTATCCTGGCTAACATGGTGAAACCCCGTCTCTAGTAAAAATACAAAAAAGAATTAGCCAGGCGTGGTGGCGGGCACCTGTAGTCCCAGCTATTTGGGAGGCTGAGGTAGGAGAATGGCATGGACCCGGGAGGCGGAGCTTGCAGTGAGCCGAGATCGCGCCACTGCACTCCAGCCTGGGTGACAGAGTGAGACTCCATCTCAAAAAAAAGAAAAAAAAAAAAAGTCAGAGGAAGGTGCTATGTTACAGTGAGTACTCCCAAAACCTGTTTATCCTTTAGTGTTAAATTTCCTGTAAGCTTCTTAAATGATTGTAAAGAAGGGCAGAATGTATTATCCTAAAGTTGGGCAACTGAAATAACAAGATTTTATTATAGACTCTTGATGCTCTTAAAAATTACTTGTGCACTTCAGGAATGCTCTAGATTATTTGTGCGGATGAGGTGGTTCACACCTGCTGTAATCCCAGCACTTTGGGAGGCCAAGGCAGGAGGTTCGCTTGAGCCCAGGAGTTCATTACTAGCCTGGGCAACACAGGGAGAACACAGCTCTACAAAAAATAAAATAATTAGCTGGGCATGGTGTCACACGCCTGTGGTCCCAGCTACTTGGGAGGCTGAGGTGGGAAAAAATGAAAATAAAAATAAAAAGCTGAGCATCTCTCAGGGTCATAACGAGCATAATCAGTCCTAACGATGAACTAGTAACTATGGTTCTGGTTACCATTTTCACATTGCAGATGGCATCTCTTTCATGGATCTCAATAAATTTATTTTATTTTATTTTATTTTTATTTTTTAGACAGTGTCTCGCTCTGTCACCCAGGCTGGAGTTCAGTGGCGTAATTATAGCTCACTGCTGCCTCAGTCTCCTGGGCTCAAGCAGTCCCCTCACCTCAGCCTCCTGGGTACTTGGGACTACTGGCATGCATTACTACACCTGGCTAATTTTTAAATTTTTTTCGAAGAAACAGGGAATCTCGTTCTGTTGCCCAGGCTGGAGTGCAGTGGCATAATCATAGCTTACTGCAGCCTCGAACTCCTGGGTTCAAGTGATCCCCTAACCTCCCAAAGTGATGGGATTACAGGTGTGAGCCACCATATCCAGCCACAATAAGTATTTTTTAATGATACAAAATAGGAACTACCAAGATGCACTGCACATAGTATGGTTAAGTATTGTGATTGTGTGCATACTGAATATAAAATATACATGTGCATTGAAAAAATCAGAAAGAAATGGATCAGGGCTAAGGGCCAGGACTACACATTTACGAAAACTAGATAGAGGCCTCTAGGAATAAGGAGCAAAGAGTGAAGGAAAGACTATACGTGATTAATAAGAGAACAGTCTTTGAGTAGGAGATAAATATGTACCAGGTACCTTATTAACATTTCAGCAATCTCATGATATAAAGTAGGTATTATTTTACAGATTAAGGAAATAGGGTATGGGGATTTAACTTGTTCATGGTCACTTACATGTGGCAGAGCTGGAAATAAGCTTCCAAGAAGCTCCCTCTTTTGCTGCTGGAGGAAGGAAAGCTAAGTAGCAAAGCAGGTGTTAGCAATGGAAGAGAAAACAACTGGCAATCTTGGGGATCCCTGCAGGAAAAAAAAAAAGGCTAATATTGGCAAGACATTACTTCCTAGTACCAAGCTAAAAATTAGATATCTTTATCTCCTATGCTCTGACCTATAAAAATTATTACTTATGAAAGAAATCAGCCTCAATCATAGTAGATTCTTAGATTATGTCCAGTAGCAAAGGTATTTAACTGTGGTTTTATGTTTTCTGTTTGTTCTAGGCATCTTGTACTGATGGGAGACTTTTCAATCATTTGGAGACTATTTGGCGTTTTAGCCCAGGTCTTCCTGGCTACCCAAGAACTTGTACCTTGGATTTTTCAGTAAGTCTCATAAAGCCCTTGATTTGTTCCACTTATGAGGTAAAATTAGTAAAAAGTAATCATTTTTTAGAACACAGAGGCCATAGTTATATTGAATACCTTTTTTGCATAAAAACTAATGAACATTTCTTTTTTATTCTATTTCTTGCAACCTTGAATATTCCTTCATTCTCTGTTTTTTACAAATCTGTAGATTGTAAGACACATGCCAGCTTAATAACAGTTTTGAACTTAATAATAGTTTTAAATTAACACCAAATGAAAGAAGACATTGCATATAAGATGCAGAAACAGGCTGGGTGCAGTAGCCCATGCCTGGAACCCCAGCACTTTGGGAGGCTGAGGCAGGTGGATCACTTGAGGCCAGGAGTTTGAGACCAGCCTGGGGAACATAGCAAGACTTTGTCTCTACTGAAAATAAAATTACCGGCTGGGTGGGGTGGCCTCACGCCTGTAATCCTAGCACTTTGGGAGGCTGAGGCGGGCGGATCACCTGAAGTCAGGAGTTCGAGACCAGCCTGACCAATATCATGAAACCCCGTCTCTAGTAAAAATACAAAAATTAGCTGAGTGTGGTGGCATGCGCCTGTAATCCCAGCTACTCGGGAAGCTGAGACAGGAGAATCGCTTGAACCTGGGAGTCAGAGGTTGCAGTGAGCCGAGATCGTGCCATTGCACTCCAGCCTGGGCAACAAGAGCAAAACTGTCTCAAAACAAATAAAAATAAAAATAAAATTATCCTTGTGTAGTGGTGCCCACCAGTAGTCCTAGCTGCTGAGAAGGCTAACGAGCAGATGACTTGAGTCCAAGGGTTCGAGCTTGCAGTGAACTATGATCACATCACTGCACTCCATCCTGGGCAACAGAGTGAGAACTGTCTCAAAAAATTTAAAAATAAAAGATGCAGAAATAAGATACTAGATTTTTTTCATTTTTTTGAATCTAGAGTCTTGTAACTTTTTTTTTTTTTTTTTTTTTTTTTTGAGATGGGGCCCTACTCTGTCACCCAGGTTGGAGTGCAGTGCTGTGATATTGACTCACTGCAACCTCTGCTTCCCTGGCTCAAGTGATCCTCCCACCTCAGCCTCCCAAGTAGCTGGGACTACAGGAATGCACCCCCACACAGGCTTATTTTTGTATTTTATGTAGGGATGGGGTTTTGCCATCTTTCCCATGCTAGTCTCGAAATCCTGGGCTCAGGACATCTGCCTACCTCGGCCTCCCAAAGTGCTGGGATTACAGGCATGAGCCACCGCACCCAGCCTAGTAACTTTCTTTTTCATATAATCGTAGTTATAGAAAACTTAAAGCAATTTGTGGCTTTTTCTTTGCCAACAGGTAATATGGGAGTTGTTCTCTGTACATGCAACTCGGGCATTGAATTTTAAGAAATGGTGGCAATTTTGACTAAATTATCGTGTGCTGTTCTCAGCTGTTGAGTAATTTTCATTACAGCATTATAGACATTAATAGGACAATTGGGGCCAAGCACAGTGGCTCACACCTGTAATCCTAGCACTTTGGGAGGCCGAGGCGGGCAGATCACTTGAGGTCAGGAGTTTGAGACCAGCCTGGCCAACATGGTGAAACCCTATCTCTACTAAAAATACAAAAATTAGCCGGGTGTGGTGGTGCATGCCTGTAGTCCTAGGTACTTGAGAGGCTGAAGCAGGAGAATCACTTGAACCAGGAAGCAGAAGTTGCAGTGATCTGAGATCGTACCACTGCACTCCAACCTGGGTGACAGAGTGAGACACTGTCTCAAAAAAAAAAAAGGACAATTGGGAAAATTTGAATAAGATCTATATAAATTAGATAATAGCATTGTTATCTAGTAGTAGTAACTCCCTCTGTTAATTTCCTGATTTTGAGAATTGCAGTATTGTTATTGAAGACATTAAAATAGGGAAATATGAGTAATGGGTACATGGGAATTCTTTGTATTATTTTGTAGTTTTTTTTTTTACAAAAATGAAATTATTTCATAATGAAAGGTAAACATTTTAATATTTAGAGGATATTTGGTCCCTAAAACACAGTTCTCAAACCAGTTGTCTTGAATTCTATATGGAACAATGAGAGGGTATAAATAAAGTTCTAAAAGGGTATCCAAGGGAGAGAATACAGTCATGGGTTCTTAGTTTCTGTTTCTGGTTGGGCCAGTAAAGCCTCTTCCTCATCCCTCTTTTCCACTTACCACTAGAGACAGAAACTAAAACCCATGGCTTCAGGCTGTTCAAAGCCTAAAACAAAACAAAACAACAACTACAAAATAAGGTGGATTGGACAAGCTTGTCCAAATCATTGGCTACGTTAAGATTGAACCACGTGGCCGGGCGCAGTGGCTCATGCCTGTAATCCCAACACTTTGCAAGGCCTAGGTGGGTGGATTACCTGAGGTCAGGAGTTTGAGACCAGCCTGGCCAACATGGTGAAACCCCATCTCTGCTAAAAATACAAAAAGTAACTGGACGTGGTGGCAGGCGCCTGTGGTCCCAGCTACTCTGGAAGCTGAGTCAGGAGAATCGCTTGAACCTGGAAGGTGGAGGTTGCAGTTGAGCCAAGATTGGGCTATTGCACTCCATCTAGCCTGGGTGACAGAGCAAGGCTCTGTATCAAAAGGAAAGATTAAACCACTTACACCATCTGCCCTGTGGGTTGGGCACACATGTGCATACACACTTCCAGCCTCCTCTTCCTGCTGGTGCTTCTCAGTGATACCTATGAGAAGGATCACTTTCCTTCCTTATTTCCTTTTGTGGGATAGGATGGATCTAAAAGGGGCACATTAATAAGAAGGCATAGTGATTAATGGATTCAGCAAAGGTTTTTTCCAGTCTTCTCTTACTAAGAAACAGACTTTTTCCCTTGAAATGAGATTTCATTGGCCTTGTTTATGTAAGCTTATTGTGCCAGCAGTTGTGCTTGTTGCAGTAAAAGAAGATTCCCTCTTTCGAGGGGTGCTAAAAATCCCACCTACATACATCCACACAATTCTACCTTAGATACCCAGTTCATAGTGTGAACACCACTGTCCTAAGTGGAGATTTAGTTTAAAAAAAATCTTTCTGGCCAGGCACAGTGGCTTATGCCCATAATCCCAACACTTTGGGATGCTGAAGTGGGCAGAATTGCATTAGCCCAGGAGTTTGAGATCAGCCTGGGCAACATGGCAAAACCCCTTCTCTACCAAAAAAAGAAAAAAAAAAAAAAAAAATATATATATATATATATATACACACACACACATACACACACACACACACACACACACACACAAAAATTAGCCATGTGTGGTGGCATGTGCCTGTAATATCAGCTACTTGGGAGACAGAGGTAGGAGGATTGCTTGAGCCCAGGAAATTGAGGCTGCAGTGAGCTGCGATTGTGCCACTGCACTCCAGCCTGAGCAACAAAGCGAGAGTCCCTCTCCAGGAAAACCAAAAATAAAGCAAAAAATAATTTTTTCTAAAATAATTTTCAATATTTTCCTACAGATTTCTTTTGAATTTCGATCACTTCTACATTCTCAGCTTGCCACATTGTTTTTTGATGAAGTTGTGAAGCAGATGGTAGCTGCCTTTGAAAGAAGAGCATGTAAGCTGTATGGTCCAGAAACAAATATACCTCGGGAGTTAATGCTTCATGAAGTCCATCACACATAAAGGCAAAAAAGAACTTGGTGCCACCTGCTTCTGACTTTAGTTTGTTCACTTTTAGGAAGTATTTTCATGACATGTTTTCAGAAGCCAGAAAGCATTTGTTAAACGCAGCTTTGGTTATAAACCTGCACCACTGAAAATTTGCACATAGAATATAGACTCACTTGTACGTAGAATTATTTCTTCAATCAAGTATAATTCAAAATAATATGGACATTATCATGTTCTGCATTACAATAATGGGATGTCATCACCATTGCTAGAATACTGGCATGATTCTTCTGAGCAGAAGTTGAAACTATAAATTTAAACCTTTTAATTATCACCTTACCTGAAACAGGTTAGTTAAGATATTCACACAGTATGTATTATATTAACCATATCACACTTAAGTTATTAAATTCAGACTATTTGTAACTTATTGTTATAGGGCCTGCCATATGGCTTAGGATATTTGAGTAATCATATATTTAAAGTAAAAACTTTGGGCTGGGTGCAGTGGCTCACACCTGTAATCCCAGCACTTTGGGAAGCTGAGGTGGGCAGATCAGTTGAGGTCAGTAGTTTGAGACCAGCCTGGCCAACGTGGCGAAACCCCATCTCTATTAAAACTACAAAAATTCGCTGGGCATGGTGGCACACACCTGTAATCCCAGTTACTTGGGAGACTGAGGCATAAGAATCGCTTGAACCCAGGAGGCAGAGGTTGCAGTGAGCCAAGATCGCCCTGCCGCACTGCAGCCTGGGCAACAGAGGGAGACTCTGTCTCCAAAAACAAAAACAAAAACTGTTAGTGAAGGTTCCCTGGGACTTTTGATATTTTAAAAATTGTTCTTATGACTAGTAGATAAATTCAGTGCCATAATGAGGCTAGTTCCCAGATAAACAGTATATTTTCTTCTTTTTTTTTTTTTTGGTGAGTGGTCCAGAGCTTTAAGCTACTTTTCCAGTAGTTTGCCACTTTCTCCGAGGTAGTTTGGCTGCTCTTTCAATAATGCTAATTGTGTGTCAAATTTTGTCTACAACAGTAGGCAACAGATGAAGATAAGTTGGTTGAATGTCTCCAGCACTATGCATCCCTATTTTCTATTTATTGTGTATACTCACTTTCAGTAATGTGTTTCAAACTGGTATTTTTTAAAAAAACAAATCAATGTAAGGACTGAAGTTGAAGTAGCAATGTAATAAAGTTAATTTGTTTATTTTTTGTACAGTTAGTTTGGTTATTGAAATCTTCCTATATTGTTTAAATGTGTATTTGCATAGACATAGTAAAGTGTTAACAGCATTTCATGTCTTAAAAATATCTATGAAGATATCTAAAATATCTATTTCTATGAAGAAACAGACTTTAACAAATATAAGCAAAATTCAGTTTTCTTTTAACCAGTCATTGATCTCCTGTCCTCCTTTCACTACGTACCAACAACCCTCTGGCATTAAACTTCCAGTGATAGTGCTATTAACTTTGTTTCCTCAGATCAACAAGGGACCTCAGTAATTAGTTCTCTACATAAGTATATATATATATATATGTATGTGTGTATATATATATATATGTGTATATATATATATATAGATATAGATATAGATTTGTTTAATAAATCTGTTTTGAGCACCTGCTTTTTCTCAGACACTGGGTATAGAGTGATGAAGGATTCATACCAGCCTCTACTCATGAGGAGCCAGGTTGTGCTTTCACACAAGGTAAGCAGTATCTTTCCACTTACAGATGAGGTATTTGCCAAGAGCATAAGTAGTTTGCATATAGTTATATACCTTTATTTGTTTATTTTTTTCTTGAGATGGAATTTCGCTTTTGTTGCCCAGGCTGGAGTGCAATGACGCGATCTCAGCTCACCGCATTCTCTGCCTCCCACATTCAAGCAATTCTCCTGCCTCAGCCTCCTGAGTAGCTTGGATTACAGGCATGCACCACCACACCTGGCTAATTTTGTATTTTTAGTAGAAACGGGGTTTCTCCATGTTGATGAGGCTGGCCTCGAACTCCCAACCTCAGGTGATCTGCCTGCCTCAGCCTTCCTAAGTGCTGGCATTACAGGTGTGAGCCACTGTCCCTGGCCAGTGTAGCTTTTTAAATAACAAAGTTTTTTTTTTTTTTTGGCTGGGCATGCTGGCTCGTGCCTGTAATCCCAGCACTTTGGGAGGCTGAGGCAGGCGGATCACGAGGTCAAGAGATTGAGACCATCCTGGCCAACATGGTGAAACCCTGTCTCTACTAAAAACACAAAAATTAGCTGGATGTGGTGGCGTGCGCCTGTAGTCCCAGCTACTCGGGAGGCTGAGGCAGGAGAATCACTTGAACCCGGGAGGCGGAGGTTGCAGTGAGCGGACATCACATCACTGTATTCCAGCCTGGCGACAGAGCAAGATTCCATCTCAAAAAAACAAACAAAAAAACCTTTTTTTTGTTGTTTTATTTTGTTTTTTGTTTTTTTGAGACAGAGTTTCACTCTGTTGTCCAGGCTGGAGTGCAGTGGCACGATCTTGGCTCATTGCAACCTCCTCCTCCCAGGTTCAAGCGATTCTCCTGCCTCAGCCTCTCAAGTAGCTGGAGACTACTGGCGCACACCACCACATCCGGCTAATTTTTGTATTTTTTAGTGGAGACAGGGTTTCACCATGTTTCCCAGGCTGGTCTTGAACTCCTGACCTTAAATGATCTGCCGGCCTTGGCCTCCCAGAGTGTTGGGATTACAGGCGTGAGCTACTGCACCTGGCCACAAAGTTTTTTTAAAATGGCAAAGTCATTTAAAGCTTTTTAAAAATAAGACTCAGACATTTTATTCTCTCCATATACTGTATTCTCTTTTTTAAAAATTTATTTATTTATTTATTTATTTTTAGAGACAGGGCTCCCTTTGTTGCCCAGGCTGGTCTCAAACTTCTGGGCTCGAGCGCTCCTCCTGCCTCAGCCTCCCAAAGTGTTGGAATTGCAGGCCTTAGCCACCATGTCATGCCTGTATTCTCTTTTGATGGAAATAGGAACCCATACTTTATCACTCCTTTTACAAATGCCAGCCAGGTACCGTGGCTCACACCGGTATTCCCAGCACTTTAGGAGGCTGAAGTGGGTGGATTGCTTGAGCCCAGGAATTTGAGACCAGACTGGCAATAAGACGAAGCCCCGTCTCTACAAAAAAATACAAAAACTCAATGTTGATTTCCCCTTTGCGAGGATGCTCATTGGTTTATGCTAAATTTTAAGGAAGTTGTAAACTTGGGGCTAAACTCAGTTGCCTGTGTCTCTCAAATTCTAGAAATTAGTACTGAAATTATCCAGGTGTGATGGTATGTGCCTATAGTCTCCGCTACTCCGGAGGCTGAGGCAGGAGGATAGCTTGAGCCTAGGAGGTCTAGGCTGCAGCGACCCGTGATCATGCCACTGCGCCTCAGCCCAGGCAACAGAATGAGACTCTATCTCGAAAAAGAGACAAACAAAAATGGTTCTAGTAGTGTTCTAATAGTTAACTCCAGTGTTCCCTTTATACAACAAACACAGTGATCATCTGAGTGTTAACAAATGGATCCTGGGTCTTTGCAGGTACTTAAGGCCAAGTTTAGAGTGTCAGAGTTTATATATCGAGTTCATCTGATTCTGCATAACAGCATTCTAAGCTCAGACCCTCCAAGGAGATAGACCTGGTCAGGAGTTTTTCTGAGGGCAATTTTATGATATTCTCCTTTTATTTTTCCTCCCCTGTTTATAAGAGAAAGAGTTCATGAGATCCTGATATATAGACCCCTGGAATTTCATGGAATTGACCACCTCAGTTTTCAAGGCTCAAGTTTTTAGGCATTTAACAAAATTATTTTGTTTTGCACACTTACGTAGCACTAGATGCCAGGCAGTTTAAAATGCTTTGTAAACATTTAATCATCATAACTTTTTGAGGTAGACACTATTATCCTCATTTTACATACAAAAAGTTTTATAAAGAGAGGTTAAGTAACTTTCCTAAGGTCACAGTGACTGGTAAAGACAGGATGAAAACCGCACACATTCTGGCTCTAATATCTATGCTCTCATTTGCTTTATCTAGCCCAACAGTCTTGAGGCCATGACTTCTGATTCTGTAGTGGGCAGGTCTATGCAAACCTAGCCACAAAAGCTGAGGAAACTGAGGGGCGGAAGGAAGAAAGGTGGACAAATCCAGTTTCTCAGAAAGAAACATTTAATAGGGACCTACACACAGGAGCAGAAGCCATGTTTCAGGGTGGCTGCAAGATAAGATGGTGGATCCCCTGGTGGATCATCATGGTCCCGGGGCTTATATACCTTAGGCAACTAAGGGGTAGGATTTGTGGTATGTGTTACAAAGCAACATCAAGCTTGTTTTGACCTAAGGGCAGGATTTGCAGTGAACAGTAGATAAAGTAGAACTCTTAGAGGCATTGTAGACGTGAAACTTGGCATCTATGCTTTACGTATAATAAGGGGAAAAACAATACCATGTTTATAAACTTTTTGAAAATGGCATCTGGCCAGTGGAGTCTGAGGGGAAGACTGATGGGATGGGGCTGTTAGATAAGATTTTTCTCTTTGTGGGAGGATCCTTCGAAGAGAAATTCTCCTTATTTTTACCTGATTTGAGAACATGAAGTTTGTAGCTACGTCTGCTATTTTTTCGCTATGAGGAAGAGCCAAGATAATTCAGAGATGCCAACTCAGAATTCTAACATCATTAAGGGTGAATGAACCATCCCTGTAGTTGCCAACTTTGCACTTCTGGTTATGTGAGATAACAGACATCTAGTGTTGAAATTCACTTTTAGTCTGGTATCAGTGGCTACTTGCAGCCGCCCTTCTGCCCCAATCTGAACTGGTTGCCCTCCAGGATGTTGCACAGCTATAATTGCAGGGCTTTCTTGCAATCATCCTGGGACTTCCCTTCCCCTCTCTCCTCTTTGGGACCTGCTATTTCCTGAATTTTTGGCTTCCTCTTATTTTGATGTGCTCTCTCAAAATGCTGGGGCAAATCCACTAGTGGCTTCCTGAGAAAGGGCTAGTGAGAGTAAATTTTTTTTTTTTTTGAGGCAGAGTCACTCTGTCGCCCAGGCAGGAGTGCAGTGGCGCAATCTTGGCTCACTGCAACCTCCGCCTCGTGGGTTCAAGCGATTCTTCTGCCTCACCAGTAGCTGGGATTGCAGGTGCCCGCCACCATGCCCAGCTAATTTTTTTGTGTTTTTAGTAGAGATGGGGTTTCACCACGTTGGTCAGGCGGGTCTTGAACTCCTGACCTTGTGATCTGCCCATCTCAGCCTCCCAAAGTGCTGGGATTACAGGTGTGAGCCACAGCACCCGGCCTCAAGTTTTTATTTTTATACTTTCTCTTTTTGTATTAAGAAAAGCGTGGGCAGACACGGTGGCCAGACACTAATCTAATTAGTGGCAGACACTAATCCCAGCACTTTGGGAGGCTGCAGCAGGCGGATCACCTGAGGTCATGAGTTTGAGACCAATCTGGCCAACGTGGTGAAACCCCATCTCTACTAAAAATACAAAAATAGCCAGGCATGGTGGTGGGGGCCCGTAATCCTAGCTACTCAGGAGGCTGAGGCAGGAGAATCGCTTGAACCTGGGAGGCGGAGGTTGCAGTGAGCTGAGATGGTGCCACTGCACTCCAGCCTGGGTGACAGAGCAAGACTCCGTCTCAAAAAAAAAGAAAAAAGAAAGAAAAGCATAATTACTACAAATTACAAAGGACTAAAGCCAGACTGGAATAATGAATGAATCACATCAGCCCAGAAAGCAGATACTCTCAATATTAATATTATAATACAAGCTTGTTCAAGTATTTTACATTTTTTGTGTGTTGCCTTTTTAAGTGTGATATCCTGTAAAGATAATGTACTATGAACATAAGCCAGATGACCAGTTTCGCTCTCCAGTGAGAAACAGGCTGTAAGTTCTTACCTTCTCTGCTATCAACATGGCTGAAGGTAGAGACGGGTGGGGGCTGGGGAAAATCCAGGGACCCTTTCACACAGGAGGAACTCTAGGGTTCCATCTAGGAGGGTGCCAGATAATCCAGATTACTCTACTTAGGCTTTTGGCAAAAAACAACCCTCATCCTCCCTAACTAGTCAACGGTGATCCTTGCCCCTCCTCCTGACTTCCAGGGCCTTCTGAGCTGCCTACTTTCTTTTGTAAATTCAATCATCAGCAAAGGGAAAAGAGCTATAATTGAACAAAACTTAAGACATGTAATAACTGTGATGGGCTCAGCACCTCTATCTGAGCTGGGGCAGGGGCAGATGGCCCTTCTCTATTAGTGCATTTGCTTATCACAAATACATTGGTCCTATATTCACGTGTCTTCAGAAAGTGAAGAGGTAAACTTTGCAACATTAACTCCTAACATGTTACAAAAAGTCATTTGCCAGGCAGAGTGGTGCATGTCTTTGGTCCCAGCTACTCAGGAGGCTGAGGTGGGAGGATTGCTTGATCCCACGAGGTCAAGGTTGCAGGGAGCCAAGATCGCACCACTGCACTGCAGCCTGGGCAACAGAGTGAGACAACAGTGAGGCAACAGGTGTCTCAAAAAAAAAGAGAAAAAAAAAAAGTCCATGCCCCCACTATCACTAGCCTCTGTTGAAATGAAGTCCTCACTTCTGTGCCCCAAAAGAAATTCCTCTTGCAGGGGTATCTGTGAAGAGAATGGCAGCCCCCTGGCCTGTGGGTAAACTCTAGATAAGAGCAGCCTTTTTCCAGACCCCAAGGCTTCCTTGTGTCCCCAAACCCAGCAGAGGACAAACACTTAGGTTTTTTTTGGTGCTGGATACAGCACCGGGCTAAGTGAGCTGAAGGAAAGGGGTAACAAAGGGAAGGAGGAGGGGGTCCAGGAGTTCAGTGTCTGGTACAGTGTGGGGCAGGCACCAGACTGGCTAAGGAAAGGCCTCAGATCCCACTATCATGGCAGAGACTAGACCCTCATTCTTGGTTCGAGACAAATTGAGATGGGCTTCCCACATACCAACCACTGGGAGGGCAAAGGTGGAGAAAGGGCACAGGCTGAAAGCAATGAGGTGCCCAAGATAAAGGGCAAGCCCTTGTCAGCATGGGATATTGTCTCCTACTCCCAACCTTTGATCCCAACAGAGGAACCAGTTGAAAAGCAGAGCCCAAGATATTTCGGTAAGTCAGCAACAAGACCACAAACTTCTCTGTCTTGCCCAGTTCCCACTAAGAGTCGTGACCGTATCTGATACACATCCTACCTAGTCTGTGTAGCTCAGTCCCTTCATCACTGATAGCTTCTGATGGCAGTCGACTCCAGCTATTTCATTGTCATTCACATGCAGTCAGTGGCTGAAGAAAGGTATACTCTATGTCGACATAGACCTTCCTGCCACAGGGCTTCACCAACTGACAGGATTCCACCCAGCCCCCAAGTCCTCCTCACCCCTTATTCCCAGGTGGGCAGAGGTAGATGGCTTGCAGAGAGGGGGATGCAAGATGGGGAGACTCCACCAGACCTTAGGAGGAGAATTAATGTTGCCTTTCTAGGGTCGTTTTTATACCTTTCTGGTCATTCAGGATATTAACTAGACTCAAGAAGAGGCTCCATCTTAATCCAACTACAGTTGCAGGATCTGGGTTACTGTTAATGTGTAACCTGCTTGGTTGCACAGGTCAGTGTGATGCTGAGCCTTTACCCTTAGAATAAGTCCCTTTTTTGTTTGTTTTTTATAACAAAGCTTTACTTGTTAGATTATGATGTTCTTATGTCCTTTGTGTTTCAGAGATGTTAATGTTTAGAGAATTGATACCTTTCCCGGAAATGAAGTACTCTTTTAAGTTGTTAGGTACCTAACTCCTGTTATTTATGGTATATTGACCTGATTTGTCTATTAACATAGATATAAGTTTCATAAATAGAAACTATTTACAAGACAAAATGCTGAAAATTATATAGAAAGTTATGTCTATCTCATGAATTTATTAATATTCATGAGTTCCTCTCAAAAATTTAGTTCCCTGGAAAGTTCAATATTTCTGGAGAATTTGGATAACCTCCGCCCCCTGGGTTCAAGCAATTCTCCTGCCTCAGCCTCCTGAGTAGCTGGGACTACAGGCACGCACCACCATGCCCTGCTAATTTTTATATTTTTAGTAGAGATGGGGTTTCACCATGTTGGCCAGGCTGGTCCTGAACTCCTGACCTCAGGTGATCTGCTAGCCTTGGCCTCCCGAAGTGCTGGGATTACAGGCGTGAGCCACTGCACCTGGCCATGATTCTTACCAGTTTTATTTCACTCCTTCCTGTTTACACATATAGAAACAAGAATATAATCTATGCCTTGTCAGCAGACATGTATGTCAGCACTCCTGCTTATTTTATTTATTTTTTTTAGACAGAGTTTCGCTCTTGTTGCCCAGGCTGGAGTGCAAAGGCATGATCTTGGCTCACTGCAACCTCTGCCTCCCAGGTTCAAGCGATTCTCCTGCCTCAGCCTCCCGAGTAGCTGGGATTACAGGCATGCACCACCATGCCCTGCTAATTTTGTATTTTTAGTAGAGACGGGGGTTTCTCCATGTTGGTCAGGCTGATCTCGACTCCCAACCTCAGGTGATCTGCCTGCCTTGACCTCCCAAAGTGCTGGGATTACAGCTGTGAGCCACCGCGCCTAGCAACACTCCTGCTTATTAGAAACATAATGTTCACCAGTTTATGTTAGAACTTTTTCTATATATTCACTTTCCTCTTTTAAGTATCATTATGAACACTTTGCTTCGTTCTAAGTAACCATAATGATTTGTTATTGATACTCAAAACGTACTAACTTTGCCCAGTAAACCCCTTGGGCAGGCTCTTCTTTTTTGGGGGTTGGGGGGCCAGAGTCTCACTCTGTCACCCAGGCTGGAGTGCAGTGGTGCTATCTCGGCTCACTGCAACCTCTACCCCCACAGGTTCAAGCAATTCTCCTGCCTCAGCCTCCTGAGTAGCTGGGACTACAGGCGCAAGCCACCACACCCTGCTAATTTTTGTATTTGTAGTAGAGATGGGGTTTCGCCATATTGGTCAGGCTGGTCTCGAACTCTTGACCTCAGATGATTGCAAAAAGCCGGGTGTGGTGGCTCACGTCTGTAATCCCAACACTTTGGGAGGCCAAGGCGGGTGGATCACTTGAGGTCAGGAGTTCAAGACCAGCCTGGCCAACATGGTGAAACCTCGTCTCTACTAAACATACAAAAATTAGCTGGACATGGTGGCGGGTGCCTGTAGTCCCAGCTATTCTGGAGGCTGAGGCAGGAGAATCACTTGAACTGGGGAGGCAGAGGTTGCAGTGAGCTGAGATCAAGCCGTTGCACTCCAGCCTGGGCAACAGAGACTCTGTCTCAAAACAAAACAAAACAAAAAGTGAAGTAGAGGTTCCTCTTCAAAGAGACTTTCCTCCCTGTCTGATTAAGAAGAAATAGCAACTTCTTCTAGAAGCAAAATTTATTCAAAGACCTGTGCTAACATTCTTAAATATCTGCTAGCCATAATAAAGAAATCAATGTACTTTGTGCTCTTAGCTCCCACAATTTAGCCTAAATATTTGCCCTGGCATGCTTATACTGGTCCAAGCAAACATTAGGTCATAGCCTGTTCCTCTTCCTTATTTGGAGGTGTTTTTTTTAACCTTTCTCAGCATCCCGCAAATTACTTCCTCCTGCCTGTGTTCTCTGTCTTTGCCTCTTTTGAAAAGTTCTAAGCTGCTAGCCAATCGGGACAAATAGAGAATGTGAGGTCCCATTCCAGTGAATGGAAACCGGACACAGCAGTAGGGTGGATGCACCAGGTTATAAATGACCCCGTCTCTTTTGTTCGGTGTACTCTCGTGGCAAAACTGCTGGTGAGTGTACCCTTTCTGCAGAAAGTAAAAATGGCCTTGCTGAGAAAATTAAATATATGGGCCGGGCACGGTGGCTTACGTCTGTAATCCCAGCACTTTGGGAGGCCGAGGTGGGCAGATCACAAGGACAGGAGATTGAGACCATCCTGGCTAACACGGTAAAACCCCGTCTCTACTAAAAATACAAAAAAATTAGCCAGGCGTGGTGGCAGGCACCTGTAGTCCCAGCTACTCGGGAGGCTGAGGCAGGAGAATGCATGAACCCGGGAGGCGGAGCTTGCAGTGAGCTGAGATTGTGCCACTGCACTACAGCCTGGGCGACAGAGGGAGACTCTGTCTCAAAAAAAAGAAAAAGAAAAAAAAAAGAATTATTGATGGGCACAAGTGCTACTGTTGCTACTACTACTATTAGACCATTTTTTTAGTGACAAAGTCAAAGATTTCATTTAAGGTTACTAAATTCAAACTATTCAGACTGAGTATTTTCAGTGTGACAAACTACACTGTACTTTTCCTACTCCAACATTGACAGTCCGCATTTAACTGTTTGAAAATCAGACTGGGCCAGGGGTGGTGGCTCACACCTGTAATCCCAGCACTTTGGGTGGCTGAGGATCACGAGATCGCACCACTGCGCTCCAGCGTGGTGACAGTGAGACTCCATCTCAAAAAGCCTAAGTAACTTCCACAGTCTCAGAGCTGTTAAGTGGTAGACCCAAATTTGAACCAGTTTTTTATTTAAACACTTAAGATCTCAACCTAAGAACAAGCTAAGCAGGATCTAGGCAATTGTTGCAAGAAACCTGAAGCTGCAGCCAGAGGAATTGGGAAATTCCGTTTTCCTTTCTTAGCTTGAGAAGCACCCAAGGTCACACTTACTGGTGAAACCAGAACTAGACCAAAAACCTGAATTCCTAAGTCCTATGTCCTTTCTATCACTGTTTTTTTTTTTGTTTGTTTGTTTTTTTTGAGATTCTGTCGCCCAGGCTGGAGTGCAGTGGTGCGATCTCGGCTCACTGCAACCTCCGCCTCCTGGGTTCAAGCGATTCTCCTGCCTCAGCCTCCCAAGTAGCTGGGATTACAGGTGCCTGTCACCATGCCCAGCTAATTTTTTGTATTTTTAGTAGAGTCGGGGTTTCACCATGTTGGTCGGGCTGGTCTTGAACTTCTGACCTCAAGTGATCTGTCTGCCTCAGCCTCCCAAAGTGCTGGGATTACAAGCATGAGCCACTGGGCCCGGTTGGCAGTTAGACTTTCAGAGTCTCAGTTTATATAAATGTAGCATAGGTTTAATAGTCCCAAACCTAACATTGAGGGTTAAAATTACCTATCCTGATGTCTAACGCATAGCAACACTTGGTTTATTTTTCCTCTCCTGTTAATCTCTAGAGTCTCTTGTCACTCTCCCTGCTCTAATACGAACTAAGTCCAGGTGTTTCTTACTCCTTACTTGTTCTTCTAATAAACTAGTTGGTCTTTTTTTTTTTTTTTCACCCTTAATTCACTTTATTTTTCTTGTATAAAAACCCTGTTGTAGGCCGGGCGCGGTGGCTCACGCTTGTAATCCCAGCACTTTGGGAGGCCGAGGCGGGCGGATCACGAGGTCAGGAGATCGAGACCACGGTGAAACCCCGTCTCTACTAAAAATACAAAAAAATTAGCCGGGCGTGTGGCGGGCGCCTGTAGTCCCAGCTACTCGGAGAGGCTAAGGCAGGAGAATGGCGTGAACCCGGGAGGCGGAGCTTGCAGTGAGCCGAGATTGCGCCACTGCACTCCAGCCTGGGCGACAGAGCCAGACTCCGTCTCAAAAAAAAAAAAAAAAAAAAAAAAAAAACCCTGTTGTAGCCACAGCTGGAGCCTGGGTCCGCTGCACGGAGACTCTGGTGTGGGTCTTGACGAGGAGATGGTCAGTGAATTCCTGATAGGGAGACTTGGTAAATACAGTCTCCTTCCAGAGGTCGGGGGTCAGGTAGCTGTAGGTCTTAGAAATGGCATCAAAGGTGGCCTTGGTGAAGTTGCCCAGGGTGGCAGTGCAGCCCCTGGCTGAGGTGTAGCAGTCATCGATACCAGCCATCATGAGCAGCTTCTTAGGCACAGGTGCGGAGACGATGCCAGTGCCCCTGGGTGCAGGGATGAGGCACACCAGCACAGAGCCACAGCGGCCTGTCACCTTGCAAGGGACGGTGTGGGGCTTGCCGATCTTGTTCCCCCAGTAGCCTCTGCGCACGGGGACAATGGAGAGCTTGGCCAGGATGATGGCCCCACGGATGGCGATGGCCACCTCCTTGGAGCACTTAACACCCAGACCGACGTGGCCATTGTAGTCCCCGATAGCAACAAATGCCTTGAACCTGGTGCGCTGGCCGGCACGGGTCTGCTTCTGCACTGGCATAATCTTCAAAACCTCATCCTTGAGAGAGGCCCCCAGGAAAAAGTCAATGATCTCTGATTCCTTAATCGGCAGGGAGAAGAGATAGATCTCCTCCAGGGACTTGATCTTCATGTCCTTGACCAAGCGGCCCAACTTGGTGACGAGCATCCACTCCTTATCCTCGGCCTTGCCTCCGCGAGCTCCGCGGCCTGGGCCCCGACCCCGTCCACGGCCGCGACCCCGGCCCCGGATGCCACTGCCGAAACCTCCGCGGAAGCCACCGCGGTTCTCCAACCCAGGGCCTCCGGGCCCCCTCGCTGCACCGGCGTCATCCGCCAATTGGTGTTTTCTCGCTTTTTTTGACTGGATCTCCCTGTTTCCCTAGGTTAGAGGCAGCTGACTCGGTCACTTCACGCCATTCTCCTGCCTCAGCCTCAGCTGGGACTACAGGCGGCCGCCACCACGCCCAGCTAATTTTTTGTATTTTTTAGTAGAGACGGGGTTTCACCGTGTTAGCCAGGAGTCTCGATCTCCTGACCTCGTGATTCGCCCACCTCGGCCTCCCAAAGTGCTGGGATTACAGGCGGGAGCCCCCGCACCCGGCCGGCCTCTGAAGATGTAAATTATCTCTAGATTTATTTTACTTGAGTTTGCTTGCTTGCCACTTTTACAGCCCAAACTACATTCTAGACAAGATTTCTTCAGTTAACATGCCTTTTTTTCAATCCCCTCTCATTTGCTGACCAATCCTCCTTTTTTAAATTTCTTTGGGTACATAGCAGGTGTATTTATTTCTGGAGTACGAGACGCCTTGATGTATGCATGCAATGTGAATAATCATATCATGGAGAATGGGGTATTAGCCCCTCAACCATTTATCCTTTGTTACAATCCAATTACTTTTTTTATTTTTTTGAGACGGAGTCTCGCTCTTTCACCCAGGCTGGAGTGCAGTGGCGCGATCTCGGCTCACTGCAGGCTCCGCCCCCCGGGGTTCACGCCATTCTCCTGCCTCAGCCTCCCGCCTAGCTGGGACTACAGGCGCCTGCCACCTCGCCCGGCTAATTTTTTGTATTTTTAGTAGAGATGGGGTTTCACCGTGTTAGCCAGCATAGTCTCGATCTCCTGACCTCGTGATCCGCCCGCCTCGGCCTCCCAAAGTGCTGGGATTACAGGCGTGAGCCACCGCGCCCGGCCCATTCTTTTATTTTTAAATATACAATTATTATTGACTATAGTCACCCCGTTGTGCTATCAAATAGATCCTTTTATTTTGTACCCCAAACACAACCAAATTAGCAAAGCCAAAGGTATTCTAGGTACAGGATTTCAAGTGACTGACTTTTCATGTGATGATGGACTTTATTTTTCCCCTCTACTTCTGTCCAAGGTAAGGACAGCAGAAATATTTGCCTCAATGCCTCGTTTGCAGCAGCAGCCCAAAGGCCACGCTGAGGAGCTGGAGTTAACCTTCTAACCTCCCAGATTTTACAGCTCCAAGAGAGATTACATCCTTGCACCGGGGAAAATAGAAACTGTCTTTCCCCATTATCAATGGAATAATGTAGTTCAGTCTGCAACAAAGAGAAACACGAAAACACCATAGGTAGGATAATGTTTTACACACACGCCAGCCTGCCCCTTCAACTGGCTTTCAATTTTCAGTATGTTCTAATCATGGAAAGGCTAACACAATTATTAACTTTAAACAAATTTTTATTACACAAAGGTTGTCACATAATTGGATATTTCTCTACTTTGTACACAATTATTCTCACTCTCCACAGAAAGGCTGCTTAACTTCTCATCTGGTGGTGGCAAGCACTAAAATCCTGATTTTAACAGAATAGTAGTAAAAATGCCTCAGTGATTTAAGTTGAAAGCAGTACATTGGTACGTGGCTCTTGTACCCAGTATCAGGAATGTACAAATGTTTTTTATTCAAAAATACAAAATAAATTATCTGTAGGCATGGACAATGACAGCAGTAAACCATTATGTATTTTGTCAACTGAAACCAGTAACTGATGGTTATAGTGATTTTCAGCCAGCCTTTTTCTTCATTTTCTCCAACTGACTTCTCTGAAGTTATTGGTGAGGAACACTGCCTTGGGCTTCCTGTCACAGTTCATTAATAAAGGTAAAGCACTAGTCTAGGAGTTAGAACATGCCACCTCCCATACCACCTCCCATTCCACCCATTGCACCCATTCCAGGGTCCTTCTCTTCTTTAGGAATTTCTGTGACTACAACTTCTGCTGTAGTTAACAGAGAGGCCACACCAGCAGCATCCAATAAAGCAGTTCTCACAACCTAGAAAAAAATTTAATTAAACATTAGTTTTCCCTTAGTAAAATATGAGCAAGACTTACTGAAAATTTCTGTCTGGGCATGCTGGCTCACACCTGTAATCCCAGCACTTTGGGAGGCTGAGGCAGGTAGATGACTTGAGGTTAGGAGTTCGAAAACAGCCTGGCCAACATGGTGAGACCCCCATCTCTACTAAAAATACAAAAATTAGCCAGGCATGGTGGTGCATGCCTGTAATCCCAGCTACTTGGGAGGCTGAGGCAGGAGAATCGCTTGAACCCAGGAGGTGGAGGTTGTCACTGCCTGCACTCCAGCCTGGGCGACAGAGCGACTGTCTTAAAAACAAAATAAAACCCTGTTCTGGGTATCTTGTAAAGTATTCTCACTGCCAGGCAGGAACAGGGTGTTCCAGATCCATCCTGATTTTTTCCTGCCTGCAGGCATGGACTCAACTGCTACTCAAGGGATCCTGCTTCCTTTTAGTGGAGTATTAAATATCTAGGTGCTGGAAATGTACATGAGAATTGTTGATGGGCACAAGTGCTATTGCTGTTGCTACTGCTATTAGACTATTTTTCTGGTGACAAAAATCAAAGATTTGGGATGTGGGGATACATTAACAAAATGAACAACAAAAGAATTTTTAGAAAGTGTTCAACCATTTACCTTTGTTGGGTCAATAATTCCTTTTTCCACCATATTCACAAAATCTCCAACCATAGCATCATAACCAACTTCTGAGGAACTTTGCATAATTTTCTCAACTATCAAAGATCCTTCAACACCTGCATTCTTAGCAATGGTCATTGCTGGAATTTTGAGTGTTCTTTTAATAATTTCTATACCTACAGAGAAATTTCAGCAAAATTTTAATACTTTCATTTGTAAATATTGTAACACATTTATAATTTGTGAGGATATTGATGTAGGGAAATCCCAATCCTACTACAGATCAAATCATTTCCTCTGAAAAAGATGTGATGCATGTTTAGCTCTGACATTAGCACTATTCTACTTCTGTTATTCAGGAAATGGATGTGCTATTCCATTTAGGGGACTGCAACATTATTATTCTAACAGAAAAACTAAAATCAGGCCACAAACTCATTTAAAAGGTAACTTTTTACCAATTTTTTGATCTTCATTAGCTGGAGTCAGTGAGTCCAAGGCTGGAATGCATCGAAGCAGGGCACAACCCCCTCCCAAAACAATGCCTTCTTCTACAGCAGCTCTCGTAGCATTAAGGGCATCTGTAACTCTGTCTTTCTTTTCATTCACTTCAACATCACTTGTCCCACCAACCTAAAGACGAAAAGAATTCCAGTTAGTATGGCCTCTTCATTCAAGATGCTAATTGCCAAGTCATTTAAAAGCAGTTTACTTAAGCAATCCTGGGGTGGGTGTGGTGGCTCACACCTGTAATCCTAGCACTTTGGGAGGCTGAGGTGAGTGGATCCCTTCAGGTCAGGAGTTTGAGACCAGCCTGGCCAACATGGTGAAGCCCTGTCTCCACTAAAAATACAAAATTAGCCAGGCATGGTGGCAAGTGCCTGTAATCCCAGCTACTTGGGAGGCGGAGGCAGAAGATTCGCTTGAACCCAGGAGGCGGAGGTTGCAGTGCCCCGAGATCACACCACTGCATCCCAGCCTGGGTGACGGAGAGCTCAAAACAAAACAAAATTCCACTATGAAGTTAATTCCTCAAATACTTGTTTA
This sequence comes from Hylobates moloch, assembly GCF_009828535.3. Classification (NCBI taxonomy): domain Eukaryota; kingdom Metazoa; phylum Chordata; class Mammalia; order Primates; family Hylobatidae; genus Hylobates; species Hylobates moloch. The sequence goes on along the minus strand of NW_026652276.1, from coordinate 44,817,419 downwards.
GTTCCATGGTACTACTGGGGGATACTACAGAAGCAAAATCATTCTTGGACTCAGAACCCAAGAAACTTATTCATAATAATGAATCTTACCTTCAGCACAGCTACTCCATCTGAAAGTTTTGCAAGCCGTTCATTCAGTTTTTCCTTTTCATATTCACTAGTTGTGACATCTAACTGCTCAATGATTTCTTGAATACGTTTTTCAATTTGAGCCTTGTCACCTTTTCCTTTTAAGAGCATGGCATCATCTTTGGTCACAATGACCTCTCCAACTTTTCCTAAGTCATGAGGCTGAACGTCTTCAAGATTCAGAGTCAACCCCTCTTCTCCAAATACCTACAAAAAGAGTTAAACATAAACCCGTTGTAGGTTACGGTTTATGCCATTATACCAAGTTTATTAATATACCATGCAAGAGAATCATCGAAATACTTTATTTCTTTGATAGATTTTAAGATCACTGTTAGTCCAGAACAAGACTTGAGTATAGTCTTTCACTGCATTTCCAACTTAATTCTCACAACTCTGGTAATTATTATCAGCCTTTTTTTGCGGAAAAAAACATCCAAGGTCACACTTACTGGTAGAGCCAGGATAAGACCATAGGCCTTGACTCTCAAGTCCTACATCACTCGTAGCATACACTTCTACCTTTCAAAACTGAGCTACCTCAAAACTGAGCTCGGTAGCTCATGCCTGTAACCCCAGGACTTTGGGAGGCGGAGGCAGGCATATTGCTTGAGTCCAGGAATTTCAGAAGCCTAGGCAATATAGTGAGACCCATCACTACTAAAAGTAAAAAAATTAGCTGGGCATGGTACTGCACCTGTAGTCCCAGCTACTTGGGAGGCTGAGACGGGAGGATTGCTTGAACCCAGGAGGTGGAGGTTGCAGTAAGCCAAGATTGCGCCACTGCATTCCAGCCTGGGTGACACATCAAGACACCCTGTCTCAAAAAAAAGGAAACCCCACAGATATAGTCAATAAGAACAGTCAATATAGATCAAGATAGTCAAGACAGATCAAGACACCCTGTCTCCAAAAAAAACCCCCAAAAAAACAAAAAGGAAACCCCTTATTCAGTCAATAAGATTTAGTCAATATAGAACAGTCAATAAGCTCATTCTTAGGCCAGACTCGTGGCAAATTAAAGGGAATTTAATCCAACCCCTACCTTCCAAAGAGCCAAAAGAAACAGATACCTGTAGTATCTAATTGTGAAAAATGTTAAACTATCTATAAATTCCAGACAAGTATAAACATTCAGCAAACCATTATCACATTTATTTTACTTACTGCACCACCAGTAGCAATAGCCATATCTTTAAGCTGGTTCTTTCTATTGTCACCAAACCCTGGAGCCTTGACTGCCACAACCTGAAGACCAACCTTTAGCCTGTTAAGAATAGTTGATAGTAAGATTTAAATGAAATAAAAATGCCTATCTGTTTAATTCCCCTCAAGCTGTTACTAGATTACTTAGGACTCCCTAAGTAATCTGGTTTGGTTTTGCTTTCTTTTCTTTTTTTTTGCTTCCTAGCAATTTTTGATCAAATTAAGACAGGAAATATCTGAGACAGTTAAGGCTATTTTCTATTAATTATACTTGTCCATATCTGTTTACCTTCTTAATAAACTGTTGGCCTGGCCGGGCATGGTGACTCAGGCCTGTAATCCCAGCATTTTGCAAGGCCGAGGCAGGTGGATCACGAGGTCAGGAGTTCAAGACCAGCCTGGCCAAGATGGTGAAACCCTGTCTCTACTAAAAATAACAAAAATCAGCCAAATGTGGTAGTGGGCACCTGTAATCCCTGCTACTCAGGAGGCCAAGCAGCAAAAATCACATCACAGTAAGTTATAGGATACAGTGATAATGATTATGAATGGTAGAAAAACAATAATTGCTAAATATTACATTTGAGGGTCATTTAATAAACATCTACTCCATATATTAATGCTGAGTTTTGAATGAGCACTGTTCTGAATTCACTTCTTTTATAAATGTTATACAAAAAGCTGACAGTATTGTTAAGCTCACCTGAAATTTTTACCAGGTAAATGAATACTTGTAATGTGCAATCAAATGTCCATTTGAGAGCAGATTGTGAAACAGAAGGAATGTTCAAACTTCAAGACAGCTGGTCTATTTTATTAAGGACCCAAATAAAAATCAGAGGAATACGCTATATGCTATGTAAACTGGATATCCCACTTTTCAACTAGCAGTAAAATGGCTTAATGAAAATTCTGTAGGCTTGTTTTTTTCTGGCCTCAAGTCTTCAAGTCTCTTTTTTTTGTTGTTGAGACAGAGTCTTGCTCTGTTGCCCAGGCTAGAGTGCAGTGGCGAGATCTCGGCTCACTGCAACCTCTGCCTCCCGGGTTTACGCCATTCTCCTGCCTCAGCCCGCCACCACGCCCAGCTAATTTTTTGTATTTTTAGTAGAGACGGAGTTTCACCGTATTAGCCAGGATGGTCTCGATCTCCTGACCTCGTGATCCACCTGCCTCGGCCTCCCAAAGTGCTGGGATTACAGGCATGAGTCACCACGCCCAGGCAAGTCTTTTCTGGCCAGCCAAGTCTTTTCTTAATCCCTCCAAAAAAACAAATCCAAGCTAAGAAAAACATTCCAGGGTAAGGAAGCTTATTAGAGCTTTTGGGTCAGATCAAAACGTGTAATATCTAAAACATACCTGTTAATGTATGCATTTCTACTATAACGAAATGGAAAGAAAAGTCTTGCTTCTGACATACTTCAATTCTCAGATAAGAACAAACATGTTAATAATGCCCTTAGATTGTCTGCAGCATGAACATTACCTGTCTTAAAGTTTAAACTAATAGTAAACTATAGCTTAAAGTGTAGATTTAAATAAGTGATTAGACCCCACCTTATTTTAGATTGGGTGCTATTTTCTCTACTTCAGACTATTTAGTAAACATTTAACAACAGACTAAATACTTGATCACAGCCAAGTGTAGTGGCTCATGCCTGTAATCCCAGCACTTTGGGAGGCTGAGGTGGGAGAATCACTTAAGATTCACCAACAGTTTAAGACTAGCACCAACAGTTTAAGACTAGCCTAGGCAACATATTGAGACCTCGTCTCTACAAAAAAATTAAAAGATCAGCCAAGTGTGCTTGTGCAAGTGTGTAGTCCCAGCTACTTGGGAAGCTGAGGCAGGAGGATTGCTTGACCCCAAGAGTTCAAGGCTGCAGTGAGCTATGATCGTGCTGCCGCAGCCCAACCTAGGTGACAGAGTCTGTCTCTCAAAATAAATAAAAATATTCGATGGTGAAATACACTTACATCTGAGTTATTTATTTAGAGACAGAGTCTCGCTTTGTTGCCCAGGCTGGGGTGCAGTGGCACAATCTCGGATCACTGCAACTTCCACCTCCCGGATTCATGTGATACTCCTGCCTCAGCCTCTGAGTAGCTGGGATTACAGGCGCACGCTACCATGCTCTGCTAATTTTTATATTTTTAGTAGAGACGGGGTTTTACTATGTTGGCCAGGCTGGTCTCGAACTCCTGATCTCAGGTGATCCACCCACCTGTGCCTCCTCAAGTGCTGGGATTATAGCTGTGAGCCACCATGCCTGGCTCTGAGTTATTTGGAAGTTAGTTGTTTACTTCCCTTTTCTATGCAAAATAATATTCTGAAAATATACATATTTTTAACCAGAAAAACCTTAAAAAAAAAAAAAAAAAAAGACTGACACTTGAACCCAGGAGGCTTGAGCCAAGATTGAGCCACTGCACTACTGCACTCTGGCCTTGGTGACAGAGACTCTGTCTCCAAAAAAAAAAAAAAAAAAAAAAATTACAAGGCCGAGCGCCGTGGCTCATACCTATAATCCCAGCACTTTCGGAGGCTGAGGCGGGCGGATCACGAGGTCAGGAGTTCGAGACCAGCTTGGCCAATATGGTGAAACCCCGTCTCTACTGAAAATACAAAAATTAGTCAGGTGTGGTGGCGCACACCTGTAGTCCCAGCTGCTTGGGAGGCTGAGGCAGAATTGCTTGAATCCAGGAGATGGAGATTGTAGTGAGCCAAGATTATGCCACTGCACTCCAGCCTGGGCCAGGGAGTGAGACTCTGTCTCAAAAAAAAAAAAAAAAATTACAAGATTCAGTCATGTGCCTTCAAAACACTTGCAAAATACAGAGAGGTACCCATGTGCTAAATTAGTCTATTCTATGAGAAAGCTAATCAAAATAGTAAAGACTTTGGGGTCCCTTTCAAAAACACAACCACAAGGATACATAGAGCACACCCGATTTACACAATTACAATTCTAGATACAAACCCAACTGGATCAAATGTGGAGGTACACATGATGGAGACTGCAAACAGCAATACAAATAATTCTGTCTTTCACCCAGAAATATAAATAATCAAATACCACTGCCTATTACCTATTCAAGACGAGTGTACTTAGAGCTTCTCCATCAACATCTTCAGCGATTATGACCAAAGGCTTACGGTGAGCATTGGCAATTTCAAGAGCGGGTACAATGGACTGGACACTAGAAATTTTCTTTTCACTCAACAGAACATAGGCATCCTGGAATTCACATTTCTGACCTGTAAAAATAATGAAGATTTCAAAAATATACAAAAAATGACTGCAATACATTTAAATGAAAAGCTAAACCAAGGTTCCAATACACTTTAAAATTGACCAGTGAGTTTGTTTTCCTCCTTCATTTCTCATATGCATTAACTTTTGGAACATACACATTTATTTTTTAGAGGATGACACCAACTAATACCTATAGTTCGACACACATTAGGAAAGTATATTTTAAAAATTTCAGGAGGCCAAAGCAGGCAGATGACTTGAGGCCAGGAATTCAAAACCAGCTTGGCCAACATGGCTAAACCTTGTCTCTATTAAAAATTCAAAAATTGGCCAGGCACAGTGCCTCACACCTGTAATCCCAGCACTTTGGGAGGCCAAGGTGGGTGGATCACCTAAGGTCAGGAGTTAAGAGACCAGCCTGGCCAACATGGTGAAACCCCATCTCTACTAAAAATACAAAAATCAGCCTGGCATGGTGGCGTGTGACTGTAATCCCAGCTACTTGGGAGACTGAGGCAAGAGAATCACTTCAACCTGGGAGGCGGAGGTTGCAGTGAGCAATGCGCCACTGCATCATGCCACTGCACTCCAGCCTGGGCAACAGAGAATGAGACTCTGTCTAAAAATAATAAATCAGTTATTGATTTGTTCTTACCTTTTGATGTATTAATAAAGTATGGAGAAATATAGCCTCGATCAAACTTCATGCCTTCAATAATTTCTAATTCATCATTCAGTGTTTTTCCATCCTATGAAAAGTCAAAGAATTAGGTATATAGATTTCATTGAACACAAAACATGGAATTACAGGCCAGATTAATAAGAACAGACCCCTCTGGCCATAAGAGATGTAGAGTATGAAAAAGCCCAGGACATCCAATTGCACTTCTGCAAAAAAATCCCAAAAGTGCTTATGTGAATAATCATTTAAGTTAGGATGGATTCATTTCATGGAGCAAAGGCTAATTCACATAAAACACAGTAAGTACTTTATACATGTGCTGAGACTACATATGAAGGAATAAAAAAGCTGTTTTTAAAACACAGAATTTTTCTGTTTGGAAAATTCAGTTTTGATCATCAGATAACTCAAACTTTTGATCATCAGATAACTAAAATTATCTTTAAAAATAAACACACTTGCCTTTACTGTGATGACACCCTTTCTTCCAACCTTTTTCATTGCATCAGAGATGATATTGCCAATTTCTTTGTCTCCATTTGCAGAAATCGTAGCAACCTGAAATAATCAAGTTACTCTTCGAAATTAAAAGGTAAGGCTAGTGCCCTCAGTCAGTTCCCTTACCTTTTCCCAGTAACTTCCAAATTGATATTTCCATCCAGGGGAGAGAAGGGGAATTTACGTTATGGTAGTTTTCATGAAGTACTGGTTCTTTGCTCTTTTCCGATTCATTATTTGACTACATTGTTTTGAAGAATATGATATATAAAACTATTCTTGTAACAAAAAGTTTAAAAATGCTGACTTCATTACAAACTGACAAAACTTATGCACCTTTGACAATGGCTAAGAACATTTTCACAATCATACGAATGCATTTTACAGCCATGTAGAACTAAAATGACAACCACATGCAGAACTAAATGACAACCATTATGGTCATAATTCTTTTCAAAGGTTTTAGCAGTAAGAAACAATGATTCTAATATTGATGATTGGGTAGTATTGTTATTCTGACATTGGTGTGATCAAGGAAAAAAAAAATCACACATGCCATTAAATTTTCTTTAAAAAACATATAACGTGTTAAGTCCTTACCTGTGCAATTTCTTCAGGGGTGGTCACAGGTTTAGACTGCTTTTTAAGTTCAGCAATTACAGCATCAACAGCTAACATCACACCTAGTTCAACAATATATGTCATTACAATGTTTATTTCTCTCATGGCTTCTATGTCAAGTAGAAATCTTGAGATTTGTGACAAATATTTTAATGCCTTAACTTAAAAAAGTTTTTTTTTTTTTTTTTTTTTTTTTTGAGACAGGGTCTTGTTCGGTCGCCCGGGCTGGAGTACAGTAGCACAGATCATGGCTCACTGCAGCCCTGACATCCTGGGCTCAAGGGAGTAGCTGAAACCACAGGATCAAGCCACCATGCTCAGCTTCTTTTATTTTTGTAGACAAGGTCTCACTATGTTGCCCAAGGTGGTCTTGAACTCCTGGGCTCAAGCGATCCTCCCACCTCAGCTTCCCATGTAGCTGGGACTACAGGCATGTACCTATGCTTGGTCTTTAGTGCCTTAATATTAAATTTACACATAGCTTCTGAGACAGTGCTTCTTAATAACACAGAGTTGGGTGGCATGTACTTAAACAGTAACTTTAGGTTCACACAGTAAATAAAATCTCACAATGCCAAAATTTTGAAAATAGGACTAAAACAAGGTAGATGTGTAGTTTCAAGAATCTCACCACTGAACTCATCCTACGCAAATTATTCCTAACCCAATCATGCTGTTTCCAATAGGGTCCCCGACACTTCTCATGTCCATTAGATGATGCAAAAAAGGACCAAAATGGTTAACACTCCCTTATTTTCAACAAGAAGTACAGTTCTTAAATGACAGGAATCTGTTGTGACTATGCCTCTGCAGGTGTCAATTATCTGAAATCCCCTCAATTTAGTATGTATTATGAACTAACAAAATATTTTTGTTTTACATCAGTCTTAACAGTCCCATTTTGCTCAATTGGGAATAGTGCTAGCTCTCGTTTGAGAAATGTTACTTCAAAAAAAATCCAATGCAAGGTGTTGGTAAGTCCTCTTCATAACCTTAATTAATACTTGTTAGTGATTTACAGTAAAACTGCTTTTAGTGAAGTGTATTCACTTGGCCCATAAACATTGAAATAGATGAGGTAATGATACATTAGTAATGTAGTAATACATTAGTATGCCAATTCTGACAAAAAATTACCAATAGCTCCCCCACCTTCACTCACAAGAGCGTTCCTGGTTTGAACCCTAACATACCCTAGATATACACAGCAATTCTGCTAATATTAGCACACAGCTAATAAATGACAAACATGGGACTAGAATTTAAGTCTATACTGTCATGAACCTCATGCTGAGGAGCAAATTGTTAGTTAAGTTGCACTCCAGTTACAAGCACTAACAAAACACAAACCAATAACATGGTGTGTGCTATTAAGAAAAAATAAACTGAGGAAAACATTACTTTCTGACATTCTGAATGATCCAGTGTATTCAGTCTTACTTTCTACACAACTAAACTAAAAATTAGCCAGGAATGGTGGTGAGTGCCTGTAGCAGTCCCAGGTACTTGGAGGCTGCGGCAGGAGGATTGCTTGAGCCCAGGAGTCCAGCCTGGGCTACAGAGCAAGATCCTGTCTCTAAAAACAAAAGAAACCAACTAAATAAAATATCAAAATTACCTAACAGTACCTACCCACCATACAGCCAAGCTTGCTAAAGGAAAACCCAGTTTAAGATTTCTCCAGGCCAAGAGGAGGAATGAGAGAAGGATTAATTTCCTCAAGTAACACTTTCCTTAGGTCCAAGGAATCAATGCCTTAAAGCACACTGAAGTTTAGAACACCGTAGTGACAACAGACATTCCTACCTCTCCTGATTTCCACTGGATTAGCACCTTTGCTAATCTTCTCGAAGCCTTCCTTGGCTATAGAGCGTGCCAGTACAGTAGCAGTGGTAGTGCCATCCCCAGCCTCTTCATTTGTGTTATTGGCAACATCTTGAACAAGTTTAGCTCCAATGTTTTTATATTTATCCTTTAAGTCAATTGACTTCGCAACAGTCACACCATCTTTTGTTACTTTGGGACTTCCCCAACTCTGCTCAATAATCACTGTTCTTCCCTAGAAGAAAAAAATGTAACAGCATCACACATACCCTAAGGACGATTTACATTTTAAAAAATGAGCAGTCTTCATAATAAAGCAACTACTTCAAAGTCTTAACATAAGTTGTGTCATTTTTATCAGTCTTGCAGCATGAGTCTCAAGGGCAAGTTTATCGACATTCTTTGTCTACAGACAAAATGACTTGATTCTCTGCCAAGAGCATAATTTTGAACTAGGTAATTTAGGAGATTAAAATCCTAGGGACTAAAATTTGTCATCTTATAAAATGAACAAGAACACAAGACAATAAAACAATCTTCCTATCACTTATACTTAAGTTTTAGTTAGTGCCTGTTATCTTTTAAAGTAATGTGACTTGTTTTAAAATTCGTTTAACTAAAATATTAACCATCAAGGCAAGTAGTGTGCTCTTCCAGGTTCACTCAACATAAAACTTCAACCATGGCACAAAGTTATTGGCCATCCTTCGGATTTGAACTAAAGCTGCTACTTTCTATTTGTGAGGTGTGCGAATGCTGTATTTTTATGCAGTTTTTGGATCACTTGATATCTGAACTGTCTTCAAACTGAAATGAAGCACCGTTTGACTGCACACCACCTTCAAAGGCCTCCTCAAAATATTACCCCTATTAAATGAGACTTATTTTAAATATGCTTTGGAACAAGAGAACAGCAGAAAACCGATGCGTAAAACTAGCATCTTGGGGTGGAGGAGAGAACGGGAAGCTACTGTATAATCAGTACAAAGTTACAATTTTCCCATATAAAAAGTTTTGGAGATGAATAGTGGTGATGACTGCACAACATAAATGTAATTAAATGTCCCCAAAGTGCACACTTAATGGTAATTTTATGTTGCGTACATTTTACTACAATAAACCAAAAAAAAATTTAGCACCCACAAGCACGTATCTAAGGAATTATGGAAGATAAGTTAAACTCTTCTCTCTACACTTGGCATGAACTACTGGGAAAGGATCCAAATTTTAACTTGGGCAAGCAAAATTCTACCTCGATTTAAGAATCCACCTTGAGCTATAAGTTACTACCCGATTACATCACACATTGAACAAAATAGTTTCGAAAATCTGGCTGAAGCAGTTTAAGCTTTAAGATCATGTCTAAGAAAAAAAGGTTAACCAATACTTCAGAATTCTTACATGTAAACTAAGTTCTCTCAAAAATGGATACGAAAGTACTGTTGAATAGTTCAGTGCGACTATTTGTGAGTAAAATGCTATTAATAATACTGCAATTACAATAAAATAAAAATACTGATACCTTTGGCCCCATTGTAACGGCCACAGCATCGGCTAAAAGGTCTACACCTTGAAGCATTAAGGCTCGGGCATCTGCACCAAATTTTACATCTTTGGCATAAGCCCGAGTGAGATGAGGAGCCAGTACCCTGGACACCGGTCTCATCTGGCGAAAGACTGTGGGTAACCGAAGCATTTCTGGGGATGGAAGCAAATAGATCATCAGAACTACCACCCGTGGTGCGCTGCAGAACAAACATGCCCACCTGTGCAACAGAGCAAGCAACGTGAGATGCTGAGCCTGGCTGACCTCCGCCAGCCACTACGCCTGAATGACGGAAGGCGCCGCAGCTTCGGAACATCAGCCACTAGCGCAAGCTAAAGAGGCCGCCCCGGCGCCTGACCTATAGCACTAGCACAAAACACATGCAGCTGCTTCCCCACGGCCACCTATCCCTGCCGCCAAAAATGAGTTAATCTTTCACCGCGAAAACGGCCTTGTGGGCAGACCCACTCCAACTGTGGCCCCTGAGAAACCAAGTCAGCCGGAGAGAGGCAAGTTACAAATCCAAGTGACCAGGGAAGTTAAAAGTATTCCTGACGATGCAAAAAGCCGCTCAGCAAAGTGTCTCCATGGATCCCCCCCCAAGGCTACTGTATCAGAGCAGCCAACAAGGCCGCGACGCTGGGGGCGGCGGCCCGGCCCACTCGGCGCGAGCCCACGTGTTCTTCTTTCCGAACGCCCCCAGCAAGGTCAAGAGTGGAGGCGCGGTATCCCAGCTGCCTGCGGGGGAAAAAATCGGTTCCCTCGCGTACACCACCCTCCCCGGTTCCCTGAAGTCGGCCAGGCGCAGGTTGCACCAGCGGGCCTCAGTGGTTACAATCCCCCAAATTCAATCCCCACGAGTTGTCCCTCCCGCGCCCAGCCGAGGTCCAGGATCCGCGTCGCACGTGATGGAACCCGCATGGACCGGCGAGGCCTGGACCCGCGGGCCTAGGCCTGCGGCGCGGTGCGGAACTCCAGGCTGTCGCCGCCCGCACCCTCCAGCAGGACGGCAGAGGAGGAAGGCCCACTCGGGGGTCGCAGGCGCCGGGGGGAGGCGGCGCGGGAAGGCCGCGTACCTGCGGGGCGGCGGCAGGGCGTGCGCGCGGCGAGTCAGGTCGTCGGCGGCGAGTGAGGGACAGAGTGCAGGGCGCACACCGCAATGAGCCCGTGTCCCCTCCCTCCGCCTCTACCCCCGCCCCGCGGCACCGCGTGTGCAGGCAGCTCCCACCCGCTTCCCGTCAGCCGGGGCCCTGCAATCTGCACACCCTCCTCGCGAGCCCCGCCCCTGCCTGCCCGCGCAGGGTGTGCTAGCGCGCTCAGCCCTCTCCGGCCGGCTTAGGCTAGTTCCCGGGCCGCGCTCGGTTCCAGAACTTTCCGGAAAATGCCGCGCTCCCTACGGCTCAAGGGTCAAATCGCGTCATTTCCGGGAGGGGACGAAGGGGTAGTTCTTTCACCTCCGCTGGGCGCCTAGAAAAGCCTAGAAACAGCTCCTCTTTTCTTCCGCCTCCGAGTTTTCGCGTCAGCGTCCTGCGCAGGGCCCTTGGGGCGAATCGCGGTGCGCGTCGGGGCGACCGCCCTCCCTCCCTGGGAGGGGTGAGGGGGGCTAGCGGCGGGGGTTGGGGCGAGGGCGCCTGCGCGCTGGGTGGTTTTTTCACGTGTCGCCAGGGCCGGACCGCGAGTCTCTCCTTGCGGCGCTACACTAGAGCGGAGTACGAGTCTGAGGCGGAGGGAGTCATGGTGAGTCCCGCGTGGCCCCGGGGCCTGCAGGCCCGGGCCTGTCTGAGGCGTACGGGGATCCCTGACGCCCCTCTTTTGTTGGGCTGGGCGGGAGGGATTGGTGGCCACTCAGTGACCAGCGCCCGCTGGCACCTTGGAGCAGCAAGGCCCGCCCGACCCTTTTGTCCCCCAGGGCTCTTTGCACGCGCGTGTGCCGCCGGTGTGTAAGGCAGGGGGGCGGGAATCCGGGCGCACGCGCAGCGTCCCACCTGCTTCTGCAGGGCCTTTGTGGATGTGTAATATCTTGGGTAAAAAGCATGGTGCCAGGCAGGGAGCTTGACCCAGCGTTTCCTGAAAATTTCTGGAAAAACCTGAAGAAGGAAAACATTTGACCTTGGAATAAACTAAGGTTGACCTTAAAGCTGGTCTAGTTGCTAACCGGAGGAGCGACAACGACCCCTAACAGACGTAAGGAATCGGAAATTAAACTTAGAATATTGGTTAGTACATTCAAATGCGTTTCCTTAACTAATAAGCTGAGGTTTGGTGTTAACTTTCAAAGCCAAAACGTGTTGAGATGTATAGCACGGTGGCGTTGCCTGTTGATAATGTGATTACATTTAGTTTTTGTTTCAAAACATTTCTCTTCCTACAGGCAGGACAAGCGTTTAGAAAGTTTCTTCCACTCTTTGACCGAGTATTGGTTGAAAGGAGTGCTGCTGAAACTGTAACCAAAGGAGGCATTATGCTTCCAGAAAAATCTCAAGGAAAAGTATTGCAAGCAACAGTAGTCGCGGTTGGATCGGGTTCTAAAGGAAAGGTAAATAGGGGCTGCAGTGGAACTATTTTTTATAGTGTGCAGTGGAGGGAAAAGAAGTAATTCTGGAGTATTAAAAGTCGCCTATTAAGTAGAGTTTATGTCGTTTTCAAGATCATTAACTGCTTTGGTTCTAATCTGTTTCTTAAAAGGAAATGACTAATATAAAGTTGCTTATTTTATGTGATAGTTTCAGAGTATTAAAAATTGTCCTCAATAGGCTGGGCGCGGTGGCTCTCGCCTGTAATCTCAGCACTTTGGGAGGCCGAGGTGTGTGGATCACAAGGTCAGGAGTTCAAGACCAGCCTGACCAACATGGTGAAACCCTGTCTCTACTAAAGATACAAAAATTAGCCGGGTGTGGTGGCGTGCGCCTGTAATCCCAGCTACTGGGGAGGCTGAGGCAGGAGAATCATTTGAACCTTGGAGGCGGAGGTTGCAAGGAGCCGAGATCATGCCCCTGCATTCCAGCATGGGCAACAGGGCAAGACTCCGTCTCAAAAAAAAAAAAAAAAAGCCCTCAATAGCAATTTGGTAGCCTAGTGTGATCAGTGTTTGCCTTACATCCTAAATTTTTAATAAGACAAAAGAGGCTGTGCGTGGTGGCTCACACCTGTAATCCTTGCATTTTGGGAGGCTGAAGCAGGAGGATCGTTTGAGCTCAGGTTCAAAACCAGTCTGGGCAACATAGTGAGACCTCCTGTCTACAAAATAAATAAATAAATAAATAAATAAAAAAGATGTGCTTCAAGGTAAAATGAAGGAGCATTTAAGAATTGAGAGGAAACTTGGACTGTTCGTTTAACTAACACGTTGAAATTGCCCTAATCTTAACCAGTTGGGGCCTTAGTTGGTATACCTATCCGAGGAACAGGTTGGTCAGTCTTGTCCAATCTGGAGCCCAGGACAGCTTTGAATGCCACCTAATGCAAATCCCTAAACTTTCTTAAAACCTAGTATTTTCCAATTTTTTTAAAGCTTATCAGCTACTGCTAATGTTAGCGTATTTTATGTGTGGCCCAACACAATTCTTCCAGTGTGGCCCAGGGAAGCCAAAAGATTGCACACCTCTGTTTTAGATGTTCCTCAGTTAATTGTTTAGGCCTCGGCCTTCTAAAGATGTCAGCCAAAATACACAGTAAATGCCGTTGGGGCCAAATAATGTTAACTGCATCGTTTCAGTTGCTTCTGAGGAGGAAAGCTCTACTGAGGAGCTGTCATGGAGTTAGGAATAGGAAGACTTTGGGGAGTGGACACTTAGCTGCAGTCCCTTTCCCCAAATCTGTTCTTTGGAGGGAACAAAACAATCACAAGAGAAGCGTATGTTCTAAATCCAAAAAAATATTAAATTTTTGTATGTTGAAAGAAGGAAAATATGACCATTTGTATATGGCATTTTCTGGGTGCTGGCTACTGTTGCAGGTTTATTTCATATAGTTGATATGTTAATATTTAACAGTTATAAAGTTAGCTTTAGTTAACTAAAGTTAGCTTTTCCAGAATATTTTCTTGAACTTTTACGTTGGAGTCAGGTTTTGTTTAAGCCACTGTGTATTATTTCAAAGTGTAACTACAGTGGTATTTTTGAGTGAAGATCTGTAATTCTAGTATGAATTGTATCACTTAGCCACGAAGTATATTTTTAATATAATTGGATTTGAGTGAGCATGTTTCATTAGTTGTAGTGATTTAAAAGTTAACTGTTTATGTTGGGTGAACTAGATATCTTTGCTAATAAACATCCTTCCTTTTTTAAGGGTGGAGAGATTCAACCAGTTAGCGTGAAAGTTGGAGATAAAGTTCTTCTCCCAGAATATGGAGGCACCAAAGTAGTTCTAGATGACAAGGTGTGTAAACTTAATAATTCTCCAAAGAAGTCAGATATTTGCGATTAGTTGTCTTAACTAGTGGTTTCTTCACTTGCAGGATTATTTCCTATTTAGAGATGGTGACATTCTTGGAAAGTACGTAGACTGAAATAAGTCACTATTGAAATGGCATCAACATGAAGCTGCCCATTCCACTGAAGTTCTGAAATCTTTCGTCATGTAAATAATTTCCATATTTCTCTTTTATAATAAACTAATGATAACTAATGACATCCAGTGTTTCCAAAATTGTTTCCTTGTACTGATATAAACATTTCCAAATAAAAATATGTAAATGAGTGGTTAATCTTTAGTTATTTTAAGATGATTTTAGGGTTTTCTAGTTTATGCTTTTTTTGTTTTTCAATTAACCCGCAGAGAATTTTGGGAAACAAGATTTTCTAGGTAGGTGCATTTTCACACTGAATTTAGCTTTATTAATACATGATTGATACTGATACCAAGCCATGGATTTACTTTTTTTTTTTCCTGAGACAGATTCTCACTCTGTCACCCAGGCTGGAGTGCAGTGGTTTGATCTTGGCTCACTGCAACCTCCGCCTCCTGGGTTCAAGTGATTCTCCTCCCTCAGCCTCCCGAGTACCTGGGATTACAGGCGTGCACCACCACGCCCAGCTAATTTTTGTATTTTTAGTAGAGACAGGTTTTGCCATGTTGCCCAGGCTGGTCTCGGACTCCCAAAGTGCTGGGATTACAAGCGTGAGCCACCACTGCAACATTCAGATTTCAAATATAACAAGCTAATGAGTTACAGGTCTTAAGGTGTTCAATACTTTGTGGATATAGGTCTTCATTCCTAATCCAATTTATATAAATACAAAGTATTTTTTGCATGGTTTATACTGAATTCCCAGGTACACAAGTACTATGTAAATTGAGGGAAGAATTATACTTTCCTTTTTGTTTTTTGTTTTTTGTTTTTTGTTTTTTTTTTGTGGAGAACAGAGTCTTAACTTTGTCACCCAGGTTGGAGTGCAGTGGCACTGTCATGGCTCACTGTAGCCTCCACCTTCTTCCCAGGCACAGGTGATCCTCCCACGTCCGCCTCCTTGAGTGACTGGGACTATAGGCACACACCACCATGCCCTGCTAATTTTTGTATCTTTTGTAGAGATGGGGTTTTGCCATGTTGTGCGGGCTGGTCTCGAACCTTCTGGGCTCAAGCAATATGCCTGCCTTGGCCCCCCAGACTGCTGGGATCACAGGCCTGAGTGAGCCATCATACCTGGCAGCTTTTTTTTTTTTTAGAACTTTAAGAGTTGGTCAATATTTTGGAAAATCAACTTCTGTACATTAAAGATGGGACATTGCCTTATTTTTTTTTTTAATGGTGATGGGTTATATTTATGCTTTTCTATTTGACACTAGTTTGTCAGGGTTTGAAAACAGCCACATGCTCATCTAGTCAGTGTGACCTCAGTGTAGTTGAGATGGGAAACAGGAAGACTTCAGTGTAGTTTCTAACCTGACACTGGCATCTAATATCAGACATATGATGTCCTATCAAGTTTCTGAAAGACAACTTGAAAAAGGCATCACATAGTCCTTGAGGGGTGATCGTCCTTGGCGGCCAGCAGCAATGACAAAGCAGTGAGTGTACTAGGGTCAGCCCGCTCAGCTGTGGTACATTTTTCCCTTGGCTCAGCTGTAATCCATAGTTTCACCCCAATTAACTTCCCAGATACATTGCATCTTTTAAGCTTTGTTTTGTATTGCATTGAAAGGAACGGTGCTGAGAAGCTCTCTGGTTACCTGAGCTTCAGTGACCACCATCTTCACCTGAAGCTGCCCAGCATCCAGTGACCAAGTACCTAAGGCCACTTAGCAATACTGGAGGTGCTCTGGTATCCTCCAAGTGTTTTTTTGTGTCTTGTTTTATTTTAGGAAAATTTAATTCCGGAGTGAACATTTTTTTTTGTTTTTTGAGACGGAGTCTCTCTCTGTTGCCCAGGCTGGAGTGCAGTGGCATGATCTTGGCTCACTGCAATCTCTGCTTCCCAGGTTCAAGCAATTCTCGTGCCTCAGCCTCCCAAGTAGCTGGGCTATAGGCGCCTGCCACCACGCCCTGCTAATTTTTTGTATTTTTAGTAGAGACAGGGTTTCACCATGTTAGGATGGTCTCGATCTCCTGACCTCATGATCCACCTGCCTCGGCCTTCCAAAGTGCTGGGAGTACAGGCGTGAGCCACCATGCCCGGCTCATTTCATTTTTAAAAACAACACTACTACATAATTTGGTAAAAAAAAAAATCTAAGGCAAGTAATTGCAGCTACTTGGAAGGCTGAGGCAGGAGAATGGCTTGAACCTGGGAGGCGGAGGTTGTAGTGAGCTAAGATGGCACCACTGCACTCTAACCTGGGTGACATAGACTCTGTTTTGAAAATATAGCCAGGCGCGGTGGCTCAAGCCTGTAATCCCAGCACTTTGGGAGGCTGAGGCGGGCGGATCACGAGGTCAGGAGATCGAGACCATCCTGGCTAACACGGTGAAACCCCGTCTCTACTAAAAACACAAAAAATTAGCCGGGCGTGTTGGCGGGCGCCTGTATTCCCAGCTACTCGGGAGACTGAGGCAGGAGAATGGCGTGAACCCAGGAGGTGGAGGTTGCGGTGAGCCGAGATCGTGCCACTGCACTCCAGCCTGGGGGACAGAGAAAGACTCCGTCTCAAAAAAAAAAAAAAAAAAAAGAAAATATATATATAATATTATGTATACATATATGATATATGTGATATATACACATATGTATATACATATATATGTGTATGTGTATATATGATAGCTAACATTGGCTGAATGCCTTCTCTCCGGGGTGAGCACTGTGTGATAGAATAGCTAACAGGAGCATTTTCTAGGCGCTGGCTACTGTTGAAGGTGCTTTTCGTATATTAATTGGTTTAATCTTTCAACAACCCTATGAGATAGGTACTGTTCTCACCCTGCAGGTAAGAAAGCTAAGGCATAATTATGCGACCGGGCGCGGTGGCTCATGCTTGTAATCCCAGCACTTTGGGAGGCCAAGGCGGGCGGACCACGAGGTCAGGAGATTGAGACCGCGGTGAAACTCTGTCTCTACTAAAAATACAAAAAAAAAAAAAAAAAAGCCGGGCGTGGTGGCGGGCGCCTGTAGTCCCAGCTACTTGGAGAGGCTGAGGCAGGAGAATGGCGTGAACCCAGGAGGTGGAGCTTGCAGTGAGCCGAGATTGCGCCACTGCACTCTAGCCTGGGCGACAGAGCGAGACTCGGTCCCCCCAAAAAAAAAAAAAAAAAAAAGCTAAGGCATAGAAGGGTTAGTTAAGTAATAACCAAGGTTGCTCAGTGGTAAGTGGCAAAGCCAGGATTCAGACACGGTCCATCTCCAGATGTTACTGTTTAAAATTTGATCCTTTATAGCCTTTGCTACTTTGTTAATTCTAAGCACTTAATACACATTATTTCAATTAATCCTGGTGATGCCCACTGTGGTATGGGGAATGGGTAGTACCAAATGATGTATGGCACTTAAGTTCCTAGTACACCATGTGTTGAATTTAACAAAACTGAGTCAAAGCAGAGGATAAATAGCTTGATATAGCTGTAGCAGCTAGGGAGAAAACTTAAGATTCAAACCCAATAATGCTACACTAGAATTTGGTTGGGTGCGGTGGCTTGTGCTCATAATGCCAGCACTTTGGGAGGCCGAGGTGGGCAGATCTCTTGAGATCGAGACAGTCTGGGCAATATGGCAAAACCCTGTCTTTACAAAAAATACAAAAAGCTACTCGAGGGGCTGAGGTGGGGAGGTTAAGGCTGTGGTGAGCCGAGATTGTGCCACCACACTGCAATCTGGGTGACGGAATGAGACCCTGTCTTAAAAAAAAAGAATCCTATGCTAGAATTGATTACCAACCCTTAAGCTCAACTATCAGCTACCAGCTGTCTTAGTAGTCAAACTTATTTTCTAGGTTTAATTATCCATAAACTAGTCTGATAATGTCTTTTAAAGGTTGTGTCCCGTATTTATTTTGAGAGGAATTAAAATTTAAAGTTTTAAATGCCATGGAATAATCTCAACTTTTGATCATCTTCCCATCTGTAAAGTAGTAGGTACTTCCACTATATGTATATTTACGTTTATGCACGTGTTACTGCCTTTGGTATACTAAAGCTTTCTTTTTGTCAAACTTAGATACTGGAATTATGCCTAAAAGTTATTTCTTATATTGTCTAAGTGGATTATCAATTTCATACTCTGCTCACGCACAGCTAGATAATATGCTTTGCTCATTATAACCTTGGGAGTACAGATTTTTCTGTATTACCAATGAGAAACCTTGACTCAAGAGATAAGAAATCGTTCCAAGGACATGTGGCTAATATATTGTAGAGTAAGGAATCTGTTCAAAGGCTATGGCTTTCCCATTATTCTCCAATGCTATTTTCCTAATACCCAGCAAATTAGTTTTGATAGCTAAGGTAATAGTTCACAAAGCTTGGTTCATCCTTGCAATTGCCTGGTAAACTTAAAATTTCAGGGCCTCATCCAAACCTACTAAATCAGAAGGATAAGAGAATTTTTGAACCACAGAAGCAGTCCTACTGTGATGCCGGCCTAGCAGAATTGCTAAAGAAATAATTTTTTTTCTTTTGAGATGGAGTCTCACTCTGTTGCCCAGGCTGGAGCACAGTGGCACGATCTTGGCTCACTGCAAGCTCTGCCTCCCGGGTTAATGCCATTCTCCTGCCTCAGCCTCCCGAGTAGCTGGGACTACAGGCGCCCGCCACCACGCCCTGCTAATTTTTTTGTATTTTTAGTAGAGACGGGGTTTAACTATGTTAGCCAGGATGGTCTCGATCTCCTGACCTTGTGATCTGCTGCCTCGGCCTCCCAGAGTGCTGGGATTTTTTTCTTTTTTTTGAGACAGAGCCTTATTCTGTCTATCCGGCTGAAGAGCAGTGGTGTGATTATAGCTCACTGCAGCCTCGAACTCCTGGGCTCAAGCAATCCTCACACTTTAGCCTCCAGAGTAGCTGGAAGTACAGGCCTGTGTCACCATGCATGGGTAATTTTTTGTTGTTTGACAGGGTCTTCCTCTAGTGCTCAGGCTGGAGTGCAGTGGTGCTATCATGGCTCACTGCAGCCTTGACCTCTCAGGTTCAATTGGTCCTCCCACCTCAGCCCCCTGAGTAACTGGGACTACACATACATGTCACCATGCCCTGCTAATTTTTGTGTTTTTTTTTTTTTTTTGAGATGGAGTCTCACTGTGTCGCCCGGGCTGGAGTGCAGTGGTGCGATCTCGGCTCACTGCAACATCTGCCTCCCGTGTTCAAGTGATTCTACTGCCTCAGCCTCCTGAGTAGCTGGGATTATAGGCACCCGCCACCGCGCCCAGCTGATTTTTGTATTTTTAGTAGAGATGGGGTTTCACCATGTTGGCAAGGCTGGTCTTGAACTCCTGACCTCAGGTGATCTTCCTGCCTCGGCCTCCCAAAGTGCTGAGATTACTGGTGTGAGCGACTGCACCCGGCCAATTTTTGTATTTTTTGTAGAGACTGAGTTTCACTATATTGCCGAGACTGGTCTCAAACTCCTGGAGTCAAATGATCCTCCCACCTTGACCTCCCAAGGTGCTGGAATTACAGGTACATAATTTATTTTTTAGTGAATGGTGTATGTATCTGACTTTATTTTTTCAGAGATGGGGTCTCACTGTGCTCTCCAGGCAGTTCTTGCTTTCCTGAGCTCAAGCAATCTTCCTGCCTCAGCCTCCAGAGAAGCTAGGACTACTTTATTTTTTTTATTTTTTATTTTTGAGACGGAGTCTCGCTCTGTTGCCCAGGCTGGAGTGCAGTAGCGCAATCTCGGCTCACTGCAAGCTCCGCCTCCCGGGTTCACGCCATTCTCCTGCCTCAGCCTCTCTGAGTAGCTGGGACTACAGGCGCCCGCCACCACGCCCGGCTAATTTTTTTGTATTTTTAGTAGAGACGGGGTTTCACCGTGGTCTCGATCTCCTGACCTCGTGATCCGCCCGCCTCGGCCTCCCAAAGTGCTGGGATTACAAGCGTGAGCCACCGCGCCCGGCCAACTACTTTATTTTTTTAATCAATGAGTAGCTTGTTGTCACAACTTTACTTACTGGATTATCCATTCTTCTCCCTGCACACCACCCCCCCCACCTCCCTTCTCTCTATGCCCAGAAATCAGAGATGTTGCCTTTATCATACCTGAAATTTCTAAATATGCCTATTCCTGGGTTTAATATTTTGTTCCATTGACCTCCCTATTCCATCACATTGCTTTCAATGTAAATAGCTTTATATTTAAGTTTGACATCTGATAAGGCAAGTCCTCCGTGTTCCTATTCACCTGGCTGAGAGTATGTTCTTTGTTCTTATATGAGCCGCCAGCTTGTTCTTCAGTGTGATACCAAGTCATGCTCCCTCCAGCAAGTTAATTACTGTTTTCACTGCACCCACACAAAAATGGAGTTTTGAACTTTTAACTTATTCGTGTGACGAGTATTTAAATCCAATCCCTTCCCTTCCCTTTTTTTTTTTTTTTTTTTCAGAAGGAGTTTCACTCTTGTTGCCCAGGCTGGAGTGCAATGGCACAATCTCTACTCACTGCAACCTCCGCCTCCCAGGTTCAAGCGATTCTCCTGCCTCAGCCTCCTGAGTAGCTGGGATTACAGGCATGTGCCACCACACTTGGCTAATTTTTCTTGTATTTTTAGTAGAGATGGGGTTTCACCATGTTGGTCAGGCTGGTCTTGAACTCCTGACCTCAAGTGATCCACCCGCCTCGGCCTCCCAAAGTGCTGGGATTATAGGCATGAGCCACCGCACCCAGCTTAAGTATATTTTCCTTTACTCTCAAGCAACCTCTATGAGAGAGCCCAGTCAATCCTAGCTCTTGTCCTGTGTTGCTTACATACTAGTTCTGTTACATTTGACAAATTACCTAACCCCTCTTAGCTTATGAATGAACTGCAAAACAAGGGCATTAGCTTTGCCTCTTAACATTTTGAGTCAAGCCTATTATTTTGTTGTTAAACTTTTATTTATTTAAAAATAAATAATATGTTCATGTAAAAATTTAAAATTATATACACTGAAAAGAATGCTCTCTATCCTTGTCCCCCAGCCACCCAGTCCCATCCTTGGAAGTAACTAGTATAACTTTTTGTATTCTTCCTTTCAGGTGTTTTATGTATATATACATATATGTAAATGTGTACGTACGTATATATGTACATATCTTATGTATATGAAATATATATTCATTTTTTCTTTTTTAAAAAATAACATTCCATACATAACATTTGACACCTTGCTTTTTTACATTAACAATTGGTCTCTGGGATTAATCTATAGATAAAGACACTTTAAAACTGTATAATGTTCTATTATATGGATAAGCCGTAATTTATTTCAGGATGCCCCCCCAGCAATGATAGATATTTAAGTTATTCTAACCTTTTTCTATTAGAAACACTCCTGCAATGAATAAATGTATGTGTAACTAAATATGTACATTTGAACAAGCATATCTATAAGATAAATTCCTATAGAACTGCTATGTCAAAGGGTCTGTGAATTTTAATCATACATGTACACATACACAGACATGGATCTCCAAGCTGTCCTAAGTTGAAATCCCATCAGTTTTATTTATTTATTTATTAATTTATTGACACAGAGTTTCACTCTTAGTGCCCAGGCTGGAGTGCAGTGGCACGATCTTGGCTCACTGCAACCTCCACCTCCCAGGTTCAAGTGATTCTTCCAATATCAGCCTCCTGAGTAGCTGGGATTACAGGTGCTCGCCACCACGCCTGGCTAATTTTTGTATTTTTAGTAAAGATGAGGTTTCACCATGTTGACCAGGCTGGTCTCAAACTCCTGATCTCAGGTGATCCACCCGCCTCCAAGGTGCTGGGACTACAGGCGTGAGTCACTGTGCCCAGCCAAAAGGTCCATGAAGTAACAGTCCTACTAGCAATATATTTTTTTTCTTCTTACTCTCTGTAATGCAGGATGTTATAAAGTTCTTATTTTGCCAATCTGATAATTTTACTCTTTATCATGATGAATGAAGATGAGCATTGTATGTGTTTAAGACTCTTTTTTTTTTTTTTTTTTTTTTTTTTTTTGAGACAGGTTCTTGTCTGTCGCCCAGGCTAGAGTGCAGTGGCACCATCAGAGGCTCACTGCAGCCTTGACATCCTGGGCTCAGGTGATCCTCTCACCTCAGCCTACCGAGCAGCCGGGACTATAGATGCATGCTACCATGCCCAGCTAATATTTGTAGAGATAGGGTTTTGCCATGTTGCTCAGGGTGGTCTTGAACTCTTGGACTCAAGTGATCTGCCCACCTCAGCCTTTCAAAGTGCTGAGATTACAGGCATGAGCCACCTTGCTTACCGTTGTTAACTGGTTATTCCTATTCACTTCATATCTTCTGCCTATTTTTTGACTGAGTGCTTGATCTTTTATGACTTCTGTTTATTAAAGAAACTAGTTCTTTGTGTTTTTTTTCCCTCTAGTTTGTCATTTGGGTTTTGATTTTGTTTATGCCTTGCACTTGTAGAAAGTCATTTTGGTGTATTTGAATTATTAAATGTTTTTCTTTATGCCTTCTGGGTATGACGTTAAACTCTGAAAAGTCTTCTTCAAAACTTAAAGTTTCTTCCATGGTTTCTTTAGGTTTTTTATAGTTTGGGTTTTTCTTTAAAAAAAAAAAAAAAGATTTTGATTTTGGCTCCATCTGTGGATTTTCCTGTTAAAAGATATATGAATTGTTTGAAATTCCCCTACCGTCTCATAGATTAAGCCTAAGTCTTTAAGACACTTAAAATTTCGCTTGCAAAATGCCCTTTCAGTCTCATTTAGCCTGAAGACATGACTTGGAAAAACATCAATGGTTATTTACTTACCTGGCTTGAATGTCAGTTCAAAAGGCTAGTTTATTATAGTATTTTTAAGTCACGCATTTTTTGAATATGGGCTAGGCACTGTTCTAGGCACTGGATATACAGGGATGAATAAGATGGGGGAAGCACACAGTAAACAACTAAATTAATAGCATGATTTTAGATACAGATTAGTGTTATCAAGAAAATAAAGACAGACTGGGCACAGTGGCTCATACCTGTAATCCCAGCACTTTAGGAGGCTGAAGTGAGGATCACTTGAGCCTAGGAGGTCGAGGCTGTAGTGAGTGGTGATCATGCCACTACACTCCAGCCTGGGCAAGAGCATAAGACACTGTCTCAAGGGGGAAGAAAAAGGGTGAAGCCCAGTGTCTCACACCTGTAATACCAGCATTTTGAGAGGCCAAGGCAGGAGGATCCTTTGAGGCCAGGTGTTTGAGACCAGCCTGGGCAACAAAGTGAGACAGTCTCTTAAAAAAAAAAAAAAAAAGAGCCGGGCGTGGTGGCTCACGCCTGTAATCGAACACTTGGGAGGCCGAGGCGGGTGGATCTCGAGGTCAGGAGATCGAGACCATCCTGGCCAACATGGTGAAACCCCATCTCTACTAAAATATAATGGTGCACGCCTGTAGTCCCAGCTACCCCAGAGGCTGAGGCAGGGGAATTGCTTGAACCCAGGAGGTGGAGGTTGCAGTGAGCCAAGATCACGCCACTGCACTCCAACCTGGCAATAGAGTGAGACTCTGTCTCAAGAAGAAAAAAAAAACAGAGAATAATGTTCAAATAATACGTTGAAGATGTATGAAACCATACATAGGCACTGACTTGTTCATGTGAATATACGTTCCCATGCTTCCCTGCTGCTTCAACTTTGCTTGGCTTGTAATGAAATCTCCTGTAGCTCTGCACGTAAATGCTATCCACACTTTAAGACACATTCCAACTACGTACATCATTCACAGTGTGCCAACTTTGCTTTTAGACTGGCTTCCTTTAAGCCAGAATGCTGCAGGCCCATATTGGGCGATGTCCATTGGCAGAAAAAAGAGAGCATCTCTTTTGGTATCTTCTGAAGAGCAAGTAAATCTTTCTCCAAAGTGCTTCATTACATCGTTTCACATTTCTTTTCTTTGTTTTATTTTACTTTATTATTTTTTTGAGACAGGATCTCACTCTGTCACACAGGCTGGAGTGCAGTGGTGCAATCATGGCTCACTGCAGCCTTGAACTCCCAGCGTCAAGCAATCCTCCCATCTCAGCCTCCTGAGTAGCTGGGACTACAGGTGTGTGCCACCATGCCCAGCTAATTTTTGTATTTTTGTGTAGAGATGGGGGTGTATGTGGGGGGGTCGTACTATGTTGCCCAGGCCAGTCTTGAACTCCTGGGCTCAAGCAATCTTCTCACCTCAGGCTCCCAAAGTGCTGGAATTACAGGTGTGAACCACAGAGCCTGGCCCTTTCACGCTTAGGCCAACAGGAATTTATCCCTCAGCTAGATATGGGTTTACTTTTCCCTGGTCATAGCGTGAGAGAAGAACACTGAGCAAGATCAGGGTCTGTTTGCAAAGAGCATGTGAAAGGGGCTGCTTCAATACTTCAGGTGTTCAGCCTTGTACTGTAGTAATCTACATAAGATGCTTTCCCATTAATTTCAAGGCTCTTTGAGGAAAGCTTGTCTTATATATCTTCACGTTTTTCAGCACTTAGCCCAGTGTCTTGCACATAATATGCATTAACGCTTTTTTTTTTTTTTTTTTTTTGAGATGGAGTCTCACTCTGTTGCCCAGACTGGAGTGCAGTGGCTCAATCTCGGCTGACTGCAATCTCCGCTTCCCGGGTTCAAGTGATTCTCCTGCCTCAGCCTCCCGAGTAGCTGGGACTATAGGCGCACACCACTGTGCCCAGCTAATTTTTGTATTTTTTTTTAGTAAAGACGGGGGTTTCACCATGTTGGCCACATTGGACTCGAACCCCTGACCTCGTGATCCACCCACCTCGGCCTCCCAAAGTGCTGGGATTACAGGCTTGAGCCACTGCACCTGGCCTGCATTAACTCTTTTATTTGGATTTAAAAATTCCCCAAACTGAATTTCATATTGGATAATTTTTTTAATGTGTCAATGATTTGAAGCTCATGGATAATTTGAAATTACTTATGATACTTTGGCTTTATAAAATATTTTCTTCTAAAACTTCAAGGTTCCTTATTTAATTTTATGCTTGCTTTCATACTTTATGGGGCAGAGGGAAAGAACTGCTATGCACAATCTTCATTAGACATGAAGAAACATTTATTTGATAGCTTGTTCAATGTCTTAACAGTTAACAGGCAAGAGAATCTAGATTTTCTGAATCCCACTCCAGAGCTATTCCTATTGGTGCATATTGCCTTTAAACAGATCACTCCTCCTTTACCTGAAATATTCAAGTATTTCAGGTAACTTATTGCTGATCATGCTTTTTGTTTTTCTTTTCTCTCTCCTCCTACCCCGGACAAATTAACCCTAGTTATAAAATTTGTCTTGTTTGGAGGTACGTAATCTACAGGCTGACAGAGGAATGAAAATGTGAAGGTTATGAGCTAGAAACATTCTATCCCTAAAGAACAAGGTCCTTCCTATGAACAAGGCCAGGGTTGACATCAGAATGCAACTTTATTGGACTTTTCAAAAACAATGAATGTGCATTTTGTTCCCAAATTTAACACCTACTCATTCAGGTTTTTTGTTTGTTTCAGATGGGTTGAAACAGTTTAACAAATCTGGAATTAAGAGAAAGTGAAGATGATCCCATTCAACTATAGGTGACTATTTACAGCTCAGGGAAATACCACACAATCTGGGAAATGTAAAGGTAATCCTTGCAGTAAGTGAGGTGAGTTATCTATAGACCAAGAGGCCTCCGTGGGACTCTGCTATCTCACAGACCCAACCCATCTCTCTAAGGGAGGCAACATTTAGGTGTCACTTGTCCTAGGCTCTCATTGTATTTAATACAAGTTGAGCATCCATAATCTGAAAAGTCCAGAATCTGAAATGCTCCCAAATCTGAAACTTTGAACATCCACATGATGCCACAGGTGGAAAATTCCATACCTGACCTTCTGTGACAGGTCGCAGTCAAAACTTTGTTTCACGCACAAAATTATTTGAAGTTTTATAGGCGCCTGCCGCCATGCCTGGCTAGTTTTTGTATTTTTAGTAGTGATGGGATTTCACCATGTTGGCCAGGCTGGTCTTGAACTCGTGACCTCAAGTGATCTGCCCCCCTCAGCCTCCCAAAGTGCTGGGATTACAGGTGTGAGCCACCGCTCCTGGCCTATTTATTGTATAAAAGTAATTTCAGGCTATGTGTATAAGGTGTATAGGAAACAAATGCATTTCACGTTTAAACTTAGGTTCCATCCCCAAGAAATCTCATTATGTATATGCAAATATTCTAAAATCCAAAATAATCAGAAATCTGAAAGTGTTTTGGTCCCAAGCATTTAAGATAAGGGGTACTTAACCTGTATAAGAATTTGTGATTTGCACATCTCTGTTGCTGGAGTCAAGGCAATTTGTAGTGAAGGACTGAGCCTTATCATACTTGTACCTTAGTGCCTACCATATAGTGGGGCTTAATGAGTATCTGTTGAACGAATAAATCTTTTCATATGTAGACGCTGGTGCCGGGAGGGCAAAATTAAGTCCCTATTCTTGAAGAGTTACCAGTCAATACATCTTCCAGAGAGAACCAACTTCCTGTTGTTAAACCCTTCAATGCCTAGTTCTAAGTCACTGACAATTACTCAGCTAGAGACCCACTCAGCTTAACCTCTCCTCTCCTCTCAAATTCCATTTCTGGAGGCTGTTACATGGCCCTTCCCTCAGCATTCTCAATACACCTTCTATCTAGGGACATTTGATGTTTTCTTCTTTTGGAAATCATGCTACTGTATGCGTTTTTTACTTTTTGAACTGTCTTCCCATCTGATATCCTCACCCCAGATAAAAGATTCAAGATTTCTAAGCAGGAAAAAAAGTTTGCGAAAATGCTGTGGTTTCTTAAGAGAGAACATTTAAAATTTTGCAACAAAGCAAATGTGGAATCCTGTAAGACGTAAAACCCTCATCACCTGTCAAGGACTACTGATTTCCTCCTCCTGCTTCTGACTTGAAAAACACGAGCTAAATCTGTCTGCCTAACTCACAAAACCAGATGTACACTCTTCATCTCACATAATTGACATCTGCATCGTTTATCTACGTAAACAAACTTGTCATTGAAAAAGTCCTTGGCTTTGAAGTCGCCGGATGGCGTAAATAACACTGACACTCAAATCCCCAGTGATTTCAGATTGGATCGATTTCACGCAGGTTCTATGGAATTTGCCCAGACTGCTGGCCTGTTTTCTATCCTGATTCCTTAGGTGGCTTCTGGGACAGAATTACGGTTCTCTAAGTATTTGCTTGCACGTGGGTTTACTGAAACAGTCGCCACTGTACGAAGTCCGTTCTTCCCGTGTAACTAACGAGAGTCCATACCACACTGCCGCAGAGGTCGCCGCGATCACGACCTTTCAAACCGCCCCGCAGCCCTCGCAAAGAGGCTCGTGGCCCCCGCCTTCCGGTGCCTCAGTCCCTGCCAGTAGCCACCCGACGCTGTCCAGCTGTTCCTCGTTCGCCCTCTCCCTCCGCCTAGCCCGCTTCTACCCAGACAGCTCCCCGTTCTCCCGTCCTGCCCCGCGCAGGCTGCAGCTGTTCCGTCAGCTGCCGCTCCTCCTCCCAGACGCAGAGCGCCGCTCTGCCCCGCCCCCCGCGCAGGCTGCCGTCCCTACATCCGGGTACCGACTCCAGCCGCCTAGACGCTGGCACTATGGTCATGGCGGAGGGGACGGCAGTGCTGAGGCGGAACAGGCCGGGCACCAAGGCGCAGGTACCATGTCCGCACCTTTCCTGTCGGGCAACTAGGTGCCGAGCAGTGCCGCGCCCGGAAGCTGGCCGCCACTGCGGGGAGGTTGGGCCGAGGCGGCAGGCGGGCGGGCTGGGGCACTGGTGCCCGGCCTGCTCTTCCGGAGTTGCAGCCCCTCAATTTGGCTGAGGCGGTGGCGGCCGCCGTGAGGCCTGCGGAGCTCCGACCCAGGGGTAGGCGTGAGGGGCGGGTGGGGGCTGCGGGTGGTACCTGCCTGCCGAGGCCCTGGGCTGCGACCCTGTCAGCAGCAACGGCTTCTCGCCTTGCCCCTGAGCCCCAGCTGACTAGCGGTGGAGGGGCGCGACCAGCCCGGTGGAGACCCCCGGGGTTTCCTGAAGGTCGGGGCCGCTGAGGTGGGAGGGGGTGTAAACACAGCCTACCTCGACCCGGCGTTCAGTTCCTACCTGGCCTGGGACGTACCTGCCCGTCTCCTGCCATCCAGCTTGTCTAGCCGGATTCGGGTGCCGATATTCTCCTCCTTGTTTCCCTTTGACCACCTCTCCCTGCCGCTTTCCCTGGAGCTGTTCTCTGGTCCAGCAAGTTTTCATCACCAAGTGGTGACTTGTTAGATGTCATTCCTTGCTAATAGGCGTGAAGCATAGTCAGAGAATGAACTGATTATAATTTTGTCAGCTATTTTGTAGGGCATTATGTGTGGTAAATTGGTGCTTGATTAGGCATTGGTTCTTAGGGTTTGGAAAAGATGGGATGCCTCACATTAAAAATAAATAAAATTGGCATCCGGACTTGAACTGATTAATTGCTAGCCGAAATGGCTTGCTATAGACTAGATGCTCTGAAATCGGAAGAGATGTGTTTATAAAATGTTAAAAAGTGATGCAAATGAAAATGGAAACAAAACAATCGTGGAGCTATGATTGTATGTCTGAGAATAGATTTTAATTTCTTATACAGAATTACGGAAAGAACACCTTTCGAAGGGGGCATACAGGTATTGATTGCCTCCCCAGATTCATGTTACAGATAAGGAAACTGAAGCCCAAGAGAATTAACTGGATTTGCCCAAGGATACATAGTCTCCTGATTCTTAATTCACTGGTGACCTTTTCTCTTTAACAAGTTGCTTCTAGTGCTGAATTTTAGAGAAAATTTTAAAGTCTTATTTTGGAGTCACATTAAGCTGTCAGTGACTCCTACTGACAGTTTTGTTTTCATACTACTGGAAATTTATCCGTTACATATGCTTGCTTTTTACCGTTTCCACACTTTACTTCCAAATGCTCTTTTCTCAGATACCTTTACATCTTATTCTGTGGAAACATTGTTTCTGATTACATTTTTATGTTCAGAAGTAGACTGTTGTGTTCATATTCTGAGAATCATCTCATTTATTCATAAGTTCTTAATTGTGAAAGGTTAGAAAATAAAATATTTAATATCGTAACATACTTGCTATGTTGCTGTAAGTCACATAGATGAAAGCTTATTGTCTTTTTTTTTTCACATTGTCATGGATCAAGGTTGTTAGATAAAATATGAGAAAAAAGATAAAAAATAAAAAAGACTGCTTACGCCGTAGTTTGTCCTATCTTGTTTATCACATGAATTTCCTTTAGTGAAATGGGTCTGTTCTAAAATGATATATTTAGAACCATATCTCCTTCCCTATTGGGTCAAAAGAAAAAAAAATTTAAAACTATAATAGAGGGCTGGGTGCGGTGGCTTACGCCCATAATCCCAGCACTTTGGGAGGTTGAGGCAGGCGGATCACCTGAGGTCAGGCGTTCAAGACCAGCCTGGCCAACATGGTGAAACCCCGTCTCTACTAAAAATACAAAAAATTAGCTGGGCGTGGTGGCGGGCGCCTGTAATCCCAGCCACTCGATAGGCTGAGGCAGGAGAATCGCTTGAACCCGGGAGGCGGAGGTTGCAGTGAGCCGGAATCGCGCCATTGCACTCCAGCCTGGTAACAAGAGCAAAACTCGGTCTCAAAGAAACAAACAAAAAAACTGTTGGAGAGTAGGTGGAGTATTTTCCTACATTAAAAAAAAAGGTTGGTTAGACTGGAATATAGGCACATAGTTGGTTTTCTTTTTTCTTTTTCTTTTTTTCTTTCTTTTTTTTTTTTTGTTTTTGTTTTTTTTTTGAGACAGAGTTTCGCTCTTGTTGCCCCCAAGCTGGAGTGCAATGGTGCGATCTCAGCTCACTGCAACCTCCGCCTCCCGAGTTCAAGCGATTCTTCTGCCTCAGCCTCCCGGGTAGCTGGGATTACAGGCGCATGCCACCACGCCTGGCTAATTTTTTGCAGAAACTGGGTTTCACCATGTTAGCCAGGCTGGTCTCGAACTCCTGACCTCAGGTGATCCGCCCGCCCGGGCCTCCCAAAGTGCTGGAATTACGGGCGTGAGCCATTGCACCTGGAGGTATTTTTTTTTGTATGTGTGTGAGGCAGAGTCTCATTCTGTCACCCAGGCTAGAGTGCAGTGGTGCGATCTCAGCTCACTGCAGTCGCTGCCTCTCAGGTTCAAGAGCTTCTCCTACCTCAGCCTCCGGAGTAGCTGGGATTGCAGGTGCCCGCCACCGTGCCCGGCTAATTTTATTTTTATTTTTATTTTTATTTATTTTATTTTATTTTTTGAGACAAGAGTCTCGCTCTGTCGCCCAGCCTGGAGTGCAGTGGCATGATCTTGGCTCACTGCAAGTTCCGCCTCCTGGGTTCACGCCGTTCTTCTGCCTCGGCCTCCAGAGTAGCTGGGACTACAGGCGCTAACCACCACGTCTGGCTAATTTTTTTTGTATTTTTAGTAGA
The DNA here is from genome assembly GCF_009828535.3 of Hylobates moloch. Taxonomy (NCBI): domain Eukaryota; kingdom Metazoa; phylum Chordata; class Mammalia; order Primates; family Hylobatidae; genus Hylobates; species Hylobates moloch. The sequence goes on along the minus strand of NW_026652276.1, from coordinate 44,786,599 downwards.
GACGGGGTTTCACCGTGTTAGCCAGGATGGTCTGGATCTCCTGACCTCGTGATCCGCCCGTCTCGGCCTCCCAAAGTGCTGGGATTACAGGCGTGAGCCACTGCGCCCAGCCAATTTTTTTTGTATTTTTAGTAGAGACGGGGTTTCAGCGTGTTAGCCAGGTTGGTCTCGAACTCCTGACCTCAAGTGATCTTCCCGCCTCAGCCTCCCAAAGTGCTGGGATTACAGGCGCAAGCCACCACGCTGGGCTTCATAGTTGGCTTTCAATAAATGTTGGTTGAATTAGATGAGAATCTTTATTAAGCTGAATTTTTGGTGTCTCTCATAGGCATCTAAAATATGTCACAGTTATGATAAGGTGAAACATTTCATTTTCAACATCTTTTCTATATATAGTCATCCTTGGTGTCCTCTGGGCTTTGGCTCCAGGTTAACTCCGTACCCCCACCCCATACCAAAATCCGAGGATGCTTAAGTTTCTTACGTAAAATGGCACAGTGTTTGCATATAACCTATGCACATTCTGTTATATAGTTTAAATCAACTCTAGATTACTTAATAATACCTAATACAATGCAAGTGTTCTGTAAATAGTTGTTATACTGTATTTAGGGAATAATGACCAAAAAAAAAAAAGCCGGTACATGTTTAGTACATATGCAACTATCTTGAAGACCTAACTAGGTACATAGTACATGTCAGCAACAATATAACATTTTCTGAATATTTTTTCTCCCCTGAAATGAATATTTTCAATTCCTGGTTGGTTGAATCTGCAGATGAAACCTGCAGATATAGAGGGCCAACTGTACATGTGTTTTCTAATATTTTAAAAACAATATTCTGTAAACTTTCTTAGTTTTTTTAAAAAGAAAAGAATAGACAGAGTATTGGTAGAAACTTTAGTGTAGATCATACAGGAAAAAATTTAAAATTGCTCTTTAATAGTTAGATAATGTCTAAGAAAAGGAATCCTGGAACCATTTCTAGAAGATTGTTTTATTTCTTGATATTTTCCCTTAATAAAATTAGTTCATTTTCATCCAGATAGGCCAGCTATTTCAAAAACGATGAAATGTTTAAGACACTTAAAAAGATATACTCATTACCTACTGTCCAAATGAGGACATTGCTAATATAGTTGAATCCTTACGGAAGACATTCTCTGTCTTCTACCCTATCATTCCTTTTCTTTTCTGTATACTTTTACTATATATGCATTATATCCATAAGTATGCCTTGGTCTTAAACTTTTTTTTTTTTTTTTGAGACGGAATCTTGCTGTGTCTCCCAGGCTGGAGTGCAGTGCTGCGCTCTCGGCTCACTGCAAACTCCGCTTCCCGGGTTCACGCCCACCACCACGCCTGGCTAATTTTTTGTATTTTTTCGTAGAGATGGGGTTTCACTGTGTTAGCCAGTATGGTCTCGATCTGCTGACCTCATGGTCCGCCTGCCTCAGCCTCGCAAAGTGCTGAGCATGAGCCACCGCACCCGGCCTAAACTTTTATTCATTTTCTATACACTGTGTTTACTTCTAATTTGCTTTTTTTGCTCAAGGTTTTGAAGACTTAATCTTTGTTGATTGTTTTTACAGGTTTATACAGGTTTATAGATTATTGGTTTACTCTTACCCCCTCCCCACCAAGTTTTACCTCAGAGACATTTGAGCTCCAAAGATGTGTCAGGCATTGTGCTACCCACTGAGGTTACATAGGTAAACTTTTCTGAAAAATCAGTGAAATGGAAAGGTTCTTAATCACTTAGGGGAATGTCTGTTAACTGTATTATCTACAGAGAGTTCCAGAACCAGGGCAAGATGCTCTATAAAGATATCCCCCTTAAGCTGGGCATGGTGGCTCATGCTTGTAATGCCAGCACTTTGGGAGGCTGAGGCTGGAGGATTGATTGTGACCAGGAGTTTGAGACCAACCTGGCCAACAAAGTGAGACCTCGTCTCTGGAAAAAAAAAAAAAAAAAAAAAAAAAAGAAGAAATAAAAATATTCCCTTTAATAGAAAGCTGGTTTATTTGGACGTTTACTTCTCTTTTTAAAATTTTTGTGGGTATATAGTAGGTGTATATATTTATAGGTTACATGAGATATTTTGATACAAGCATGCAGTGTGTAATAATCACATCAGGGGGGTAAATGGGGTATCCATCACCATAAGCATTTGTATTGGGGAACCTGCCCTGATAGTCACGTAGGTTCTTTTCTATTTTCCCTAAGCTCGGCCTATTTGAGAAATGAAGGGACAGAGTACAAAAGAGAAATTTTAAAGCTGGGTGTCCGAGGGAGACATCACATGTTGGTGGGTTCTGTGATGCCCCGCAAGCCACAAAACCGGCAAGTTTTTATTAGGGACTTTCAAAAGCGGAGGGAGTGTACGGATAGGGTGTAGGTCACAAAGATCGCATACTTCACAAGGTAATAGAATATCACAAGGGAAATGGAGGCAGGGCGAGATCACAGGACCACAGGACTGGGGCAAAATTAAAATTGCTAATGAAGTTTCAGGCACCATTGTCATTGATAACATCTTATCAGGAGACAGTGTTTTGAGAGCAACCGGTCTGACCAAAATTTATTAGGTGGGAATTTCCTCTTCCTAATAAGCCTGGGAGCACTATGGGAGACTGGGGTTTATTTCACTCCTACAGTTTCGACCATAGAAGACGGCCACACCCAAGGGGGCCATCTATAGACCCACCCCCAGGCACGTATTCTCTTTCCCAGGGATGTTCCTTGCTGAGAAAAAGAATTCAGCGATATTTCTCCCATTTGCTTTTGAAAGAAGAGAAATATGGCTCTGTTCTGCCTGGCTGACCAGTGGTCAGAGTTTAAGGTTCTCTCTCTTATTCCCTGAACAATTGCTGTTATCCTGTTCTTTTTTCAAGGTGCCCAGATTTCGTATTGTTCAAACACACGTGCTCTACAATTTGTGCAGTTAACACAATTATCACAGGGTCCTGAGGTGACATACATCCTCCTCAGCTGACAGGATTAAGAGATTAAAGACAGGCCTAGGAAATCACAAGGGTTTTGATTGGGGAAGTGGTAAGTGTCCATGAAATCTTCACAATTTGTATTTAGAGACTGCAGTAAAGACAGGTATAGGAAATTGTAAAAGTATTAATTTGGGGAACTAATAAATGTCCGTGAAATCTTCACACTCCACCTTCTTCTGCCATGGCTTCAGCCGGTCCCTCTGTTTGGGGTCCCTGACTTCTCGCAACACATTTGTCCTTTATGTTGCAAAAAATTAGATTCTTTTAGTTTTTTTTAAATGTACAATTAAGTTGGTTTTTACTGTAGTCACCCTGTTGTGCTAGCAAATACTAGGTCTTATTCATTGTTTTCTATTTTTTTTGTACCCATGGGTGATTACTTTTTTTTTTTTTTTGAGATGAAGTCTTGCTCTGTCACCCAGGCCGGAGTGCAGTGGCGTGATCTTGATTCACCACAGCTTCCGCCTCCTGAGTTCGAGCAATTCTCCTGCCTCAGCCTCCTGAGTAGCTGGGATTACAGGCGTACACCACCATGCCCGGCTATTTTTTGTATTTTTAGTAGAGACGGGGTTTCATCATGTTGGCCAGGCTGATCTCGAACTCCTGACCTCAAGTGATCCTTCTGCCTTGGCCTCCCAAAGTGCTAGGGTTACTGGTGTAAGCCACCATGCCCAGCCTGATGATTACTTTTTAATGGTGCCCGTATTTTGATTTAGAAATTCAAAACTCTATTTGGAATGAGAATAATAATTTATAATTTCTTTTAAAAATAATACTTATGGGTCGAGCATGGTGGCTCACGCCTGTAATCCCAGCACTTTGGGAGTCTGAGGTAGGTGGATCACAAGGTCAAGAGATCGAGATCATCCTGGCCAACATGGTGAAACCCTGTCTCTACAAAAAATACAAAAATTAGCTGGGGGTGATGGTGCGCGCCTGTAGTCCCAGCTACTCGGGAGGCTCAGGCAGGAGAATCACTTGAACCCAGGAGGTGGAGGTTGCAGTGAGCTGAGATCGCACCACTACACTCCAGTCTGGTGACAGAGTGGTCTCAAAATAATAATAATAATATTAATAATAATAATAATTATGGAACAGTAAATTAGCTACTAATGCTAGCTATTCTCTTTTGGTAAAAATCTGATTTACTTTTTTGTGTCTGGAGATTTTTTTTCATTGTAACTTTTTGAGAGAGATTTAACCATCATAAAAAAGTGATAGACTTATCTCCCCAATTAAGTAATACATTAAAGGTTTATGGGAGCTGTATTTGAGGAATTTGTGATTGGAAAAAACGTAATTTATAGTTCAATTAAATAAAATCTTAATGTTCATTTAAAAAACATTAAACAGCCAGGTGCAGTGGTCAGGACTATAATCCTAAGAATAGGGCGGCTAAGGTGAGAGGCTGAGGTGGGATGATTGCTTACACCCAGGAGTTTGAGGCTGTAGTGAGTTATGATTGTGCCACTGCACACCAGCATGGGCTGCAGAGTGAGACCCTGTCTGTAAAAAAGAAAAGTTGAGTAAAATTTATTTCCTTATTTCACTGATAATTACATTGCAAAAGTTTTTTCTTCCCCTCTAGTGTGAGCTTTGTATCTTTATTAAGAATTGAAGTTAATCATAATAGTATTTTGTATGTGCTTTAACCGTGAATTTATTTTTATAGGATTTCTATAATTGGCCTGATGAATCCTTTGATGAAATGGACAGTACACTAGCTGTTCAACAGGTAATAAAAATAGTTTCTTTTCACCTTGTGTCTTTTGGAGTACGATGTGTAAGTGCCCATTGGGTGGCCTTTGTCTGTTGGTCACTGTGCAGCAGTCTGCTTCCCAATAAAGCGTGCTCTTTCACGAAACAAAACAAAACAAAATAGTTCCTTTTACAACTCCAATAACCTAAGCATTTTACCTCTTTGACATAGTTAAGTATTCTTGTATCTTTTAGCATAGAGAAGATTCCACTGAATTAATGGAATGCCTATTTAAAAGTTTAGTCAACCCTCATTTTAAGATGGCATATTAAGCTGGGCACCATGGCTGCCAGCACTTTGGGAGGCCAATCACTTGAGGCCAGGAGTTCAAGACCAGCCTGAGCGACATAACAGGACCCTGTTTCTACAAAAAGATAAATTAGCCAGGCATGGTGGCGCACACCTGTAGTCCCAGTAGCTAGGGAGTCGGAGGCGGGGAGATCACTTGATCCTACTTCAAGGGTCTAATGAGCTATGATTGTGCCACTGTACTTCAACCTGGGTGACAGAGTGAGATCTTGTCTCTTAAGATAAAAATAGCCCAGGTGCGGTGGCTCACAGTTGTAATCCCAGCACTTTGGGAAGCCGAGGCAGGTGGATCACTAGGTCAGGAGATCCAGACCATCCTGGCTAACACGGTGAAACCCCGTCTCTACCAAAAACATAAAAAATTAGCCAGATGTGGTGGCATGCGCCTGTAGTCCCAGCTGCTTGGGAGGGCTAAGGCAGGAGAATCGTTTTAACCCAAGAGGCGGAGGTTGCAGTGAGCCAAGATCATGCCACTGCACTCCAGCCTGGCCAAAAGCAAGACTTTGTCTAAAAAAAAAACCAAAAAAAACAAAAAACAAAATACAATTTCATTAAGGGGCTAATGAAAAGATAATATAAATCGGAGCGTACTAGTATATTGGATTAGGCATTGGTTAAATTTTTTTTGTTTTGAATTTTTAGTAGAGACAGGATTTTGCCATGTTGCCCACCTTGAACTCCTGGGCTCAAGCAGTCCACCCACCATGGCCTCCCAAGGTGCTGGGATTGCAAGTGTGAGTCACTACATCTGTCTTTTTTTTTTTTTCTTTTCGAGACTGGGTCTCACTCTGTTGCCCAGGCTGGAGTGCAGTGGCTCGGGCATGGCAAAATGTAGCCTCAACTTCCTGGGCTCAGGTGATTGTTCTACCTCAGCCTCCCAAGTAGCTGGGACTATAGGCGCACACTGCCACATCTGGCTAATTTTTTGTAGAGATGGGGTTTCACCATGTTGCCCTGGCTGTTGATAACATTTTTAAAGGGGAAATATACCATAAATCGAGGCTGTTTGGCTTCATTTTGATAGCCAGATAATAAAAGTAGATAGCTGGCCGGGTGCGGTGGCTCACGCCTGTAATCCCAGCACATTGGGAGGCTAGGGCGGGCAGATCACAAGGTCAGGAGATTGAGACCATCCTGGCTAACATGGTGAAACCCCATCTCTACTAAAAATACAAAAAAATTAGCCGGGCGTGGTGGTGGGTGCCTGTAGTCCCAGCTACTCGGGAGGCTGAGGCAGGAGAATGATGTGAACCTGGGAGGCGGAGCTTGCAGTGAGCCGAGATCGCACCACTGCACTCCAGCCTGGGGCACAGAGCAAGACTCCATCTAAAAAAAAAAAAAAAAAAAAGTGGATAGCTATTTGGATTTGTTATGTTATTTGAAGATCTTAAAAAATAAAAGAGACATATAGTCGAATTATTTGAGCATTAAAAACCACCCATCTGGGTGTGGTGGCTCACACCTGTAATCTTAGTACTTTGGGAGGCCGAGGAGGGAGGATCACTTTGAGGCTGGGAGTTTGAAACCAGCCTGGACAATATAGTGAGACCCTGTCTCTGTAAAAAATAAAAAGTTTAGGCTAGGTGGTGTGCACCTGTAGTCCTAGCTACTTAGGAGGCTGAGGTGGGAGGATAGGGTTTATGGTGAGCTGTGATTGCGCCACTGCACTCCAGGCTGGTGACAGAGACCCTATCTCAAAAAAAAAAAAAAAGGAAAAAGAAAAAATGCTGTTCAATCAGCAAATATTTATTGGGTTCTCACTATATAGCTAGCAATGAGTTAGGCCTTGTGGAAGATAAAGGAATATAAACCTAGATCTAGCTCTATGCCTAGAAATTGGTTAAATTTTGAAGAAAAATGTACAGATGGTTATTTCTTTAAAAATAGGGGGAAGTGTCCTGTTTGTTGAATTTGTTCATTTATTCTCATAGGTTTTTTGGGTGTGAAATCATTAGGGTTTTCTACATGCGAGACCATGTCATCTGCAAACAGATAATTTTACTTCTCCAATCTAGATCTGTTTTCTTTCTTTTTCTTGCCTAATTGCTCTGGCTAGACCTTCCAGTACTACTTTGAATAAAAGTGGTGAAAGAGGGCATCTTTGTCTTCTTCCTGATCTTAGAGGAGAGCTTTTAGTTTTTCACTGTTGAGTATGATGTTCACTATGGATTTTTCATATATGGTCTTTATTATACTGAAGTTGTTTCCTTTATTCGTAGTTCATTCAGTGCTTTTTAGATCATAAAATGGTGTTAAATTTTGTCAGATGCTTTTTCTGCACCTACTGAGATGATCATGTGTTTCTTTTTCTTTCTTATTTTTTATTTTTTTATTTTTTTGAGACAGATTCTTGCTCTGTCACCAGGCTGGAGTGCAGTGGCGCGACCTCAACTCACTGTAGCCTCTGCCACCTGGGTTCAAGTGATTCTCCTGCCTCAGCCTCCTGAGTAGCTGGGATTACAGGCGCCCGCCACTGCGCCTGGTTAATTTTTGTAGTTTTAGTTAGAGATGGGATTTCACCATCTTGGCCAGGCCGATCTTGAACTCCAGACCTTGTGATCTACCCACCTCGGCTTCCCAAAGTGCTGGGATTACAGGCGTGAGCCATCATGCCCGGCATTAATTTTTCTTTAAATGTTTGGTATTTTCTTTAAATGTTTACTAGTGAAGCCGTTAGGCCCAGGGTTTTCTTTGGTTGCTCAACATTGGGAATATAATTAATGCCACTGAATTGTACACTTAAAAATGATTTAAATGCCTTTCCTTTCTTTATTGAATGATCTCAGCAGCCTTGACGAAATCTTTTGGCCGTGTATGTGACACGTTATTTCTGGGTCCTTTATTTATTTCTATTTGTCTGTATGTCTATCCTTATGCCAGTATCACACAGTGTTTGATTACTGTAGCTTTGTAGTAAGTTTTGAACTCAAGAAGTGTGAATCCTCCAACTTTGTTCCTTATTTTATTTTTCTTAATAGAGACAGAATTTTGCAATGTTGCCCAGGTTGGTTTTGAACTCTTGGGCTCAGGTGATCCTCTTGCCTCGGCTGGGATTACAGGCATGAGCCACCATGCTCTGATCAAATTTGTTCTTTATTTTCAAGATTTTTTTTTGTTTATTCAGAAACCCTTGCAATTCCATATAAATTTGAGGATCACCTTTTCCGTATCTGCAAAAAAAAGGGGGCTGTCAATTGGAATTTAGATAGAGATTGCCTCGTATCTCTAGATTGCTTTAGGTAGCATTGACATCTTAATGATATTAAGCCTTCTTACTCATGCACACAAGATGTCTTTCCATTTATTTAGGTCATCTTTAATTACCGGCAGCAATGTTTTGTAGTTTTCAGTCTGCAAAAAATTTTATCTCCTTATTTAAATCTATTTCTAGGTATTTAAAAGTTTTTAGGTGCTATTGTAAGTAGAATTGCTTTCTTCCTTTTTAGATTCTTACAGGTATATAGAAACAGAACTGATTTTTGTGTATTCATCTTGTATTCTACGACTTTGCTGAATCATTTTTCACTTAGAGTAACGTTCTTGTGGATTCTTTGGGATTTCCTATATATAGGATCATGTCATTTGTGGATAGAGATAGTTTTACCACTTCCTTTCCAAATGAGATGCGTTTTATTTCTTTATCTTGTCTAGTTGCTCTGGCTGGAAATTTAGTACAGTGTTGAATAGCGGTGGTGAAAGTGAGCATCCTTGTCTCATTTGGGTTTTAAGGGAAAGGCTTTTAGTTTTTCACCATTGAGTCTGAGGTTAGCTGTGAGTTTTCCATGAATGCCCTTAATCATGTTGGGGAAATTTCCTTTTAAACCTAGTTTTCTGAGTGGTTTTATCATGAAAATATGTTGGATTTTGTCAGATATCTTTTCTGCATTGCTATGATTGTGTGCTTTTTTCCGTTTGTATATTAATGTAGTGTATTGCATTGTCGTTTTTTTTTTTTTTAATGTTGAACCACCTTTGCATTCCTGATAACTTTCTTTTGATGTATATTTGTATGGTATTTCTTTTTTCATGATTTGACATACCTATATAATTATGTTTGAAGTAAGTTTCTTGTAGACAGCATATGGTTGAGTCATATTTCTTAGTTCATTTCGACAGACTTTCTCTTTTAATTGGTATGTTCAGACCATTTAACATTGATGTGCTGAATGTTTACTGTTATTTAGATTTAGACCTACCGTTTTATTACTTTTTAGTTTGTTCCTTCTGGGCTTTTTGTTTGTTCCCGTTTCCCCTTTTCTGTCTTTTTAAGGGTGAGTTGAACATTTTTAGTATTGTTTTAATTCTAATTTTGACATATTTATATACTTGATTACTAAATGTGTACTCTGCGCAGTTTACTGAAAAATCAGTATTCTACCACTTTACTTGAAATGTAGAAACTTTGCTATCATATGCAACCCTTTTCCTCCCCCTTTATACTATAGTTGCTATATATTACATCAATATACATTGAAAACCCCATTGTTAATCTTTTTGCTTTCACCTGTCAAACATATTTTAAAGAAGTCATGAGAAGAATGGTCTATTATATTTATACCCAGATATTTACAATATCTCCTGCTCCTGATGTTCCAAATTTTCTTTTTCTTTTTTTTTTGAGATGGAGTCTCGCCCTGTCTCCCAGGCTGGAGTGCAATGGCGCAATCTCTGCTCACTGCAAGCTCCGCCTCCTGGGTTCAGGCCATTCTCCTGCCTCAGCCTCCTGAGTAGCTGGGACTACAGGTGCTTGCCATCACGCCCGGCCGATTTTTTTGTATTTTTAGTAGAGACAGGGTTTCACTGTGTTAGCCAGGATGGTCTCGATCTCCTGACCTCGTGATCTGCCCGCCTCGGCTTCCCAAAGTGCTGGGATTACAGGAGTGAGTCACCGCACCTGGCCTCCCAATTTTCTTTTCTTTTTTTTTTTTTTTTTTTGAGACGGAGTCGTTCTCTGTCCCCCAGGCTGGAGTGCAGTGGCGCGATCTCGGCTCACCGCAACCTCCACCTCCTGGGTTCACGCCATTCTCCTGCCTCAGTCTCCCGAGTAGCTGGGAATACAGGCGCCCGCCAACACGCCCGGCTAATTTTTTGTGTTTTTAGTAGAGACGGGGTTTCACCGTGTTAGCCAGGATGGTCTCGATCTCCTGACCTCGTGATCCGCCTGCCTCAGCCTCCCAAAGTGCTGGGATTACAGGCTTGAGCCACCTTGCCCGGCTCTGGCCTCCCAATTTTCTTTGTGTTATTTTCTGTCTGAAGAACTTCCTTTAGCAATTCTTTTTTTTTTTTTTTTTTTTTTTTGAGACAGAGTCTTGCTCTGTCACTCAGACTGGGGTGCGGTGGTGCGATCTCAGCTCACTGAGTTTAAACAATTCTCCTGCCTCAGGCTCCTGAGTTCAAGCAGTTCTCCTGCCTCACCCTCTCGAGTAGCTGGGATTACAGGCATGCGCCACCACTCCCAGCTAATTTTTGTGTTTTTAGTACAGAAAGGGTTTCACCATGTTGGCCAAGCTGGTCTTGAACTCTTGACTTGCCTGCCTCAGCCTCACAGAGTACTGGGATTACAGACATGAGCCACTGCGCCCAGCTGATCTTCATTTCTAAGTAATATTTTTGTTGGATATAGAATTCTGGCTTGACAACTCTTTCAGCACATTTTTATTTTTATTTTATTTATTTACTTATTTTTTTGAGACGGAGTCTCGCTCTATATCCCAGACTGGAGTACAGTGGTGTGATCTTGGCTCACTGCAACCTCCATCTCCTGGGTTCAGGCGATTCTTCTGCCTCAGCCTCCCCAGTACTGGGACTACAGGTGCATGCTGCCACAGCTGCCTCATTTTTCTATTTTTAGTAGAGACTGCGTTTTGCCATATTGGCCAGGCTGGTCTTGAACTCCTGACCTCAAGTGATCCATCCACCTCAGCCTCCCAAAGTTCTGGGATTATAGGTGTGAGCCACTGTGCCCGGCCTTATTTTATTTATTTATTTTGAGATGGAGTTTTGCTCTGTCACCCAGGCTGGAGTGCTGTGGCGCAATCTCGTCTCACTCCAACCTCTGCCTCCAGATTCAAGCCATTCTCCTGCCTCAGCCTCCAGAGTAGCTGGGATTACAGGTGCACACCACCACACCCAGCTAATTTCTGTACATTTAGTACAGATGGGGTTTCACCATGTTGGCCAGAATGGTCTCGATCTCTTGACCTCGTGATCTGCCCGCCTCAGCCTCCCAAATTGCTGGGATTACAGGCGTGAACCACCCCACCTGGCCTCCGGCCTATTTTCATTTTTATTTATTTATTTTTGAGATGGTTTCTCACTCTGTCTCCCAGGCTGGAGTGCAGTGGCGCGATCTTGGCTCACTGCAACCCCCACTCCCTGGGTTCAAGCGATTCTCCTCCGTCAGCCTCCCTAGTAGCTGGGATAACAGGCGCCTGCCACCGTGCACGGCTAATTTTTGTATTTTTAGTAGAGACGGGGTTTCACCTTCTTGGCCAGGCTGGTCTTGAACTCCTGACCTCGGGATCCACCCTCCTTGGCCTCCCAAAGTGCTGGGATTACAGGTGTGAGCCACCATGCCTGGACTCTATTTTTATTTTTTTTTTGAGACAGAGTCTCACTCTGTTGGCAGGCTGGAGTGCAGTGGTACGATCATAGCTTACTGCAGCCTTAAACTCCTGGCTTAAGAGATCTTCTCACCTCAGCTTTCTGAATAGCTATGACTACAGAAGCACACCACCCCTGGCTGACTTTTTTTTTTTTGTAGAGACGTGGTCTCGCTATGTTGCCTAGGCTGGTCTTGAACTCTTGGCCTCAAGCAGTCCTCCTGCCTCAGCCTAAGTTTTTCAGCACTTTAAAAATGTTTTGCCATTTTGCTTCCATGGTTTCTGATGAGAAAGAATCTGTCATTCAAATTCTTCTGGCTTCTTTAGTGGTGTTTTTTTCTTTGTTCTGTTTTTTTTTTGAGACAGGGTCTCACTCTGTCATTCCAGGCTGGTGTACAGTGGACTTCTTAGGCTCAAGCAATCCTTCTAACTCAGCCTCTCAAGTAGCTGGGACTACAGGCACGCGCCACCATGCCTGGCTAATTTTTATGTTTTGTAGAGATGAGGTCTTACTGTGTTGCCCAAGCTGGTCTCTAACTCCTGAGCTTGAGTGATCCTCCTGCCTTGGTCTTCCAAAGTGCTGGGATACAGACCTGAGCTACCACACCTGGACTTATCTTTAGGTTTTAGCCATTTGATTATGATGTGTCTGGTTGTAGATTTCTTTGGGTTTATCTTGTTTGATGTGCACTCAGCTTTTTAAAAATTGTGGCAATATATATGAGACATAAAATTTATCATTTTTGCTATTTTAAAGTGTACAGTTCTGTGGCATTAAGTACATTCCCATTGTGCAACCATCACCACCATCCGTGTCCAGAACTTTTTCATCTTCCCCAACTGAAATTCTATACGTATTAAACGGTAACTCCCTATTCCCCTTTTTTTTCTCAGCCTACTCAGCTTCCTGAATTTGCAAGCTTATGTCTTTTTACAAACTTGGAAACTTTTCAGCATTATTTCTTCAAGTACCTTTTTTTTTTGAGACGGAGTCTTGCTCTGTCGCCCAGGCTGGAGTGCAGTGGCATGATCTCGGCTCACTGCAACCTCTGCTTCCCGAGTTCAAGCGATTCTCCTGCCTCAGCCTCCATGCGCCACCATGCCCGGCTAATTTTTGTATTTTTATTAGAGATGGGGTTTTACCCTATTGGCCAGGCTGGTCTCGAACTCCTGACCTCGTGATCCACCTGCCTCGGCCTCCCAAAGTGCTAGGATTATAGGCGGGAGCCACCTTGTCCAGTCTTCTTAGCTCATTTTTAAAAAATGATAGTTGCCTCCATTGCATGAAAGTGTGGAGGACTCATTATAGAAAACAAAATGACTTTTTTTTTGAGATAGAGTCTCACTCCCAGGTTGGAGTGCAGTAGCGTGTGATTGCTGCTCAGAGCAACCTCCACCTCCCAGGTTCAAGTGATTCTCTTGCCTCAGTCTCCCAGTAGCTGAGATTACAGGCGTGTGCTACCATGCCCGGCCAGTTTTTGTATTTTTAGTAGAGACGGTGTTTCGCCATGTTGGCCAGGCTGGTCTTGAACTCTTGACCTCAGGTGATCTGCCCGCCTCTGCCTCCCAAAGTGCTGGGATTATAGGGGTGAGCCATTGTGACTGGCCAAAATGGCATTTTTATTTCTAGGTTAAGGATTTCTTTTTTGCTTTATATAAATTGGTATCAATAAAAGGATTCTAGATTTCTTCAAGATTGACAGCTTGTAACTCCACTTAACAAAATTTAGTAATTATATAAGTAAAGTCAGTTTCTAAATATACAGTTAAATAATTAAAATTGGGCTGGGCCCAGTGGTTCATGCCTGTAATTCCAGTACTTTGGGAGGCTGAGGTGGGAGAATTGCTTGAGCCCAGGAGTTCAAAACTAGCTTAAGCAGTCTTGAATTAGCCTAGGCAGTCTTGAATTAGCCAGGTGTTGTGGGCGCTTGCCTGTAATCCCAGCTACTTGGGAGGCTGAAGCAGGAGAATTGCTTGAACCCAGGAGGCAGAGGTTGCAGTGAGCTGTGATAGTGCCACTGCACTCTAGCCTGGGCGACAGAACGAAACTCTATCTAAAAAAATAAATAAATAAATAAAAGTCTCTGTGTTCAGGGACTCACTATATGAAGGAGACACATGAAAGTAAGTGCTAGTAAGTTGTGCTATTAAGTGTGAAATAAATGCTGCTAAGAGTTCTAGCCATAGAAGACTGGGTGTAGTGGCTCACGCCTGTAATCCCAGCACGTTGGGAAGCTGAGGCAGGTGGATCACTTGAGGTCAGGACTTCAAGACCAGCCTGACCAACATGGTAAAACTCCGTCTCTACTAAAAATACAAAAATTAGCTGGGCATGGTGGCACATGCCTATAATCCCAGCTACTCGGAAGGCTGAGACAACAGGATCACTTGAACCCGGAAGGCAGAGGTTGTAGTGAGCTGAGATTGCGCCACTACACTGCAGCCTGGGCGACAGAGTGAGACTCTATCTCAAAAACAAAAACAAAGCTCTATCCATAGAAGATGTAGTGGGAACAGGAAAGACAAAACTGAATAGACAGATTGCTAATATATACAAATTACAAATGTGGCGGGAAATCGGATGGAGTTCTGTGAGGATTCAAATAATCAGGGAGTGCTTGAGTGTATTGGGGGAATGAGAGATTTGGACAGAATTGTGATGTGGAATTTGAGGTGGCCTTTGGAGAAGGTATACAATTTAGCTGTATCTCCTCAAGGAGAGAGAGAATCAAAACTTAGAAACATTATGATGAGATAAAAAAAAATCAGGGAGAGTGGTTTCAATAGTAATTAAAGAGTCATTAAAAAGTGTTTGAGGCCGGGTACAGTGGCTCATGCCTGTAATCCCAGCACTTCGGGAGGCCGAGGCGGGTGGATCAGCTGAGGTCAGGAGTTTGAGACCAGCCTTACTAACATGGTGAAACCCCATCTCTACAAAAAATACAAAAATTAGCCGGGCGTGGTGGCGGGTGCTTGTATTCCCAGTACTCGGGAGGCTGAGGCAGGAGAATCGCTTGAACCCGAGAGGCAGAGGTCACAGTGAGCCAAGACCAAGCCATTGCACTCCAGCCTGGGCAACAAGAATAAAACTCCTAAAAAAAAAAAAAATAAAGTATTTGATCCCTTTCCCTGTCATCATGGTATGTGCGCGTGACTCTGTTCTTTGCCGTGCCTTCCCACAAGACTTTAAGACTTTTAGAATCAAGTGATTCCTGGCCAAGAAACAAAAGCAAAATCGTCCCATTCCCCAGTGGATTCAGATGAAAACTGAGTAATAAAATCAGGTAAAACTCTAAGAGGAGACATTGGAAAATAACCAAGCTGGGTCTAGAAGGAATTTTATGTGAGATGGCACGCATATTTAATATTGTATCAAGGTCACTATCATGTCACCATATCAAGCTGAAAATGTCACCATCATCTGGACAGTTGGACATGCTGTATTGGAGCAATGGTTTTTGTTTTGGTTTCTATGCTCTGCAGTAGGCTGGTTCAGTACTAAATATGTGAGACCTTTTGTTTGGGAAAAAAAGTTTTTGAGTAAGCAAGTGATATTCAAGAAAGATTGTCTGAAGTAGGCAAAATTGATTGGCTCAAGAAGGCCTTATAGTTAGTAAGTTTTTGTAACCACCCTTCTAATCTACTCTAACCTATTTAGACTTTGGAATATCAAAAAGATTGCATAAAGCATTACAGAGATCTGAACTTTAAATTTTTATGTTATTACATTTTAAAAATTGAAAGTGACCCTTCCTTGCCTTTTTTTTTTAAACTTAGTTTTGTCTGTTAGGCATTTAAAACAACTTTTATTGGATCTAATGAACATACCATACAAATCCCTATACAGTTAGAGTGATTATATTCACAGGGTTGCACAGCCATCACTACAGTCTAATATTATAACATTTTTGTTGTTGTTTTGTTTTTGAGATAGAGTCTCGTTCTGTCGCCCAGGCTGGAGTGCAGTGGCATGATCTCGGTTCACTGCAACCTCTGCCTCCCGGGTTCAAGCGATTCTCTTGCCTCAGCCTCCAGAGTAGCTGGGACTACAGGTGTGTGCCACCACGCCCGGCTAATTTTTTGTATTTTTAGTAGAGATGGAGTTTCACTATATTAGCCAGGATGGTCTCGATTTCCTGACCTCGTGATCTGCCCACCTTGGCCTCCCAAAGTGCTGGGATTACAGGCATGAGCCCCCACGCCCAGCCTTTGAGAACATTTTTATCCTTCCTGAAAGGAAACCTCATCCCCATTAGCAGCCATCTTCAGTCTCCTCTGCCTTCCTCTCTGCCCTCAAGCCCTACACCAGTACAAATCTATTTCCTGTCTCAATAGATTTTCTTACTCTAGACACTTCATATAAACCAAATCACAATATGTACCATAGTTATATTTACATTGCCTATGGTGAAATCCTGTATCTACAAAATAATGGAAAGTTAGCCCGGTGTGATAGCGTGTGCCTGTAGTCCCAGCTCCTCAGGAGGCTGAGGTGGGAGGATTGCTTGAGCCCAGAAGGTGGATATTGCAGTGATCTGAGATTGTGCCACTGTACTCCAGCCTGGGTGATGCAGTGAGACCCTGTGTCAAAAAAAAAAAAAGAAGAAGAAATTATGGTTTGCAATTTTGATCCAAGTTCCAGTCCTGACAAATACAATATCTGCATTTATGTAGTAGATTCTATCCAAATGAAGTTGAATTGAAGGATAAATAAGGGTAACCTACTTTTTTCTGAGTTACTGATTATGATTCTATACTTGGTTTCCTATTTAGTGTATAACCCAAGTTGAACCACAAGAACAGTTATATATTAACAAATTATATGTACTTAACATAAGATTTACCAGGTGATATAATTTAATTAACTATAAGAACTTCTTTGTTTTTAGTATATTCAACAGAACATAAGAGCAGATTGTTCCAATATTGACAAAATTCTTGAACCACCTGAAGGCCAAGATGAAGGTGTGTGGAAGTATGAACATTTAAGGTAGGTCCTTCTGTTATATCAAAATACTAATAGTACCTCTCACAAAACCAGCTTTCATATTAATGATAATTATGAATTGTAAAATTTACTATGTAACTGCAGACTAAGAAGCCAAATTTTAAAGCTTTGGCATTTTCAGTGTCACAAGGTTCTCAGCTTTCTTCACTGGTTGTTTCCAGATCAAATTATGCTGCACAGTCACTCATTTTGAAAGGTGGTTTCAGAGTTGATAATTTGGACCTGCCTCTGCACCTCTCTACTTTTCTTTTCTTTTCTTTTTTTTTTTTTTTGAGATGGGGTCTCACTCTTTCCCATGTTGGAGTGCAGTGGTGCAATCACTGCTTACTGTGCCTCTACCTCCCAGGCTCAAGTGATCCTCCCACTTCAGCTTCCAGAGTAGCTGGGACTACAGGTGTGTGCCAGCATGCCTCACTAATTTTTTAATTTTTTGTAGAGACAGGATCTGATTATGTTGCCCAGGCTAGTCTCAAACTCCTGGATTCAAGCAATCTTCCTACTTTGTCCTCCCAAAGTATTGAGCCACCCTTTCTACATTTATTCATTTGGGCCTTATTATCCCTGCCTTTTTTTTTTTTTTTGAAACAGGGTCTTGATCTCTTGTCTAGGCTGGAGTGCAGTGGTGCAATCTTGGTGCATTGCAGCCTCTGTCTCCCATGCTGAAGCAATCCTCCCACCTCAGCCTCCTGAGTAGCTAGGACTACTAGTGCATGCCACTAAGCCTGGCTAGTTTTTTGTATTTTCTGTAGAGACAGGGTTTCACCATGTTGCCTAGGCTGGTCTCAAACTCCGGGGCTTAAGCAATCCACGCACCTTGGCCTCCCACAGTGCTGGGATTACCACCATGCCAGCCTGGGTTTTATTCTTATTTCATGGTTTTCCTTAATTGTATCTCTTAACCACTAATATAGTATTTCCATTTCCCCATTTATGCATAACTTTGTGTCATCTTTTGTCTTTTTTTTTTTGAGACAGAGTCTTGCTCTGTTGCCTAGGCTGGAGTACCGTGGTGTGATCCCGGCTCACCACAGCCTCTGCCTCCCGAGTTCAAGTGATTCTTCTGCCTCAGCCTTCCGAGTAGCTGGGACTACAGGTGCAGCCATGCCCAGCTAATTTTTGTATTTTTAGTAGAGACGGGGTTTCACTATGTTGGCCAGGCTGGTCTCGAACTCCTGACCTCATGATCTGCCCGCCTCAGCCTCCCAAAGTGCTGGGATTACAGGTGTGAGCCACCGTGCCCAACTTGTCTTTTTTTTTTTTCCTTTGTTTCTGTAGAGATGGAGTCTCACTGTGTTGCCCAAGCTGGTCCTGAAATCCTGGGCTCAAGTGATCCTCCCATCTCGGCCTGCCAAAGCGCTGGGATTATACAGGCAAGAGCCACTGCACTTGGCCACTTTATGTTTTTGTAGAGGATTACTTGTAGTTCCTAGTCTAGGCTTGGTATCTGATAAGTTACCTGTAAATTATTGCAAACTTCCAGTCTTCTCTTTGGTAAATAGAGATTAATTGTAATCCTGAAGTAAGGAGTTTTGGTGCTTTTTATAATGCCCTTTGAATGAAAAAATTGATAACTAGTGGATAGGTGGAGATAACATTAGAAGTAGATATATTCTGGCCGGGCGCGGTGGCTCACGCTTGTAATCCCAGCACTTTGGGAGGCCGAGGCGGGCGGATCACGAGGTCAGGAGATCGAGACCACGGTGAAACCCCGTCTCTACTAAAAATACAAAAAATTAGCTGGGCGTGGTGGCGGGCGCCTGTAGTCCCAGCTACTCGGAGAGGCTGAGGCAGGAGAATGGCGCAAACCCAGGGGGCGGAGCTTGCAGTGAGCCGAGATTGCGCCACTGCACTCCAGCCTGGGCGACAAAGCGAGACTCCGTCTCACAAAAAAAAAAAAAAAGAAGTAGATATATTCTGAAGTTACTAGGTGTTTCTTGAAATTATAAATTTTCCAGTGCAAATGGGAGCTGGGATGAGTTGACAGATTATTAATAAATATAGAGAATGCAGTATGTGTTCATTGGGGCTTATTATTTGTAAGTTGATTTTTAGATAAGTAGAGTAGAAATACGACTTTTCCTGAATAAATTAGACCATGTTTCCTGTGTTTTGTGCCTCAACTTGTAGACAAGGCACTTTTTAAAAATATTTACTTTTTGATGCTGCATGCTTCTTTAGATATGGCTAAGACATTGTGTCGTGTCATAACAGTTCAGCAATTTCAGGATGCTAAGACTTCTTTGTACCCTTTGCCGGTTTTTAGACAAATTACTTGACTATTTTCTAACTTTTTTATATATCTGAATGCACAATAATTGAAAGTATGAAGCTGTAGATATTTTCCCATTTTTACAACCGAAGACAGAGAACACTTTAGTGTAGTACATCCTTTGCTTTATTTTTATTAGCCTTGAAAATAACTGCTTTCTTAAGTTTTTTTTCTTGAGACAACAGTCTTGAGTCTTGCTTTGTCACCAGGCTGGAGTGCAGTGGTGTGATCTCGGCTCATTGCAACCTCTGCCACACAGGTTCAAGCGATTCTCCTGCCTCAGCCTCCCAAGTAGCTGGGACTACAGGCGCACGCCACCATGCCCAGCTAATTTTTGTATTTTTAGTAAAGATGAGGTTTCACCATGTTGGTCAGGATGGTCTTGATCTCCTAACCTCACGATCTGCCCACCTTGGCCTCCCAAAGTGCTGGGATTACAGGCGTGTGCCACCACGCTTGGCCGTTTTTTCCATTACAAGCATGATTCCTAACAAGTAAGGGCTGATTTTAGTGTTACAAGGTTTTTTTTTTTTCAGGTCTAAGAAAACATTTACCTCTCTAACTTATTCTATGAAACATTATATAAAACATTACATGAAATATTTCTCACAAGTATTTCATTTGTTCTGGTGCTATTTTTACTTTTGTTATTTTTTTCTACTAGCCACTTTTTGGTCTGGGTTGTATATTAACTATCATGTATATATTCTTTTATCTCTTTATTGTGTACATTTTATTAGTTGACCAGGAAGTTTTTTTTTTTTTTTTTTTGCACACATCCTTTATTGATTTGAGGCTGTATACTTGCCATTTTTAGTTAATGCAGTTGATTATATAATGATGTTAATTTGGATTGGGTCATGACTTCAGTCAAATCTCCCACTAGCTCATATTGAGTCTTAATGATTAGGAAAAGATACTCCTTTATGTCAGGATACATGCGTGGTGACTGGAATGTAGGCTGGATTCCAGCTCTGGTTGGTCTCTTCAGCTGCACAACTGTGTACATGTTAGCCCTGTATTAAATTAACTTGAAGCTGTAAGTTTTGCATTATTTGCCACAGATTATACCCACAGCACTGCTGAATCGACTTAATTTTGCTTTTGGCTGTAAAAGGGTTGGATAAGAAACTTACCACAACCAGTCTTTATTACCACTTAGTGGAAAACAACTAAAAAACACATAACATGCAGCCTGCTTGATAGGGGGACAGTAGAGGGTGATACGGTGATTTAGAAATAATGTTATTTTTGTAATCTAAGGACAGCATTATTAGGCATCTGGAAAGGAAATGCAGTTACAAACAACTGAAAATTTGACCCTTGCCTTTTTGTTTTCTTCTGTTACAATGTGCAGTAAGTAAGTAAATGAAGTTTTTCCTACCAAATTTGTTCACATATATCCTGGTTTTTTTCTTTTTTGGGGGGATTTTTTTTTTTTTTTGTCTTCTGATTATGTAGGTGTTAGCTTTGCATTGTTTTGGGAACCAAAATGATTCAGTTTTTCTGATGGGGAAACATAGTATTGATTTATCTAACTTGATACATTGAACTAAATATTAATAGGTAGGGCTTTTGGAGGGAACACGTTCAGTGTTTTGACAGCTGTAAAACTATCTTGTGACATAGAAGATTGTCTTTTTATCAAATAGCTGTCTAAAACTGATGGCCTCAGTGCAATTGTAATGTAATTTTTTTTTTTTTTTTTTTTTTTTTTTGAGATGGAGCCTTACTCTGTTGCCCAGGCTGGAGTGCAGTAGTGTGATCTTGGCTCACTGCAACCGCTGACTCCCAGGTTCAAACAATTCTCCCTCCTCAGCCTCCCGAATAGCTGAGATTACAGGCACCCGCTATTATGCCCGGCTAATTTTTGTATTTTTGTGGAGATGGAGTTTCAGCATTTTGGCCAGGATGGTCTTGAACTCCTGACCTCAGGTGATTCGCCTGCCTCGGCCTCCCAAAGTGTTGGGATTACAGGCCTGAGCCCCTGCGCCCTGCTGTAATTTCTTTGTATGTTTCTATGTACCAACATTTTATTACCCTCCAGTTGCTGAATTTTTCTACAATTTGGAAATTTTCTCATACGCATATATAGCTCCTGTGAACATCTTTATGCATTTATTTGCATGCAGATCTGATTATTTCATTACAATAGATTCTTAGAAGAATGACTTAGTCAAAAAGTATACACTTCCTAAAAGTCTTGGTAAATATTTCCAAATTACTTCCCTGAAAAATTGTACTAATTTCTAGTATATAAGAGAATGATCAGCTTACTTAACTCTGGTATTGAATGTTATGAGGGTTATTGGTTTTCTATTTTTAATCTGTAAGCCTTTAGAAGAAATGTGTCATTGTCAGTTTAGGTGGTTTTGAGAATGGTAATGAGGGAGGAGGGATGATACTGATGGGATTCTCTTTTTGCAGCTAATATTCTAAAAATTGCTGTGGAGAATAGATACGACTTTTTATTTATGTATTTGCATTTTCAGGCAGTTCTGCCTTGAGCTAAATGGACTTGCTGTCAAACTTCAGGTAATATTTTCTTTAAGTCAAAGTTATAATTGAAAGTTCTGATTTCTTTCTCTGTTTTTATAACTTAATGTGCTTACAAAAATGTATCCAAATTTCTAACTTTCTTCTAGAATTTATTAGGAAATATAGTAACCTAAATGATAAGCTTTTTCACTATTATTTTACATATTAAGAAATATAATTATTTTTAACAGAGCGAATGCCATCCAGATACTTGCACTCAAATGACAGCAACTGAACAATGGATTTTTCTTTGTGCAGCTCATAAAACTCCAAAAGAGGTGAGGATTTATGAAATAGAGTCATAAAATTATTATAGCCTAAATCTGTCTCAAGACAATGTTAGATAAGTTTTTAGGGTTTTTAGTTCACTGTTTATTTTGCTATTTCGAGTTGCTTGTTGTGAGGTTATTACTGCAGTGCTATTTTAGGATTTCTTATGATAAGCATCATTTTTCATAATTGGGCAATTACATGGGCTGGAACTCACTTCATGATCCACTGGCTATTACAGATTAACATCTGTCACATGGTGCTGATATCTACTGTGTAATGATTGAGATACACCTATTTAGGCTTTTGTTCAGATTATTTCTTTTGATAGGAAGAACTATTGATTACTCTGATGCCTAGTTTAAGTAGAAATGTTACTTGAGCTTTTAAATATTCATGATGTTTTTCTACTTATTTAGTTTTTGCCAAGGTAAGACTATAGGCAGTAGCAGTTTTTTGTTTTGCTTTTTTTTTTTTTTTTGAGATGGATTCTTACTCTGTTGTCCAGGCTGGAGTGCAGTGGTGTGATCTCGGTTCACTGCAGCCTCTGTCTCCGGATTCAGGAGATTCTCATACATCACCCTCCGAAGTGGCTGAGATTACAGGCATGTGCTATCATGCCGGGCTAATTTTTATATTTTTAGTAGAGATGGGGTTTTGCTATATTGGCAAGCCTGGTCTCAAACTCCTGACCTCAAGTAATCTGCCCACCTCAGTCTCCCAAAGTGCTGGGATTACAGATGTGAACCACTGTGCCTGGCCTACTGTACTTTTTCTTACTTATTTATTAATTTTTTACTTTTTCTTATTTAAAAATTTCTTCATATCATCTGATACCCAGTGTACTTTTCCTTAGTTGTCTCAAAAATGGTCTTTACATCTGAGTTGTTTAAACTATGCATTGCTTTTCCCTTAATCTGTATTTCCATTTAATCTGTTATAATTACTTTTTACTTGACACTGACTCATTGGGAATATTGGGTTAGGCCAATTCCGTAGAGTCATAGACCTTGAAGTGGTCATTATATTGATAGACTTCTAAGGCTTGAAGACAAGTGAGGCCCTAGTTGCAAAATCAGTATCTGATGTTTTTTGTTTCAAAAAGGACAAATGCTCCAAAATAAGGAGTATTTGATACCTAAGAGAATAGTACTTATTTGGAAGACTGGTTTCATTCAGGATGTTACATTTTTGTGTTAATTAATTGAAGCAGTATTAAGATTGTATCTGTCTACATCTGGGAAAATCCACATAGTGGTTTCATTGATAATTCACTGAAGTTGGCTACTTAACGTAGTGAATGATGTGATTATTGCAATTAGGAAACTGAATCAAGAAGGCTGAATCAAGGCTAGTTTTGTTTTGGCAAATAGTAATGATGTATTATTCTTTCTTTAGAGTGGAAGTGATATCCAGTTTGTGATGTGTTATGACTCTTAAATATACTGTTATTCTTGTATCCACTTCTTTCTTGATTAATATTAAATGACAGGATAGTCATTAGCATTAAGACCTGTAAATTGAGTCTTAGAATTGCAGCATTGCTTGCTGAAGTCCAGATCTGTTGAACTGGCCATGTTTGTCAAGGGAGGGTGATAGTAGGATTTCCAAGTGGTAGTTACATTGAATGGAGTTACTATAAAAATACAAACAGAACAATTTGAAAGGACACTTTCTGAACTCTTTTTGAATAACGGCTTAGTCAGGAAACTATAGGAACTGACAAACTAAGCTAAGAAAATTGCTCTCATGGATTAAAATCACTAGGAAGATTCTGAAGTGGGAGAAGCAGAATACTTAGCACCAATAATCATTTATTCAGTATCCTTGAGAATTAAAGAGAAGCATTCAGCATATAGAGTAAATTATACAAATAGTGCTTCTAGGTGACAAACATTATACTGTCTACAAGCCCTCACAGTCACATGCTGATTGTGATCACTTACAGTAGCATTATGATTATATATTTGGAAAAACATAATATATAAAAATTTGTAAACACCATTAAATAGTATTTTGTAACCTGCTATATTTTGCCATCTTTTTGCTGTTATAACTGTTACAGAGTAGGAATAGTTACCTGAGAATTAATTGGGGGAAGGTGAAGGGAAGGCAGCTAAAACAAGGCAAAATGTCATCCAAATTAAAAATTCAGAAACCAGTTAAAGGTCTAAAGATACAGTGATATGGTAACCCATGAGCCACATGTAGCTGTGTAGCACTTGAAATGTGGGTAGTCAAAATTGAAATATGCTGTAAACACAAAATAAATACTGGATTTCGAAGACAGTAACGCCTGTAATCCCAGCACTTTGGGAGGCCAAGGCAGGTGGGTCACCTGAGGTCAGGAGTTCAAGACCAGCCTAGCCAACATGGTGAAACCCCATCTCTACTAAAAATACAAAAAATTAGCTGAGTGTGATGGGTGTGCACATGTAGTCCCAGCTATTTGGGAGGCTGAGGTGGGAGAATCACCTGAGCCCAAGGACTCAAGGTTGAAGTAAGCAAAGATCACACTACTACATTCCAGCCTATGTGACAGAGAGAGACCATGTCTCAAAAAAAGATTCAGAAATGGCCAGTAAGCACATGAAAAGATGCTCAACATTAGTTATTAAGGCAGATCTCAAAACCACAGATAGTTGGTGCGAGGGTTGTGCGTTATTGTTAAACTGATTAACATTGTCTCCTCCACAACCATGCTTGATTAGAAAAAACAAAACACTGTGAGAATGGAGAAACAAAATGTAGCATAGACATACAATGAAATATTATAAAACCATGAAAGGGAATGAAGTTCTGATACATTCTACAACATAGATGAACCTTTAAAATCCAGTATGTATTATGTGGAGTGAAACAAGTCAGATGCAAAAGGACAGATACTGTAACATTCCACTTATCTAGAGTGAATAAATTCATACAGACATTCGAAGGTAGGTAGAAGCTGCCAAAGGATGGGAGGTATGGGAAGTTAGTGCTTAAAGGTAATAGACTTTTTTTTTCTTTTTTTTGAGACAGAGTCTTGCTCTGTTGCCCAGGCTGGAGTTCAGTGGCGCGATCTCGGCTCACTGCAACCGCCGCTTCCCAGGTTCAGGTGATTCTCCTGTCTCAGCTTCCCAAGTAGCTGGGATTACAGGCATGTGCCACCTCGCCTGACTAATTTTTGTATTTTTAGTAGAGACACGGTTTCACCCTATTGGCCAGGCTGGTCTCGAACTCCTGAGCTCATGTGATCCGCCCACCTCAGCCTCCTAAAGTGCTGGGATTATAGATGTGAGCCACCGCGCCCAGCCGAGTTTCTTTCTTTTTTTTTTTTTTTTTAAGAGACAAGAGTTTCGCTCTGTCACACAGGCTAGAGTGCAGTGGCACAATCTTGCCTCACTGTAGCCCCCACCTCCCAGGTTCAAGCAGTTCTCTGCCTCAGCCTTCTGAGTAGCTGGGACAACAGGCGTGCACCACCATGCCCGGCTAATTTTTGTATTTTTAGTAGAGACGGAGTTTCACCATGTTGACCAGTTTGGTCTCAAAACTCCTGGCCTCAAGTGATCCACCTGCCTTGGTCTCCCAGTGTGCTGGGATTATAGGCATGAGCCACCATGCCTGGCCATAATAGTTTCTGTTTGAGAGTTGGAAACAGTGGTGATGGTTGCACAATATTGTAAATTAATGCCACTAAATTGTACATTTAAAATAGTCAAAATAGCTCTCTGGGCGCGGTGGCTCACGCCTGTAATCCCAGCACTTGGGGAGGCCGAGGCGGGCGGATCATGAGGTCAGGAGATCAAGACCATCCCGGCTAACACGGTGAAACCCCGTCTCTACTAAAAATACAAAAAATTACCCGGGCGTTGTGGCGTGTGCTTGTAGTCTCAGCTACTTGAGAGGCTGAGGCAGGAGAATGGCGTGAACCCTGGAGACGGAGCTTGCACTGAGTAGAGATCACACCACTGCACTCCAGCCTGGGCAACAGAGTGAGACTCCGTCTCAAAAAAACAAGGGTCAAAATGGAAAAATTTGTGTTGTATATATTTTACTACAATTTTTTAAAATGTTAAGAAAAAAGCACCAAAACCCCAAATGGCATATACTTTCACACCCACTATAATGGCTAAAATAGAAAAGATAGACAGTAGCAAGTGCTGGCTGGGATGTGAAGTGGAACCCCTAAACGTTGGTGATGGGATTGTAAAATGCTTCAGCTATTTTGAAAAACAGTTTGGAAGTTCCTTAAAATGGTAAGCATAGAGTTGCATATGACCCAGGAATTCCACTCCTTGATATGTAGTTCCCCCAAAATGAAAATATTTATCTGCACAAAGACCTTGTACATGAATATTCACAGTCACATTATTTATGATAGCCGAAAAATGGAAACAACCAAATATCCATCAACTGATGAATGAATAAACAAAATGTGTTACAGCCATCTCTCAGTATCCTCAGAGAATTGGTCCCAGGACCCCCATGAATACCAAAACCACAGATACCAAAGTCTCTTATATAAAATGGCATAGTATTTGCATATGACCTGTGCACATCCTCCTATATACTTTAAATCATCTCTAGATTACATACAATACTGAATACAATATAAATGCTATGTAAATAGTTGTTATACTGTATTTCTTAATTTGTATTATTTTTTATTGTTATGGGGTTTTAAAATGTAGTCTTGATCTGTGATTGATTGAATCTGCAGATGCAAAGTGCTGACTGTGTATGCATACAGTGGAATAATATTCAGCCATGAAAAGGAATGAAGTCTTAAAGGGAGAAGAAACATACAGTACAGCATTTTGTATATATTAAAAACATTAAAGGCTAAAAAGTTTTGAATTTTAAAAAAAGGAATGAAGTACTGATTCATACTACACCATGGATAAGCCTTGAAAACATAATAGAAGCCAGACACAAAATGCCACTTATTATATTATTTCATTTTAATGAAATATCCAGAATAGGCAAATCCTGTAAAACAGAAATTAGGTTAGTTGTTGCTTAGGGCTGGGGGAAGGAGAGAATGGGAAGTGACTGCTAATTGGTTCAAGGTTTCTTTTTGGGATGCTGAAATGTTCTGAAATTTAGTGGTAATGGTTGCAGAATTTTGTGAATATACTAGAAACTACTGAATTTTTAAGAGTAAATTTTAGTTGTATCAATTATATCTTAAAAGTCAAAAAGTAGGCCATTAATTTTATATCAATTACCTGCTGAAATGGTATTATTTTGGATATAATGGGTCAAACTACAATATTAAAATTAATTTCACCTCTTTCACATTACCTTTTTATTTTTTATTTATTTTTATTTTTATTTTTGAGATGGAGTCTCACATTCTTGCTCAGGCTGGAGTGCAGTGGCGCGATCTCGGCTCACTGCAAGCTCGGCCTTCCGGGTTCTTGCCATTCTCCTGCCTCAGCCTCCTGAGTAGCTGGGACTACAGGTGCCTGCCGTGGCGCCCGGCTAATTTTTTGTATTTTTAGTAGAGACGGGGTTTCACCGCGTTAGCCAGGATGGTCTTGATCTCCTGACCTCATGATCCGCCCACCTCGGCCTCCCAAAATGCTGGAATTATAGGCGTGAGCCACTGCGCCCGGCCTCACATTACCTTTTTAATGTATCTCTTAGAAAGTTAGTTAATTAATTTTTTGAGACGAAATCTTACCCTGTTATCCAGGCTGGAATGCAAGTGGCCTGATCTTGGCTTACCTCCCTTGACCTCCCGTGCTCAAGCAATCCTCCTGCCTCAGCCTTCTTGGTAGCTGGGACTACAGTCATAGTGCCACCATGTCTGGCTAATTTTTCAAATTTTTTGTAGAGATAGGGCATCTCCCTGTGTTGCCTAGGCTGGTCTTGAACTCCTGGACTCAAGTGATCTTCCCACTTTGGCCTCTCAAAGTGCTGGAATTACAGGTGTGAGCCACCACATTGGGCCTAGAAAATTTAAAATTAAATATATGTCTTGCATTATACAGTTGACCCTTGAACAACTCCGGGATTGGGATCCCAACCCTCTGTGCAGCTGAAAATCTGAGTATAACTTTTGACTCCCCCAAAACTTAAGTACTAATAGCTTACTGTTGACTGGAAGCCTTACTGATAACAGTCAGTTAACACACATTTTGTATGTTCTGTGTATTATATAGTGTATTGCAATGAAGTAAGCTAGAGAAAAGAAAATGTTATTCAGAAAATCATAAGGGGCTGGGCATGATGGCTCATGCCTGTAAACCCAGCACTTTGGGAGGCTGAGATGGGAGGATCGCTTGAGGCCAGTTCGAGACCAGCCTGGTCAACATATTGAGACCTTCTTTCTTTTTTTAAAGAAAATCATAAGGAAGAGAAAATATATTTGCCATTCATTATAAAGGTCTTGCTTGTTGTGTTCATGTCATTGAGTAGGCTGAGGAGAAAGAGAAAGAAGTGGGGTTGGTCTTGCTGTCGCTGGGAAAATCTGAGCATAAGTGGATTTACGCAGTTCAAACCTGTGTTGTTCAAGGGTCTGCTGTATTTCTGTTGATGATTCTGGTTTAAAGGTTGTAAAACTGTCCCATGGTATACCCAAATGACAAATATGAGAAATACAGTTACTTGGGATATTTGCTTTTGACCAACTCATCTGTGGTCATATATCTGGAGAAAGGTAGTTTTTTTCAATAAATATTGCTCATGGTACTGTTTTTGGCAATGACTGCACTAATCAGAAATTCCTATGGATATATTGTTAGAAAAATACTTCTTTTTTGTTAGATAATTTTTTAGTGCCACGGCACTAAGCCATATTTAGTAGTTACTAAACTGTATTTCTAAGTGACAGCTTCAGTCTCAAACTTGAAAAATAACCTAATTACTGGGTAGAGTCTTTGAGCTAGAGTCATTGTTACTCCTTCCTCTAGTTGTTTTTTCCTTCTGGTTGACTCTCTGGTTTGTTTCTAGACTGCTTTCCCCTTGCTGTTGCTCCCTATCTGCCCTCAGGAGGACTGGATGAGGACAATTACTTTGCAGTTTTATTTTTCCTTTAATAAATTTACTGAGTTGCCATGAGGCAGTGTTTCATTGTTTCTTTTTTTCGTTGTTTCTGATGAATGGAACAGAATAAGTCAGATTTGTTAAAATATAAGGAAACTTTGATATTTCATGTTAAAATTCAAAGGTGATTTGGGAGAAAGTTCTTTAGAGGGCTGCTAGATTGACTAAATAGAGTGCTAGGGACATAATAAGGAATATTGTTTAGGATATAAGAAGGCATCCCTGGAGATACCAGAGATAAATCAGGATTCTTCTTATCTGTAATTGTTGTTTTCTTGTAAGTACGATGTTGGGAATAAAAATGGGAGACTGGTTTATGTATCATCTAGAATTGTGATCTGGTTCAAGGGGATAATAAACCTTACTTATTAATATAACATTATATTTTACAAGCATTCGGAAATTGTAAGGAACTTTTTTCTTAGAACATGCTCATGTCTTTGGAATAAGGTATACCTATATAATTAATATATCTAACCTAAGAGAGAGCTCTTTGTTGATGCATTTCTATATTCTTTCTTTTGTAGTGTCCTGCTATAGACTATACTAGACACACACTTGATGGTGCTGCATGTCTTCTGAATAGCAATAAATATTTTCCCAGCAGGTAACTGAAACTTTTAAACATAGTGTTAAACATTTTAATTTATAAGATTGGTATTTTAGGAGGGAGGGGGGAGGGATAGTATTAGGAGATATACCTAATGCTAAATGATGAGTTAATGGGTGCAGCACACCAACATGGCACATGTATACATATGTAACAAACCTGCACGTTGTGCACATGTACCCTAAAACTTAAAGTATAATAATAATAAAATAAATTGGTATTTTAAAAGTAAAATTAGGTTGCTCGTTAATGCGTTTTTGTATTTTTTTTTTTTTAGCTGTTATATTTTGGCTTGTTTATTCGAGTTTTGAAATTAGGACTGTGGTTAAACAGCAGGACTTGGCTGTCAAAGCTCGAGGCCAGTTCAGTCTAAGGCTAGTACTTGTTCATATATGTCATTCTGCAGAGCTCTCCCTCTCATGCTTTAGAGTTGGGATATGTATATACTTGCTCACTTGAATCTCTATGATAGTTAGACTCGACCTCCCTTTATGTAGTATGCCTAAAGAGCAGACATTCCGGCTGGGCGCAGTGGCTCATGTGTGTAATCCCAGCCCTTTGGGAGGCTGAGGCGGGCGGATCACCTGAGATCAGGAGTTCAAGACCAGCCTGACCAACGTGTAGAAACCTCTTCTCTACTAAAAATACAAAATGATCGGGCGTGGTGATGAGTGCCTATAATCCCAGCTACTTGGGAGGCTGAGGCAGGAGAATCGCTTGAACCCAGAAGGCGGAGGTTGTGGTGAGCCGAGATCGCACCATCGCACTCCAGCCTGGGCAACAAGAGCGAAACTCTGTCTCAAAAAAAAAAAAGAGAGCAGACTTTCCTAAGTTGAATTATTTGTTTTTGAAGGATTCCTTATCCTTGCTCATTGATTTTTAAGATCTGAGAAGTCCGTACATGTAATATATTATCGGTGAAGTTTGTGACTGCCTTTTATTTTATTAAGGTATTTGTTACCAGGTGGATAGATTTGGAGATTCCCCCCGCCAAATATGATTAGCTTCAAAGAGCTCATATAAAATATGTTAAGAAAAATACTGACTTTTGGCCTTAATATTCTATGTATACATATTTTTAAAAAGGATATCAGAAATATGCAGACAATTTCAATTTTAAAAGAACAATTTTAATTTCTCTCTCTCTTTTTTTCTTTTTATATATGGAGTCTTGCTCAACCAGGCTGGAGTGCAGTGGCGCAATCTCAGCTCACTGTAACCTCTGCCTCCCAGGCTCAAGTGATTCTCCTGCCTCAGCCTCATGAGTTGCTGGGATTACAGGTGCCTGCCACCACGCCTGGCTAATTTTTGTATTTTTTAGTAGAGACGGGGTTTCACCATGTTGGCCAGGCTGGTTTCGAACTCCTGACCTCAGGTGATCCACCTGCCTCGGCCTCTGAAAGTCCTGGGATTACAGGCATGAGCCACCACACCCGGCCTTAATTTCTAAAAAAAAAAAAAAAAAAAAAAAGGAAAGAATAACCTAGTTCTGTAAAATAAAACAATAATTCCTTTCAGGAGTTTTCAATCGCCTCTAGTGGACAACGTATTAATGTTGGAAATAGATGTTTTAGTAAATTTTGAAATGTCAGGGATTTATTCTAACTGCATTAAACTTTTACAAAGTTTCAAAACTATAATGCTGAATTTAACTTAGGCCCTGTGATTAGGTAGAAAGAACACTGGCCCAGAACTGAGGAGCAGGGGCTCCAGGCATTTACTTGCAGTGTGACCTTGGAGTAGTCACTTATTTTCCCTAGGTGTCAGTGTCTACACTTGTAAGCTGAGAAAACTGATCTATATTGTTCCTAAGATTCTATCCAGTTCTAAGAATCTATGGTTTCTTTTCTACTTCTAGGGTTAGCATAAAGGAATCATCTGTAGCGAAACTAGGATCAGTATGCCGTAGGATTTACAGAATATTTTCACATGCTTATTTTCATCATCGGCAGATATTTGATGAATATGAAGTAAGTGTATTTCACTAATTATCTTGATACATTCTTATCAGCATAACAGTAATATATTGATGTTATTTCTAGACTTTTAGTTTGGGATAGTGAATTAAAATAACATTTTTGTCTTCCTCTCTACAGAATGAAACATTTTTGTGTCATCGGTTTACTAAATTTGTGATGAAATACAATTTGATGTCCAAGGATAACCTGATTGTACCAATTTTAGAAGAGGAAGTACAGAATTCAGTTTCTGGGGAAAGTGAAGCATGAAGGGAATCATATGGAAAAATGTACTGATCATATAATTAACATTAATTATGTACTGTATATATCATTTTAGACACATCAATCATGTATCCGTATTATAGCTTCTTTGTTTAGTATAGGTTTTTGTATGCTGGGTTTGCCTTTTAAAATGGGAAATACTTTTTAAGTTATTCATAAGCTGTATATTCACCAGTGTGGCACTCATGGTTTTTAAATAAGATTAGTATTATCTGTTTATAATGCCTGTTAATAAAAGAATTTACAGTTTGGTAAAATTGCTGCTAAACAATCATTGGATCACAATCCTCATCAGACAAACCCATCTGTAAAAAAAATGAGGGAGAGCTTGAGGTTTCACACAAGCCATTTACTAAAGAGGTAGAAATGTTTTCCATTGGTTTTACCTTGAGTTTAGATATCCTAAAAAATTCTGTAGTACATAGTTTTGTCTTACCTGTTAACTTTCCCCAGTTGAGATGAAAGTGTTTTAAAATTGTTTATAGTTTTTGATATGCATATATAATTATGTGTATATCTAAATACAAATGCAAATGAAGCATTAGTAATACTTAAATAATTTTGCTGTGCTACATAAAGTGTAACATACTTGGAAAGGATTTACCTTTCTGCAACAATGGACTGGTACAGGATGATCACAATGGTAAGGCACATAAATTATGTTCCCACTGGAAACCTGCCCTGTCCACCCCTTCTCATTTCCCTTAACCTTATCCTCAAACTACTTTAGCTGAGAAGCTTTTCACCAGACTGAGTTAGTGATGGCTTATGCCTATTTATATTTGTATTAATTGCTTACAGATTATACCTCATATTAGCAATTACATTACACTACAAGAAAATGTATTTGCATAGGCTCTTGCTTATCTTTGTTTCGCAAAATTGTTCTACTTAGAAAACAGTCCTTAAAATAGTTTGACTCCTCCTGTTAGTAATATTAATCTTTGATTTAACCAGCTAGGCAGCATTAAATAGAATTGAAGAAATACTGTAGTATTTATTTTACACCCCCTCTCCCACGAAGTTTATGTTTGAATTACATGCACGTGTGAGATTATTTGCAATAATTCATAGGTTCCAAGGGTGTTGATGAATAGTCATACATTTTTTTGGACTTTGTTATAATTCATTGTGGTAAGAATGCAGATTTAACAATCTTATAATCTATTGAATGCCATTTTTGATAAAGCACTGGAGGTCTTATTGCCAAACTGATTGTAATGAGGCACTAAGAGTGAAAACATTGTACATGTTGTGAAGAAAGTATTTAAATCCAACTTTTGAACAGATTTAACAAACATGAGGAACTTTTTTATTTAAAAGGATAATTTTGAAATGAAGATGAAAATGTATTCATCTTGTTTTTTCAAATTTAAGGGAATAATTTATACCATCTTTTGAGACAAGAATGTACAGCAAAAATAAGGGGAACAGTAGTATACTGAGAGTGTGTGTATATATAGTGTATGCCTTTCCAAGCTTGTCAGTCTTTTTGGCTTTGAACAGTGCCCACCAGCTACAGTCATTACTGTTCCCCAACCCACAACTATCTTTTAAGAAGTCTTAGTTCACAGTGAAAGGAATGTTGACTTTGAAATTATGGATTTATATTAATGGCACTATAAACCAATGGTAATGGTAATTTTTAAACTTGCTAAATATTGAGAGACTAAACTACTAAGTTAATAAATTATATATAGCAGTGTAGCTGTTCTCTCTAGATGGTGTCTCACAATGGGTTTCTGTTGCTTGACTATTTTCTTAGTGAATATTTATACTAAGGTAGTGACTGAGATTTGGTGATCTGGCTGAGTATTTTGAAACACATTTTGAATAATATGGCTTAGTGTTAACGGGGACTTAAATATGATTTTTTTTCTTACTCATTTCACCTTCCCTGTACTGTATGTTTGGAATTGATCATAAAACATCTCCAAAAGAAAATAATCAGTTTGTAGTCTTGCTTTTGTATTCATGTTGATGATGTTACTAATATTCATTGCACTGTGAAGTTGATTCACTATACTAGGTAAGACCTAAGTGAAATGGTTCCTGTTTTTCCTTAATACTGTTTTCAGAATTTTGAAAATGTACTTATATGTACATAAATACTACTAAAAAATTAATAAGCCTGGCAAACCATTGATTTATAAAAGTAAGTGTTCTAAGGGGAAAAAGACAGTTCTGTGTGATAAGGAAGTTAGGCTCCACTTTTTGTTTGAATTACCCTATGTATATCCAAAGGTAAACTTAGGCTTTTCTTTCCAAAAGATCATATAGTCAATTCATTCTTTTTCTCCTATCACATCTGGGAAAGTAGCTAACTTTTAATTATTTATGTTCCCATAAGTAACACTTCTTTTGTGTGTATACATTTCCTTTTCTCTGACTTGAGATGTCAAATTTGGATTTCTAGAACAGTTTCTCAGTTAAATTCTTGATGACTTAACAACTTTTTTTTTTTTGAGACGGAGTCTCGCTCTGTCGCCCAGGCTGGAGTGCTGTGGCGCAATCTCGGCTCACTGCAAGCTCCGCCTCCCGGGTTCACGCCATTCTCCTGCCTCAGCCTCTCCGAGTAGCTGGGACTACAGGCGCCCGCCACTACGCCTGGCTAATTTTTTTGTATTTTTAGTAGAGATGGGGTTTCACCGTGGTCTCGATCTCCTGACCTCGTGATCCGCTCGCCTCGGCCTCCCAAAGTGCTGGGATTACAAGCGTGAGCCACCGCGCCCGGCCGATGACTTAACAACTTTTACTCTCAGAATACAATTAGAAATCCTTGGCCAGGCACAGGGGCTCACTCTTGTAATCCCAGCACTTTGGGAGGCCAAGGCAGACAGATCACCTGAGGTTAGGAGTTCGAGACCAGCCTGACCAACATGGAGAAACCCTGTCTCTACTAAAAATAAAAAAATCAGGAGGCTGAGGCAGGAGAATCACTTGAACCCGGGAGGTGGAGGTTGCGGTGAGCTGAGATCGCGCCATTGCACTCCAGCCTGGGTAATGAGCAAAACTCTGTCTCAAAAACTCCGTCTCAAAAAAAAAAAAAAATCCTTGATTACATTGTTAGTAAGGACTGTGTTACGATTATAAACACATTTATTCGTTGGTGTCAAATTCACTGTAATCGTAGAACTAAGTTTTTTATGTTAATACTTTGCCCTACTGTCTATATGATGACATCTTTTTTGAGCAGCTAAATTTTAAATTGTATATACTTTATTTTGTGAATACTTCTTGAATGTGGTAAAGGTTTCTTTGTGTAGTTCTTCCATGCTATGCAAATATTTTAGTAAAAGTAGTTGATTTTTATTTCTTCAGGCATCTCATTGTTAACTAAACAGACAATACACATGGACTGGGTGTAGTGGCTCACGTCTGTAATCCCAGCCCTTTGGAGGCCAAGGTGGGCAGATCATTTGAGGCCACGAGTTTGAGACCAGCCTGGCCAACATGGTGAAACCCCATCTCTACTAAAAAAATACAAAAATTAGCCAGGTGTGGTGATGCATGCCTGTAATCCCATCTGCATGGGAGGCTGAGGCAGAAGAATAGCTTGAACCTGGGAGGTGGAGGTTGCAGTGAGCCAAGATTGCACCACTGCACTCCAGCCTGGGTGACAGAGTAAGACTTCGTCTCAAAAAAAAAAAAAAAAAGACAAACATATTTGTGCAATATGCTTAGCAGTTTATTTGAGATGATAAAAACACTTAAATCTGTTTTCCTGAAAAAATATGCATTATTAGTATAGAGTACACTATGAAACTGGAAAGCTACGAAGTGAATCCTCTAGAGGGTTAGATTACCTGTCTAATAATAGGTTTATTGTGGAGCCTTATTCTTCATTTGTATGACTTTTCTGCTACCTTTTTTTTTTAGGCGGAGTCTCGTTCTGTCACTCAGGCTGGAGTATAGTGGCGCAGTGTCGGCTCGTTGCAACCTCTGCCTCCCGGGTTCAAGTGATTCTGCTGCCTCAGGCTTCTGAGCAGCTGGGGCTATAGGTGTGCATCACCATACCTGGCTAATTTTTGTATTTTTAGTAGAGATGGGGTTTCATCATACTGGTCAGGCTGGTCTTGAACTCTGACCTCAAGTGATCAGCCCGGCTCAACCTCCCAAAGTAGTGGGATTACAGGGGTGAGCCACAGTACCCGGCCTACTTTTTTATAGTACACAAAGCTTCATATCAAGTGTGAACACCTAATTAAGCAAAGAGAATACTAAATTTTCGTATTAACCTAAATTTGTAAACGATAAAAACATTGGCCAGGCGTGGTGGCTCATGCCTGTAATCCCGGCACTTTGGGAGGCCAAAGCCAGTGGATCACCTGAGGTCAGGAGTTCGAGACCAGCCTGACAAAATGAAACCCTGTCTCTACTAAAAATACAAAAATTAGCTGGGTGTGGTGATACGTACTTATAAACCCAGCTACTTGGGAGGCTGAGGTACAAGAATCACTTGAACCTGGGAGGTGGAGTTTGCAATGAGCTGAGATTGTGCCACTGCACTCCAGCCTGGGTGAGAGAGCAAGACTCCACCTCAAAAAAAGAAAAAAAATGGACACCCTGAACTTAAATCCATGAAGTATGTCAATTAAGTGATGATTCTAGGATTAACTGTGACATCAATATTTAAAAGTAGTAAACTGTTCATTTTTTCATAAGATCAGGATATTACGCTGGTCTGGATTTGTCTCATAAACCTTGTTAAAAGCAGTTTTTAATTCCATAAATAGTGTATTTATCTTATTTTTTGAGATGGAGTCTCACTCCTTTGTCACTCAGGCTGGAGTGCAGTCGTGTGATCTCGGCTCACTGCAACTTCCTCCTCCCAAGTTCAAGCGATTCTCCTGCCTCAGCCTTCCAAGTAGTTGGGACTACAGGCCTGCACCACCGCACCATCAGACTCGACTGATTTTTGTATTTTTAATAGAGACAGAGTTTCACCATTTTGGCCAGGCTGATCTCCAACTCCTGACCTCAGGTGATCCACCGGCCTTGGCCTCCCAAAGTGTTGGGATTAGAGGCATGAGCCACTGCGCCCAGCCAAATAGCATATTTATTATTTTATTTTGGGTGGACCTCATGAGAGCCACCTGTATCATATAACAAAAATATTTACTTAATTCTAGTTTATGTTACAGGTTATAGTATTATCTCTGCCTTCTTTTTGTATCAGGAACATGCTCATACAGTATGCTTTATGTAAAATAATTATCTGTATCCCTACAAGTATTTGCTGATATTAAATATTTTTGATGACTGGGCATAGTGGCTCACATCTGTAATCTCAGCATTTTGGGAGGCTAAGGCCAGAGGATTGCTTAAGGCCAGGAGTTTGAGCCAGCCTTTGCAATATAGTGAGATCCTAATTTTTGTCTATACAAAAAATTTAAAAAATTAACTGTGTATGGTGGTGCACACTGGTGGTCTCAGCTATTGGGGAGGCTGAGGCAGGGGTTTGGCAGGGATTACTTGAGCCCAGTGGTTTGAGGCCACAGTGAGCTATGGTTGTGCCACTGCACTCCAACCTGCGTGACAGAGTGAGACCTTGCCTCAAAAAATAAATATTTTTGGTTTTCCTTAGCATCAATGTCTACAAGAAACTGCTAGGTTTCTTTTAAAAAATGCCTTATTCCTTGTTTTAAAAGTAAGAGATTAAATCAAGAATAGGAGGATTCCGTAATCCCCCACTTCTCTCAGAGATAGATTGAGGGGAGTTGATAAAGGAACAAGGGAACTCCAGAGATGAGGAAATAATAGTGGGCATAGTCATTATGGTAATAGCAAATGAGATACCCCTTCACCCAATTCCAGTATTTCAGTAGGGTCTTTTTGACTTCTGAGAATAAGTCCCTAGTTACCTGCCCTGAAAGATGTCATTGTGTTTTTAAAACCAGATATGTATACATAGATAAATCATACACTTGCCTTGATTTTGGTAAAATTAAAACCACTTTTTAAATCTTTGGTGCATTTTAAAAATGTTTTATGAAACAGATGCAGACCTTGGATTCTGATTGTTGAAATACCATGTCAGTAATTGTATTAGTTTCCTATGGCTGTTATAGTAAACCACAAATTTAGTAGATTAAAACAATGTAAATGTATTCTGTCACACTTCCTGAGTTCAGAGCTCAAAATCAGCTTTACTGGGCCAAAATACAATTCCTGGTTCCTTCTAGAGGCCCCAGGGAAGAATTCTTTCCTTGCTTCTTTTAGCTTCTGGTGGCTGCCAGCATTCTTTGCCAGCATAATAATTCAAGTCCCTACTTCCATCATCACATTGCTTTTCTTTCTGTGATGGTATTTCCTTCTGACTTCCTCTTACAAGGACACTTGTGATTACATCATTGGGCCCACTTCGGTAATCTCCCAATCTCAAAATCCTTAAGTACTTTTGCAAAGTCCCTTTTGCCATGCAAAGTAACATACAAGTTTCAGGGATTAGGATGTGGACATTTTAAGGGCCTTTATTCAGTCTACACAGCAATCCTCTCAAATTCACATTTTTTTTTTTTCTTTTTTTAATACAGGGTTTTGCTGTGTCACCCAGGCTGAAGTGCAGTGGCGTGGTC
This sequence comes from Hylobates moloch, assembly GCF_009828535.3. NCBI lineage: Eukaryota > Metazoa > Chordata > Mammalia > Primates > Hylobatidae > Hylobates > Hylobates moloch. The sequence goes on along the minus strand of NW_026652276.1, from coordinate 44,748,373 downwards.
TTGGCTAACTGCAGCCTCCACCTCCTGGGTTCAAGCGATTCTCCTGCCTCAGTCTCCCGAGTAGCTGGGATTACAGCCACCATGCCTGGCTAATTTTTGTATTTTCAGTAGAGATGGGGTTTCGTCGTATTGGCCAGGCTGGTCTCAAACTCCTGACCTCAAGTGATCCACCTGCCTCGGTCAAATTTACATTGTTAGGCTGGGCAGGCACGGTGGCTCATGCCTGTAATCCCAACACTTTGGGAGGCCAAGGCGGGTGGGTCACTTGAGGTCAGGAGTTCGAGACCAGCCTGGTCAACATGGCGAAACCCCCTTCTCTGTTAAAACAAAACAAAACACAAAAAATTAGTCGGGTGTGGTGGCACGCGCCTGTAATCCCAGCTACTCAGGAGGCAGAGGCAGGAGAATAGCTTGAACCTGGGAGACGGAGGTTGCAGTGAGCCGAGATCGTGCCACTGCACTCCAGCCTGGATGACAGAGCGAGACTCCGTCTCAAAACAAAACAAAACAAAAAAACACAAATTTACATTGTTAATCTCATAGTTCATGCTATGGACTTAATTTTTACTCCATAGTGGGACTTTTTATTTCCTGCCTGTTATCCACTTGTTCGTGCCTCCCAACCACATAGGTATCATTTAAGTCTCTGAAAAATTGAATTTGGGATCATTTTCTGCAGGTTACCATTTGCTACATCCTCCTTGTATTGACCCATTTGTATATAACTAAGTTCTTGGTATGATCTTTAAAAAAAATTTATTGTAAGAATACTTAACATGAGATCCACTCTCAACAAATGTTTGTACAATGCATTATTGTTGACCATAGATATAATGTTGTACAGCAGATCTCTAGAGTTTATTCATCTTGTTTGGCTTTTATGTGCATTGATTAGTAAGCTTTGATTCTATGTATTTGTCCATTTTATTTTATTTATTTTTTGAGACAGAGTTTTGCTCTTGTTGCCCAGGCTGGAGTGCAGTGGTATAATCTTGGCTCACTGCAACCTCTGCCTCCTGAGTTCAAGTGAGATCTCCTGCCTCAGCCTCCAGAGTAGCTGGGATTATGGGCATGTGCCACCACACCCAGCTAATTTTTCATTTTTAGTAGAGACGGGGTTTCACCATGTTGGCCAGGCTGGTGTCGAACTCCTGACCGCAAGTGATCCGCCCGCCTCAGCCTCCCAAAGTGCTGGGATTACAGGCATGAGCCACCTTGCCTGGCCGAATTTGACCATTTTAGATACTTCATCTAAGTGAATTCATACAGTATTTGTCTTTTTGTGATTGGCTTATTTCACTTAGCGTAATGTTCTCAAGGTCCATCTATCTTGTAGCATATTGGATAATTTCCTGTTTTGTTTTGTTGGTTTTTTGAGACAGGGTCCCATTCTGTCACCCAGGCTGGAGTGCAGTGTCAGTCACAGCTCATTGCAGTGTTGACCTCCTGGGCTCAAGCAATCCTCCCACCTCAGCCTCTTCAGCCTCAGCCTTCCCAGTAGCTGAGACCACAGCCTTGGCTAATTTTTTTTTTTTTGGAGACGGAGTCTGGCTCTGTCGCCCAGGCTGGAGTGCAGTGGCTCGATGTCTGCTCACTGCAAGCTCCGCCTCCTAGGTTCACGCCATTCTCCTGCCTCAGTCTCCCGAATAGCTGGGACTACAGGCGCCCGCCACCGCTCCCGGCTAATTTTTTTGTATTTTTAGTAGAGACAGGTTTTCACTGTGTTAGCCAGGATGGTCTCGATCTCCTGACCTCGTGATCCACCCGCTTCGGCCTCCCAAAGTGCTGGGATTACAGGCGCGAGCCACTGCGCCCGGCCTCGGCTAAGTTTTTAATTTTTTGTAAAGATGGGGCCTCACCATGTTGCCCAGGCTCATCTTGGACTGCTAGGCTCAAGCAATCCTCCCACCTTGGCCTCCCAGAGTGCTGTGCTGGCATTACAGGCGTGAGTCACCATGCCCAACCAAGAATTTCCTTTCTTAAAGGCTGAATAATATTCTATTGTATGTATATATCACATTTCTTTATTCATTGACAGATGAATAAAGCCAAACAACTTAAATGTTGTTTCTACACTTTGGCTATTGTGAATAGTCTGTAATGAATATATGAGTGTTAATATGTCTTCAAGATCCTGACTTCAGTTCTTTTGTATGCATATCCAGAAGTGGGATTATTAGAGCATATGGTAGTTCTATAATTTTCTGAGGAACCTCTGTACTGTTTTCCATAGAGGCCTTGCATTCCCACCAACAGCACCCAAGGGTTCCAATTTCTCCACATCCTACACAAAACTTTTGGTTTTTGATAACAACCATCCTGACAGGTGTGAGGTGATATCTTATTGTGTTTTTTTCCTTTCCTAAATTTTTTACATTTTAAATTTATTGTTAGAGACAAGGTCTCACTATGTTGCCCAGGCTGGTGTCAAACTCCTGAGCTCAAGTGATCCTCCCACCTCGGCCCCACAAAGTGCTGGGATTACAGGCATGAGCCACCGCACCCGGCCCTTACTGTGGTTTTGATTTGTGTTTCACTGATGACTAGACATTGAACATTTTTTCATATGCCTGTTGCCTATTTGTATGTCTTCTTTGAGAAATGTCTATTCAAGTCTTTAGCCCATTTTTAAATTGGGCTGTTAGTTATTTTACTATTTAGTTGTAGGAGTTCCTTACATATCTTCGAGATTAACCTCTTATTAGAGATATGTTTGTAAATATCTTCTCCCATTCCCTAGGCTACCTTTTTCACTGTTGATTTTTTCCTTTCCTGTGCAGGAACATTTTAGTTTGAGATAATCCCACTTGCTTTTTGTTTTTATTGCCTGTGTTTTGGTATCATATGCATGAAATTGCCACGACCAATGTCATGAAGGTTTTCCCCTATGTTTTCTTGTGGGAACTTTACGCTTTTCAGTCTTACTTTTAAATCTTTAATCCATTTTTAGTTGATTTTTGTGTATGGTGTAAGATAAGAGTCTGATTTCAATCTTTTGCACGTGGATATCCAGCTTTTCCAGCACCATGTATTGAAGAGACTATCTTTTCCCTTTTGTGTATTCTTGGCAACCTTGTTGAAGGTAAGTTAACTGCATATGCATGGATTTATTTCTGGACAATATGATCTTTTAGTTGATGCATAAAACCACATTGCTGATGTGGTTCGGCGATGTTGCTTGCCAGTTTATGAAAGACAGAGTTCAGGAGAGATGGAAGAAAATGAGGTGGAAGAATGTTTTCCAAGTCTTTTTGTACATTGAAAAACAAAAGAGAGAGTTTAAAACTGTAGATTCTTGGACTCCACCTTGGAAACTGCTTTGAGAATGGGAGGACTTGATTCTGGGTTTTTAAAGTTTCCCAGGTGACTCTGATATGCTACTAGTTCTGGAAATCACTGGGAAATTTAGGATATGAAGTTAAGTTTCATTTTAGCCAGATCCTATGATCCATCTCAACAGTAAATGATGAGATTCTCTAGTTAGACCCAAAAGTGCTTCTTGGGGCCAGAGTTTAACATTGTAGTCATTGTCTGAGTTGTGAGAGTAGGTTAGAGTTTGGGAGCTGCGTGAAATCTTTTCATGGATGAGAATACTCGGCATAGCAGCATACGGTACACTAAATAGTAGGATGTTTGGGGACTTCTAAAACCCCTGATTTACTCCCAGGGCATATCTTAATCACTACTGTGATTCTGGTTGATTATAAAACAGCCCCTTCTCCTGTTTACAATTCTAAATTGAAAATAGGCCAGTCGTCAACTGGCTAAAATCCCATCTGCCTTTAGCTTTCACTAGCTATTTTATAAGTATGCCAGAAACTTCACAATGTACCCATTCTTCCCCAGGGATTCCTACACTAACCTGATGATTTCTCTTTTTTTTTTTTTTTTTTGAGATGGAGTTTCACACTTGTTGCCCAGGCTGGAGTGCAATGGTGCCATCTTGGCTCACCGCAACCTCCATCTCCCGCGTTCAGGTGATTCTCCTGCTTCAGACTCCTGAGTAGCTGGGATTACAGGCATGCGCCACCATGCCTGGCTTATTTTTAGTAGAGATTGGGTTTCTCCATGTTGGTCAGGCTGGTCTCAAACTCGCGACCTCAGGTGATCCACCTGCCTTGGCCTCCCAAAGTGCTGGGATTACAAGAATGAGCCACCACACCCGGCCTTAACCTGATAATTTCTTCTTCTTCTTTTTTTTTTGAGATGGAGTCTCTCTCTGTCGCCTAGGCTGGAGTGCTGTGGTGCGATCTTGGCTCACTTCAACCTCTGCCTCCTGGGTTCAAGCGATTCTCCTGCCTCAGCCTCCCGAGTAGCTGGGACTACAGGCACCCGCCACCACGCCCGGCTCAGTTTTGTATTTTTAGTAGAGACAGGGTTTCACCATATTGGTCAGGTTGGTCTTGAACTCCTGACCTTGTGACCTGCCCGCCTCAACCTCTTGAAGTGCTGGGATTATAGGTGTGAGCCACTGCGCCTGGCCAACCTGATGATTTCTTAAATTGGATCCAAATGTTCTTCTTTAGTCAGAATTGCACATTGCAAAATGTTATCACTTGGTCCTTCTCTTATGCATCAAGTGATTTAATATAAAATACGAAATTTCAAATCATTACCCAGCAAAAATTCAGTCTATTAATCTAGATCCAGTTGAGTGACTAAATCAAGAAATTGTAAACTTAGTGCAGTGCCATTCTATTTCATGAATGTAATATATTTGCATCTGTCTTGACAGGTAAGTAAATGAAGCACTTTTTTTTTTGTTGCTTTTGAGACGGAGTTTCACTCTTGTTGCCCAGACTGGAGTGAAATGGTATGATCTCGGCTCACTGCAACTTCTGCCTGCTGGGTTCAAGTTATTCTCCTGCCTCAGCATCCCAAGTAGCTGGGATTACAGGCATGCACCAACACGCCTGGCTAATTTTTTGTATTTTTAGTAGAGACGGGGTTTATCCATGTTGGTCAGGCTGGTCTCGAATTCCCAACCTCAGGTGATCCACCTGCTTCGGCTTCCCAAAATGCTGGGATTCCAGGCATGAACCATCACACCCAGCCTGTAAATGAAGCACTTTAAAGATTGTATTCATCATCTTGGAAGCAAATTAGAAAACAAATTTTAGATAACAGCTATGTAAACGGCATAGCCTTCTAGAAGCTAGAACTGAGACTACTGGAGAAGAAATTTGATGTTTGTGACTTTGAAAGGAAAGGAGTACGTTATGCATAAGTGCATCTTTATGTTTTTAATTTCTCTCTAAGGAAATTTGGAATGTCTTAAAATTTACAGTTTTTTGTTTGTTTAATTGCTTATTTATTTTGAGACAGCGTCTTGCTCTGTTGCCCAGGTTGGAAGGAGTGGTGTGGTCTCAGTGCATTGCAACCTCCACCTCAGCCTCCTCAGTAGCTGGGACTACAGGCACACACCACCACGCCAGGCTTATTTTTTGTATTTTTAGTAAAGATAGGATTTCACCATATTGGCCGGGCTGATCTGGAACTCCTGAGCTCAAGTGATCCTCTCGCCTCGGCCTCTTGAGTGCTGGGATTACAGGTATGAGCCACTGCACCTGGCCTTAATTACTAATAATTAGCCTAATCTATTATACTGTATGAATGTCTCCTAGGGTGGAGGCTAGTTAGGTTTGTAGGCTTTTATTTTTGTTAGGTTTTAAAAGTAATAGTGGTCTCAGTAAACATATAGCTTTATCCTTTTAGGCATCTGAGATAATTGAGTTAAGAGACAATATATTCCCTTGTTCTGAGCCTCCTTTGAAGTATTAATGTAACATTGGATTTGAAATCATATTTAACTCATTTATGTTTTAATCTTTTTTTAAAATTATACTTTAAGTTCTAGGGTACATGTGCACAACATGCAGTTTTGTTACATATGTGTACATGTGCCATGTTGGTTTGCTGCACCCATTAATTAGTCATTTACATTAGGTATATTTCCTAATGCCATCCCTCCCCCATCCCCCACCCCACAACAGGCCCTGGGGTGTGATGTTCCCCACCCTGTGTCCAAGTGTTCTCATTATTCAATTCCCACCTATGAGTGAGAACATGTGGTGTTTGGTTTTCTGTCCTTGCGATAGTTTGCTCAGAATGATGGTTTTCAGCTTCATCCATGTCCCTACAAAGGACATGAACTCATCCTTTTTTATGCCTGCATAGTATTCCATGGTGTATATGTGCCACATTTTCTTAATCCAGTCTATCATTGATGGACATTTGGGTTGGTTCCAAGTCTTTGCTATTGTGAATAGTGCCGCAATAAACATACGCATGCATGGGTCTTTATAGTAGCATGATTTATAATCCTTTGAGTATATACCCAGTAATGGGATCACTGGGTCAAATGGTATTTCTAGTTCTAGATCGCCACACTGTCTTCCACAATGGTTGAACTAGTTTACACTCTCACCAACAGTGTAAAAGTGTCCCTATTTCTCCACATCCTCTTCAGCACCTGTTGTTTCCTGACTTTTTAATGATTGTCATTCTAACTGGTGTGAGATGGTATCTCATTGTGGTTTTGATTTGCATTTCTCTGATGGCCAGTGATGATGAACATTTTTTCATGTGTCTGTTGGCTGCATAAATGTCTTCTTTCGAGAAGTGTCTGTTCATATCCTTGGCCCACTTTTTGATGAGATTGTTTGATTTTTTCTTGTAAATTTGTAAGTTCTTTGTTGATTCTGGATATTAGCCCTTTGTCAGATGGGTAGATTACAAAAATTTTCTCCCATTCTGTAGGTTGCCTGTTCACTCTGATGGTAGTTTCTTTTGCTGTGCAGAAGCTCTTTAGTTTAATTAGATCCCATTTGTCAATTTTGGCTTTTGTTGCCATGGCTTTTGGTGTTAAAGTTGTGAAGTCCTTGCCCATGCCTATGTCCTAAATGGTATTGCCTAGGTTTTCTTCTAGGGTTTTTATGGTTTTAGGCCTAACATTTAAGTCTTTAATCCACCTTAAATTAATTTTTGTATAAGGTGTAAGGAAGGGATCCAGTTTCAGCATTCTACATATGGCTAGCAAGTTTTCCCAGCACCATTTATTAAATAGGAAATCCTTTTCCAATTTCTTGTTTTCATCAGGTTTGTCAAAGATCAGATAGTTGTAGATGTGTGGTGTTATTTCTGAGGCCTCTGTTCTGTTCCATTGACTTATATATCTGTTTTGATACCAGTACCATGCTGTTTTGGTTACTGTAGCCTTGTAGTATAGTTGAAGTCAGGTAGCGTGATGCCTCCAGCTTTGTTCTTTTTGCTTAGGATTGTCTTGGCCATGCAGACTCTTTTTTTGTTCCATATGGCATTTAAAATAGTTTTTTCTGAGTCTGTGGAGCAAGTCATTGGTAGCTTGATGGGGATGGCATTGAATCTATAAATTACCTTGGGCAGTATGGCCATTTTCACTGTATTGATTCTTCCTATCCATGAGCATGGAATATTCTTCCATTTGTTTGTGTACTCTTTTATTTCGTTGAGCAGTGGTTTGTAGTTCTCCTTGAAGAGGTCCTTCCCATCCCGTGTAAGTTGGATTCTTAGGTATTTTATTCTCTTTGTAGCAATTGTGAATGGGAGTTCACTCATGATTTGGCTCTTCGTTTGTCTGTTATTGGCGTATAGGAATGCTTGTGATTTTTGCACATTGATTTTGTATCCTGAGACTTTTCTAAAGCTGCTTATCAGCTTAAGGAGATTTTGGGCTGAGACGATGGGGTTTTCTAAATATAAAATCATGTCATCTGCAAACAGGGACAATTTGACTTCCTCTTTTCCTAATCGAATATCCTTTATTTCTTTCTCCTACCTGATTGCCCTGGCCAGAACTTCCAACACTATGTTGAATAGGAGTGGTGAGAGAGGGCATCCCTGTCTTGTGCCAGTTTTCAAAGGGAATGCTTCCAGTTTTTACCCATTCAGTATGATATTGGCTGTGTGTTTGTCATAAATAACTCTTATTATTTTGAGATACGTCCCATCAATACCTAGTTTATTGAGAGTTTTTAGAATGAACGGCTGTTGAATTTTGTCGAAGGCCTTTTCTGCATCTATTGAGATAATCATGTGGTTTTTGTTCTGTTTACATGATGGTTACGTTTATTGATTTGCTTATGTTGAACCAGCCTTGCATCCCAGGATTTAGCCAACTTGATCTTGGTGGATAAACTTTTTGATGTGCTGCTGGATTTGGTTTGCCAGTATTTTACTGAGGATTTTTGCATCGATGTTCATCAGGGATATTGGTCTAAAATTCTCTTTTTTTGTTGTGTCTCTGCCAGGCTTTGGTATCAGGATGATGCTGGCCTCATAAAATGAGTTAGGGAGGATTCCATCTTTTTCTATTGATTGGAATAGTTTCAGAAGGAATAGTACCAGCTCCTCTTTGTACCTCTGGTAGAATTTGGCTGTGAATCCATCTCGTCCTGGACTTTCTTTGGTTGGTAGGCTATTAATTATTGCCTCAATTTCTGAGCCTATTATTGGTCTATTCATGGATTCAACTTCTTCCTGGTTTAGTCTTGGGAGGGTGTATGTGTCCAGGAATTTATCCATTTCTTCTAGATTTTCTAGTTTATTTGCATAGAGGTGTTTATAGTATTCTCCAATGGTAGTTTGTATTTCTGTGGGATTGTTGGAGATATCCCCTTTATCATTTTTTATTGTGTCTATTTGATTCTTCTCTCTTTTCTTCTTTATTAGTCTTGCTAGGAGTCTATCTATTTTGTTGATCTTATCAAAAAATCTGCTCCTGGATTCATTGATTTTTTGAAGGATTTTTTGTGTCACTGTCTCCTTCAATTCTGCTCTAATCTTAGTTATTTCTTGCCTTCTGCTAGCTTTTGAATTTGTTTTATCTTGCTTCTCTAGTTCTTTTAATTATGATGTTAGGGTGTCAATTTTAGATCTTTCCTGCTTTCTCTTGTGGGCATTTAGTGCTATAAATTTCCCTCTACATACTGCTTTAAATGTGTCCCAGAGATTCTGGTATGTTGTGTCTTTGTTCTCATTGGTTTCAAAGAGCATCTTTATTTCTGCTTTCATTTTGTTATTTACCCAGTAGTCATTCAGGAGCAGGTTGTTCGGTTTCCATATAGTTGTGCGGTTTTGAGTGAGTTTCTTAATCCTGAGTTCTAATTTGATTGCACTGTGGTCTGAGAGAGTTTGTTATAATTTCTGTTCTTTTACATTTGCTGAGGAGTGCTTTACTTCCAACTATGTGGTCAATTTTGGAATAAGTGCGATGTGGTGCTGAGAAGAATGTATATTCTGTTGACTTTGGGTGGAGAGTTCTGTAGATGTCTATTAGGTCTGCTTGGTGCAGAGCTGAGTTTAAGTCCTGGATATCCTTGTTAACATTCTGTCTCATTGATCTGTCTAATATTGACAGTGGGGTGTTAAAGTCTCCCATTATTATTGTGTGGGAGTCTAAGTCTCTTTGTAGGTCTCTAAGGACTTGCTTTATGAATCCGGGTGCTCCTGTATTGGGTGCGTGTATATTTAGGACAGTTAGCTCTTCTTGTTGCATTGATCCCTTTACCGTTATGTAATTTCCTTCTTCGTCTTTTTTGATCTTTGTTGGTTTAAAGTCTGTTTTATCAGAGACTAGGATTGCAACCCCTGCTTTTTTTTGTTTCCCATTTGCTTGGTAGATCTTCCTCCGTCCCTTTGTTTTGAGTCTATGTGTGTCTCTGCACGTGAGATATGTCTCCTAAATACAGCACACTGATGGGTCTTAACTGTTTATCCAATTTGCCAGTCTGTGTCTTTTAATTGGGGCATTTAGCCTATTTACATTTAAGGTTAATATTGTTATGAGTGAATTTGACCTTTTTTTTTTTTGAGATGGAGTCTCGCTCTGTCACCAGGCTGGAGTGCAGTGGCACAATCTCGGCTCACTGCAACCTCCGCCTCCCAGGTTCAAGCAATTCTCCTGCCTCAGCCTCCTGAGTAGCTGGGACTACAGGTACATGCCACCATGCCCAGCTAATTTTTGTATTTTTTAGTAGGGATGGGGTTTCACCATGTTGGCTAGGATGGTCTTTATCTCTTGACCTTGTGATCCACCCTCCTTGGCCTCCCAAAGTGTTGGGATTACAGGCGTGAGCCACCGCGCCCAGTTGAATTTGATCTTGTCATTATGATGTTAGCTGGCTATAAATTGACTGATACCTGGCCGGGCACAGTGGCTCACACCTGTAATCCTAGCACGGAAATAAAAAATTGTGTACCCCAAATATCTGAAACAGGTCTCAGTCAATTTATTTATTTATTTATTTGTTTGTTTATTTATTTATTTATTTATTTTTGAGATGGAGTCTCGCTCTGTAGCGCAGGCTGGAGTGCAATGGTGCAATCTCAGCTTATTGCAACATCTGCCTCCTGAGTTCAAGTGATTCTACTACCTCAGCCTCTCGAGTAGCTGGGATTAAAGGCATGCACAACCATGCCTGGCTAATTTTTGTATTTTTAATAGAGACACGGTTTCACCATGTTGGCCAGGCTGGTCTTGAACTCCTGACCTCAAGGGATGCACCTGCCTTGGCCTCCCAAAGTGCTAAGATTACAGGTGTGAGCCACTGCGCCTGGCCAGGTCTCAGTCAATTTATAAAGTGTATTTTGCCAAGGTTAAAGACTTGACTGTGACCCAGCCTCAGGAGGTCCTAATGACATGTGCCCAAGGTGGTGGGGGCACAGCTTTGTTTTAAACATTTTAGGGAGACATACCAATCAATATATGTAAGATGTACATTGTTTCGGTCTGGAAAGGTGGTTCAGGGGAGAGGGCTTCCAGGTCATAGGTGGATAAGAGGCAAACAGTTGCATTGTTTTTTTGTTTGTTTGTTTTTTTGTTTTGAGATGTAGTCTTGCTCTGTTGCCCAGGCTGGAGTGCAGTGGCGTGATTTCGGCTCACTGCAATCTCTGCCTCCTGGGCTCAAGTGATTCTCCTGCCTCAGCTTCCTGAGCAGCTGGGACTACAGGCGCGTGCCACCACACATGGCTAATTTTTTGTATTTTTAGTAGAGATGGGGTTCCACCTTGTTGGTCAGGATGGTCTCGATCTCCTGACCTCATGATCCACCCGCCTTGGCCTCCCCAAGTGCTGGGATTACAGGCGTGAGCCATTGTGCTCAGCCAGAAATTTAAAAATTTGATGAAGTCCAATTCTGGATATTTTTTTGGAGATGGGTGGGTGGTGGGACAGGGTCTCGCTGTGTTGCCCATGCTGGAGTGCAGTAGTGCAATCTTGGCTCCCTGCAACTTCCACCTCCTGGGCTCAAGTGATTCTCCCACCTCAGCCTCCTGAGTAGCTGGGCCCATAGGCACCAGCCACCATGCCCAGCTAAATTTTGTATTTTTTGTAGAACAAAAGTCTGGAACTCCTGGCCTCACGTGATCTGTCCTCCTCAGCCTTCCAAAGTGCTGAGATTACAGGTGTGAGTGACTGTGCCTGGCCTCCAGATATCTTTTGAAATAAACTCCTTTATTGGGCTGGGTTCGGTGGTTCATGCCTGTAATCCCAGCACTTTGGGAGGCCAAGGCAGGAGGGATTGCTTGAGCCCAGGAGTTCGAGACCAGCCTGGGCAACATGGTGAAACCCTGTCTCTACAAAAAACACAAAAATTAGCCGGGTGTGGTGGCATATGCCTGTAGTCCCAGCTACTTGGGAGGCTGAGGTAGGAGGATTGCTTGAGCCCAGGATGATTGAGGCTGCAATGAGCTATGATAACACCACTGCACTCCAGCCTGGGTGACAGAGTGAGACCGTCTCAAAAAAACAAAAAATAGCAAAAACCAAAAACCCACAAAAGACCAAAACAACAAAAAACTCCTTTATTGCTAAATAAGCCAAGTTAAGTTCTGTTGCTTACAGGTAATAATGTGGCTTACATAAGCCTCAAAAACTCACCTTGGCTGGGCGTGGTGGCCCACGCCTGTAATCCCAGCACTTTGGGAGGTCGAGGTGGGTGGATCACTTGAGGCCAGGAGTTCAAGACCAGCCTGGCCAACATGGTGAAACCCTACTTGACTAAAAATAGAAAAATTAGCTGGGTGTGGTGGTGTGCACCTGTAGTCCCAGCTACATGGGAGGCTGAGGTGGGAGAATTTTGCTTGAACCCAGGAGGCAGAGGCTGCAGTGAGCCGAGATCACGCCACTGCACTCCAGCCTGGGCAACAGAGTGTGACTCTGTCTCAAACAAACAAAAACAAACAAACAAACAAACAAAAAACTCACCTTGATACTTATACATTTATCTTACACATAAATGATTCATTTATTCCCTCTATTGATTTAATTACTTGGTATTTTTACATACAATAATTTGAATGCTCAAAACATGTTTAGAACCCATTTCTTTTGCAGTCGTCTTCACCAAAACTTTATGAACCTCACCAAAACTGAGGCTCATCATTTTACAGTTTTGCCTAATTTTCTGCCTCAAACACCATCTCAGAACTTAAACATCTGACAGACCTGGTTCTGCAAACTTTGCACTATTGCACAAATAAAATTCATTCTCAAGGGTTGATAGATTACCAGCAAATGTTATTTAAATTAGTATGTTACAAGTTCTGATGAGTAACATTTAGCTAGTTTTTCTATGTATCCACTAGTACATTTTTATATAAAGTGTGCTTAGTTATATACTATCCCCATTGTTAGCAATTTCACTTCATTTGATTCTCTATCTGAATTTACACTTTCCATACAGTACTATTCTGAGGCTCTGAAGACTCAAGAGAAAGAAATCCTCTTTAGCCATATGGGGAGGGAAAGAGCCACAGTCCTTCTAGCCAAGAAGGAATGGTGGTGAGGAATCAATAACAGGCAAGGGTGGGAAAACGGGACAGCTCTTCCGGCACTCCAGAATGAAAGAAATGAAAATGCATCTGTTACATTTATATTCAAATATATAAACACCTGCTCCTGATAACACAAGTGATTTGGAGATAGTTGTGATTTGAATAGACTGTAGCTCTGTCTCCTGCTTCTCCTCATCCTGAAAGCCCTAGAATCTCTCAAAGAGGGTGACCTTTCCTTTTCTCTTTTACTGAAATGAATTGTAGTGACACTGATAGAGCTGATTTCCCTGGTGATTAGGTAAGTGTTAAATGTGTCCATGAAAGATAACAAGGTGATATTCAATCCAAAGGGGATGGAATTAACACTTGGTTATTGAAAACAAAGATGAAAATGCCATAGATACTTCACCAAGGGGAATGGCAAATCTTCACCCGACATCTGGGATCTTGATACCTTTCATTATAACTTACAGGTTTTAAAAATTCACATGCCAGAGCCCCTAAGGAAATCCATAGTGTTATAAAAAGAACTGAATACACAACTGGCAGATAATAAGATTAGAGATATTTAATTCTTTTTTTTTTTTTTTTTTTTTTTTTTTTTTTTTTTTTTGAGAGGGAGTCTTGCTCTGTCGCCCAGGCTGGAGTGCAGTGGCGTGATCTCGGCTCACTGCAACCTCCGCATCCCGGGTTCACGCCATTCTCCTGCCTCAGCCTCTCCGAGTAGCTGGGACTACAGGCGCCCGCCACCACGCCCGGCTAATTTTTTGTATTTTTGGTAGAGACGGGGTTTCACCGTGGTCTCGATCTCCTGACCTCGTGATCCGCCCGCCTCGGCCTCCCAAAGTGCTGGGATTACAAGCATGAGCCACCGCGCCCGGCCAGAGATATTTAACTCTTTAGGCATGGAGAGCCGAAGTGTTGTCCCTTTTTTTTTTTTTTTTAAAAAGAATAGGCTCATATTTAAAATGCTCTAGAACAACTTGGTCATAAATTATTCACTATCATACAAATTCATCACATAACTTAAGGGTAATTGTTGGAGCAAATGCTTCTAAAACAAGTTTTGAGGATATGACAGACTAGTAAGTTTATTTTAATAAAAGTTATTTTAATAAGAAGAAATAACTCAGATTAAAAATAAGCCGAGAGGGGAGGGGAGAAAAAAATAAACTGAGAAAATATGCTTACACAAATTTTTTAAAAAAGCGATTGCTTGGCTGGGTGCAGTGGCTCACGCCTGTAATCCCAGCACATTGGGAGGCCAAGGTGGGTGTATTGCTTGAAGCCAGGAGTTTGAGACCAGCCTGGCCAACATGGTGAAACCCCATCTCTACTAAAATTACAAAAATTAGCTAGGCATGGTGGTGCAGGCCTGTAATCCCTGCTACTCAGGAGGCTGAGGCAGGAGAGTCACTTGAACCTGGGAGGCAGAGGTTGCAGTGAGCCGAGATTGCAGCCTGGGCAACAGAGTGAGACTCTGTCTCAAAAAAAAAAAAAAAAAGTTATTGCTGTATTTCTGAGTTTTTTCTTAGTCAAATATAAATTTCTATCTCTGTTTTTAATTTACTACTTCCAATCCCCTGTATATATGGACTGAATGATAAAGGAGTCTCTACCTCTTGTAGACCCTGGAATTGGGAAAAATGGATTTTCTGATTTGTTCTTTGTGCTTCCTAACTTCATTACATTTTGCGGACTCCGGAAGCAGTGATTGTTTCTACCAAAAATCCATTAACTCTTGATTATGGAACTCAAGTCCATCTAAAAGTCAAAACAAAAACCATTTCTGCAAATATTGTTGACAGCTATTGCTATAGAGTAAGACTGAGCAGAATATTCTTAAATTCCTTTATACTGTACTTCTGGATGATAAAAGTGGAATAATTCCTGTTAATTTTATCAGCAATTAATGGAGATTGACTTAGTTTAGATACACTATATAATTGATAACATGTAATACATATCTGTTATATGTATAAAACATATTATATGAGGGCCAGGCATGGTGGCTCACGCCTGTAATCCCAGCACTTTGGGAGGACGAGGCAGGCAGATCACGAGGTCAAGAGATCGAGACCATCCTGGCCAACATGGTGAAACCCCATCTCTACTAAAAATACAAAAATTAGCTGGGCGTGGTGGCTCACACTGCCTGTAGTTCTAGCTAATCTGGAGGCTGAGGCAGGAGAATCGCTTGAACCCAGGAGGTGGAGGTTGCAGTGAGCTGAGACTGTGCCACTGCATTCCAGCCTGGGTGACAGAGTGAGACTCCATTTCAGAAAAAGCCACAAAAAACCCCCAAACCAAACATATTATATGAATATTTGTGTTCAATAAAACAATAATCCAATAAAAATGATGTTTTATTATTAAAATGATCTTACAATGTCAACATCAATGTTAATAAAAATATATAATAGGCTGAATTCATCAGTGATAGAGTAAGCTGTAATTCACTTGAAGGTTCCATCTTTCAAAGTAAGCCTTTCATAGATAAATGAAAATCCTCTATTTTGTAGAATTTTAAAGATTGTTAAAGACTGGGTCAGGGCAGAGCCACCTCTGTTAGATGGAGAAAGAAAAGCAAGATGAAACAAAATAGGTTGTCATACACATCGCATGTGCTATGAGCAACTTTCTACTCCTGCCGGACTGAAAATTCTAGGTTTCAACATTCTTCAGGATTTAGCAAGTCAAAATAAAAGCAGAATTCAAATCTAGACAGATGTAAAAGACTTCAGTTTCAACTTGAAGTTGATGTTTTTTCTCTTCATAGTATTTGGACTTTAAAATAAAAAAAATTAAATCTTATTCTCTACTAAGGTATTTATGTATTGAGATTATGGGTTCTTTTCATATTGAATTTTAAGAGATGCTGCTTTGCTGTCTGCATTTTTAGGGTTTTAGGAGCAACAATATTTATGTGCAATGGATCAGTACAGGGTTGGTGACATGGTGACCCTTTAAAAGCAAGGATATATAAAAAAGATTTTTTTCAAAAAATATTTTAACACATAGGGGCTTGCTTTGTATATACATGCTATAGTTAAAGACAAAATGTGGATTAATTATTATATTTTGGAAATAGATGTTTATTTTCACTAATTAGCTGTGTGTGTGTATGAGAGAGAGAGGAAAAAAAGAAAGAGAGAGATTATTTTTCAGCTTAAATAAGACTGTAACTTCCTGAGAACTCTCTCTAATTAGGTATAATACTGATTGAGATATTCAGTCTCCTTACCAGGAATTGTAAGAAAGTCTACTTTGTACATTCATGAGAAGCTGAAATAGAATATTGTGTAATAACTGAATGGAACATCTGTTTAACCAGATGTTTTAGTTGAGAGAAGTGTAAACATGATTCTAAATGTATAAATATGTTGGTTATTCTTCCTTGTCTGGGAGGTTGTGCCAAAGTTTACATAGATTAGAGGAAAGGCTGAGTCTTGAAAAATTCAAAAATATTACATAAATGCAGAGAAAGTAATACAATAAGGTCAGTTGGCAATGATTTTAACAATTATTTACAGGGCCTTCCTTTGCTTCACCTCATGGCTCACATACAAGTGACCTGAGTCACTCCATCTTCCTGATCAAACTGTCCGTCGTCTAATTCCCGGAGGACGCTGTCACTGCTGCTGAACCCAGAGAAGCTGTTGTGCTGTGCCAGCCTTCCCTCCTTTGTCCAGCATTCCTGGGAGGGAGAAAGGCGGCACTCCTCAGGCGGGTGTCTGCTCTCTGCAGGTTGTGACGCGGTTGTGTCTAATCCGATGCTCCTACTAGTGGCTTTGTTCTTGTCTTCACCTTTTATGTGGCGGCTGGCTTTCTTCTGAAACACAAGACATTGGCGACCAGGAGAGTTAAAAAGATGGGTGTTTCCTGTCCCTCTGGTCTAGCACATGCTACCTTTCTGCCTCCAGGAATCTCCTTCTCCCCAGCTCTTCAAAATCCTGCTCATCTTCAATGATCAGCTCAGAGCCACCTCCACATTCCCCTCTCCACCCAAATACAAATGAACTCCCTTCTCCCATTTTGTAACTTTTTGTAGGTTCCTCGCACATCATTCTTATTGGCGGGTATGTTATGTACACATCTCGGTCCTCAGTGACATCTCTAAGGAAGGAAATTTGTTGAAATCATACTTTGGGAGAACAAAGCAAGGTATAAATACCAATATATTTTTCTTCTTAGTGTTAGTTGGGATCTATAGAGCAGAAAATGTGCTTTGATGGCCACCTTACACCCATGTCATGTAGGCACAGGCTGCACAGAAGAGTCACAATGATATGGTTTGGCTGTGTCCTCACCCAAATCTCATCTTGAATTATAACTCCCATATTTCCCATGTGTTGTGGGAGGGGCCCGGTGGGAGGTAGTTGAATCATGGGGGTGGGTCTTATCTCATGAATAAGTATCATAAGATCTGACGGTTTTATAAAGGGGAGTTCCCTTGCACATGCTCTCTCTTGCCTGCCACCATGTGAGACATGATTTTGCTCCTCATTTGCCTTCTGCCGTGCTTGTGAGGCCTCCCCACATGGAACTGTGAGTCAATTAAACCTCTTTCCTTTGTAAACTACACAGTCTCGGGTATGTCTTTATTAGCAGGATGAGAACAGATTAATACAGTAAATTGGTACTAGTAGAGTGGTGGGGGGGTGCTATAAAAATACCAAAAAATGTAGAAGCGACTGGAACTGGGTAACATGCAGAGGTTGGAACAGTTTGAAGGGCTCAGAAGAGGACAGGAAAATGTGGGAAAGTTTGGAACTTCCTAGAGACTTATTGAATGGCTTTGACCAAAACACTTATAGTGATATGGACAGTGAAGTCCAGGTTGAGATGATTTCAGATGGAGATGAGGAAATTGTTGGGAACTGGAGCAAAGGTGTCTCCCGCTATGTTTTAGCAAAGAGACTGGTGGCATTTTGCCCTTGCCTTCAAGATTTGTGGAACTTTGAACTTGAGAAAGATGATTTAGGGCATCTGGCAGAAAAAATTTCTAAGCAGCAAAGCATTAAATAGGTAATTTGGGTACTGTTAAAAACATTCAGTTTTATGTATTCACAAAGATATGGTCTGGAACTGGAACTTATATTTACATTTGCAGACTGATGATACCATAGAAAAGAAAAACCAATTTTCTGAGAAGAAATTTAAGCTGGCTGCAGAAATTTGCATAAGTAACAAGGAGCCAAATGTTAATTGCCAAGACAATGGAGAAAATGTCTCCAGGGCATTTCATGGCAGCCCCTCCCATCACAAGCCTGGAGGCCTAGGAGGAAAAAATGTTTCTGTGGGCCAGACCTAGGGCCTTGCTGCTTTGTGCAATCTTGGGACTGGGTGCCCTGCGTCCCAGCTGTGGCTATATGTGGCCAACGTAGAGCTCAAGCTGTTTTTTCAGAGGGTGCAAGCCCCAAGGCTTGGTGGCTCACACGTTGTGTTGGGCCTGTGGGTACACAGAAGTCAGGAAATGGGGTTCGGGAACCTCTGCCTGGATTTCAGAGGATGTATGGAAACACCTGGATGTCCAGGTAGAGGTGTGCTGCAGGGATGGAGCCCTAATGGAGAACCTTGCTAGGGCAGTGTGGAAGGGAATTGGGGGTGGAAACTCCCACATGGAGACCCCACTGGGACAATGCCTAGTGCAGCTGTGAGAAGAGGGCCACCATCTTCCAGACCCCAGAATGGTAGATCCACTGACAGCTTGAACCGTGCACCTGGAAAAGCCTCAGACACTCAGTGCCAGCCTATGAAAGCAGCCAGGAGGGGTCTGTACCCTGCAAAGCCACAGGGGCAGAGCTGCCCAAGGCCATGGGAACCCATCTCTTCCATCAGTGTGACCTGGATGTTAGACAGGGAGTCAAAGGAGGTAATTTTAGAGCTTTAAGATTTGATTGCCCCACTTGATTTTGGACTTGCATGGGGCCCGTAACCCCATCATTTTGGCCAATTTCTCCCATTTGGAATGGATGTATTTACCCAATGCCTGTACCCCCACTGTGTCCAGGAAGTAACTAACCTGCTTTTGATTTTACAGGGTCATAGGCAGAAGGGACTTGCCTTGTCTCAGATGAGACGTTGAACTGTGGACTTTTGAGCTAATGCTGAAATTAGTTAAGACTTTTGGCCGGGCACAGTGGCTTACACCTGTAATCCCAGCACTTTGGGAGGCTGAGATGGGAGGAACACTTGAGGTCAGGAGTTTCAGACCAGCCTGACCAACATGGCGAAACCTCATCTCTACTAAAAATACAAAAATTAGTTGAGTGTGGTGGCACACGCCTGTAATCCCAGCTACTTGGGAGGCTGAAGCAGGAGAATCACTTGAATCTGGGAGGTGGAGGTTGCAGTGAGCCAAGATCACACCATTGCACTCTAGCTTGGGCAACAAGAGAAAGACTCCATCTCAAAAACAAACAAACAAACAAAAAACAACTTTGGGGAACTGTTGGGTAGGCATGATTGGTTTTGAAACGTGAGGACGTGAGATTTGGGAGGAGCTGGGGCAGAATGATATGGTTTGGCTGTGTCCTCACCCAAATCTCATCTTGAATTGTAGCTCCCATAATTCCCAAGTGTTGTGGGAGGGACCCAGTGGGAGGTAACTGAATCATGGGGGTGGGTCTTTCCTGTGCTGTTCTTGTAATAGTGAATAAGTCTCATTAGATCTGATGGTTTTATAAAGGGCTGTTCCCCTGCACATGCTGTCTTGCCTGCCGCCATGTAAGACATGACTTTGCTCCTCATTCACCTTCCACCATGGTTGTGAGGCCTCCCTAACCACGTGCAACTGTGAGTGTATTAAACATCTTTCCTTTAAAAATTACCCAGTCTTGGGTATGTCTTTATTAGCAGCGTGAGAACAGACTAATATACACGGATAATTCAGACTGAGTTTATTTTGAGCGAGTGTTAGAATGTCTTCAAGGGTGAAGTGGACCCTTTCCTTGTCCTGCTGCAAACTGCTTCTGCCTGACACAGTATAAGTGCTCAACAATTCAATCCAGCTTATTCAAACTCTCTGATCAATGGTGGATGTTTTTGCTAATAAATATTTACTGAGGGCAGAGAATGTTCTTGGTTCAGTCCAGAATAAAGGGGACATGGTCTCTGCCCAGGCAACTTAAGTCAAAATAAGGTATCTAGCTGGGCAAAGTGGCATGAGCCTGTAGTCCCAGCTACTCATGAGGCTGAAATGGGAGGATTACTTGGGCCTGGGAGTTCGAGGCTAGCTTAGGCAACATGGCGAGACCTCAGGTAATAGATATATATTATATAATTTCATATATATAATATATATATGAAAAAAATAAGATAGCTAAGTCAAAAAAGCGAAAGCACAACAAGGAGAATTAGCTGCTTAACTTTGATGTTCAGGATCCTGATGAGATTTCATTATAAGAGCCTTTTTTGTTGTTGTTGTTGAGACAAGAGTCTTGCTCTGTTGCCCAGGCTGGAGTGCAATCTCAGCACACTGTAGCTTCTCCCTCCCGGGTTCCAGCAGTTCTCCCACCTCAGCCTCCTGAGTAGCTGGGACTCCAGGCATGTGCCACCTTGCCAGCTAATTTTTGTATTATTAGTAGAGATGGGGTTTCAACATGTTGGCCAGGCTGGTCTTGAACTCCTGACCTCAGCGTTTTGCCCACCTCTGCCCCCCAAAGTGCCGGGATTACTGGTGTGAGCCACTGTGTCTGGCCCTTAAGAGCTTATTTAATACTGATAACATGGCAGATATTGGAGAATATGATCATATCCTCCTAGGCACATAAAACTGAATATAGATTTAAAGGTACATTTAAAAATCACAGTAATTTCCCAGTTTACAAAGAGCTCATTTACTGAAAATTCATTTATATGTTATTTGGGAACTAGGGTTGCATTTTTCCTAAATGTAAGAGGTGAAATTATAAAATTCTTAGAAAAATTGTAGAAATCAGATACCCAGGCTAATCTTACCGAAGTTTGTTAACGATTCGTCTGTTGAAATGCAGTGCATAAAATAACTGGGTATTTTCTACTGGTTTTTACAGCAAATATACAAAGCAAACAAACAGCTTTATTAAAGTGGATTTTGTGAGCTACTGTGGAATGTAATACCGTTTATGACACTGTTTGTACAGGAAGATGCAGCCCCAGGGGGTTGCATAGAAAGGAGTTTATTGGCAGCTCAGAGGCAGCTCATCTTTTTCTTGGCCAAGTTACCGGAGTTGGGCAAGTTTAAGGGAAAAAGTTGTGAAAGGAAAATAAACTTGGGGAGCCAAAATTACCAAGCTAAAAGGAAAAGTCAAGCTGAGAATGGCTTCAGGCAAACCTGCCTCCCATTCTATTCATTCACCCCTCTGCTCACTGAGATAAAAGGATATCCGATTGGCTCTTTTGGAGAAGCTAATGGAAACTCAAAATAATGCAGCCACTTTTCTCTTATCTACCCCTCCCCATCTGGAGTTGTCCTGCCTTTAGTCCCATCTTTCTGGATGGAACCGAAGTTCATCTTACATATGTTGATTGATATCTCATGTCTCCCTAAAATGTATAAAACAAAACTGTGCTCTGACAACCTTGGGCACCTGTCATCAGGACCTCCTGAGGCTGGTCATGGGAGTGTGTCCTTAAGCTTGGCAAAATAAACTTTCTAAATTTACTGAGACCTATCTCATATATTCGGGGTTCACAAAGTCTACCGTAGGTCATTCCTCAACAAAGGCCCACCTTTGTGGCCCCAAGTTAGACACAGTTTGGTTGTTGTCGCGTTTTCCATTGGCACCCTTGCATTCATCAAATGCAAATATCAGCTCTTCAGTTCTTTTCCTGTTTATTCCTATTCACCAAATTTATTGAAATTAATATATGTGGTGGAACCTGACAGATTTACTCTCAGAAAAGGTACAAAATTTGAGAATGGCACTGTCTTCCCTGCACTGGGGCATTGGTCAGCAAGGATGCAGTCTTTTGGCTTCAGATGCGGCTGATGAACACTGCCAGACTGAGCTCCTTTCTCAAGCCTGGCCAGTGGCTATCTTTCCCACATGCATAACGAATGCATTCACTCTTTTTTTTTGAGACAGAATTTCTCTCTGTCACCCAGGCTGGAGTGCAGTAGCACAATCTCCACTCACTGTACTGACCACCTCCCGACTTTTCAGTCATTACTATTTACAATTGCTTGACTACCTCCCGGGCTCAAGCAATTCTCCTGCCTCAGCCTCCAGAGTAGCTGGGATTACAAGCGTGCACCACCATGCCCGGGTAATTTTTCTATTTTTTATAGAGACGGGATTTTGCCATGTTGGCCAGGCTGGTGTTGAACTCCTGGACTTAAGTGATCTGCCTGCCTCAGCCTCCCAAAGTGCTGGGATTACAGGTGTGAGCCACCGCGCCCAGCCTGAATGCATTCACTCTCGAATGATGCTCTCAATGCTCTCAACACCGACAGAATCAAAAGGGGAAGGTGAGGGTCCCTGGGGGCTTCCTGGATCTTGCCTTCCTCACCAGCGCTAGGGCCAAAGGTAAATTTTGCAATAAATTCCTCATTATATATCAGCGAATAGAGGCCAATTCTCACATACTTAACAAGAATTTTCTTAATAAAAATGGGATGCTATTCAGAATAATAAGATATTCATAGTAATTCACTTTAAAATAAGCATTAATAAGTAAACAGCCACGAAATGTAAATTTTGAATGTTAAAAGACGGCAAAATACTTAGCACTGCACCTCTAAAAAGACTTCTATACCAACACACACTTTTTTCTTTTTCTTTTTTTTTTTTTTACTACATGACTGTTATGTCAGGCCTCTGAGCCCAAGCCGCACGGATACATCCAGATGGCCTAAAGTAACTGAAGAATCACAAAAGAAGTGAAAATGGCCATTTCCTGCCTTAACTGATGACATTACCTTGTGAAATTCCTTCTCCTGTCTCAGAAATTCCCCTATTGAGCACCTTGTGACCCCCACCCCTGCCCGCCAGAGAACAACCCCCTTTGACTGTAATTTTCCACTACTTACCCAAATCCTATAAAACTGCACCACCCATATCTCCCTTTGTTGACTCTTTTTGGACTCAGCCCGCCTGCACCCAGGTGATTAAAAAGCTTTACTGCTCACACAAAGCCTGTTTGGTGGTCTCTTCACATGGATGCGCATGACATTTGGTGCCGTGACTCGGATTGGGGGATCTCCCTTGGCAGATCAATCCCCTGTCCTCCTGCTCTTTGCAGCATGAGAAAGATCCATCTACAACCTTGGGTCCTCAGACCAACCAGCCCAAGGAACATCTCACCAATTTTAAATCAGGTAAGCGGCCCCTTTTACTCTCGTCTCCAATCTCTCTCACTATCCCTCAACCTCTTTCTCCTTTCAATCTTGGTGCCACCCTTCAATGTCTCCCTTCTCTTAATGTTAGTCCCTTTCCTTTTCTGGCAGAGATAGAGGAGACGCATTTTATCTGTGAACCCAAAACTCTGGCGCCGGTCACAGACTCAGGAAGACAGTCTTCCCTTGGTGTTTAATCACTGCGGGGACGCCTGTCTGATTATTCACCCAAGTTTCAGAGGTGTCTGATCACTGCAGGGATGCCTGCCTTGATCCTTCATTTTAGTGGCAACTACCACTTTCCCTGGGTGGTAAGCACCACCTTGCCTGGGGGGCAATTGCCCCCCACCCCTTCTCTCCACGTCTCTACTCTGTCTTTTCTCTGGGCTTGCCTCCTTCATTATGGGCAACCTTCCATCCTCCATTCCTCTTTCTTCTCCCTTAGCCTGTGTTCTCAAGAAGTTAAAACCTCTTCAACTCACACCCGACCTAAAACCTAAATGTCTTATTTTCTTCTGCAATGCCACTTGACTGCAATGCAAACTCGACAATTGTTCCAAATAGCCAGAAAATGGCACTTTTGATTTTTCCATCCTACAAGATCTAGATAATTCTTGTTATAAAATGGGCAAACGGTCTGAGGTGCCTGATGTCCAGGCATTCTTTTACACATCAGTCCCTCCCTAGCCGCTGTTCCCAATGTGACTCCTCCCAAATCCTCCTTCTTTCCCTCCTACCTGTCCCCTCAGTCCCAACCCCAAGTGTCACTGAGTTTTTCCAATCTTCCTCTTCTACCGACCCATCTGACCTCTCCCCTCCTCCCCAGACTGCTCCTCCTTATTAGGCTGAGACATTTTAACCAAATTATCTGCTTCCCTGACTATTCCTGGACTACAGCCACATCTCATTGCTGCCCTTCTTCCCAACCCAAAGCCTCCTTCATGTCTTCCTCTTGTATCCCCCCAACTTAACCCACAAGTATGGGACATCTCTACTCACTCCCTGGCAACCAATCACGTGCCCATTACTATCCCATTAAAACCTAATCACCCTTACCCTGCTCAATGCCAGTATCCCATCCCACAACGGGCTTTAAGGGATTAAAGCCTGTTATCTCTCACCTGCTACAGCATGGGCTTCTAAAACCTATAAACTCTCCTTACAATTCCCCCATTTTACCTGTCCAAAAACCAGACAAGTCTTATAGGTTAGTTCAGGATCTGTGCCTTATCAACCAAATTGTTTTGCCTATCCATCCTGTGGTGCCCAATCTGTACACTCTTTTGTCCTCAGTACCTTCCTCCACAACTCACTATTCCGTTCTTGATCTTAAAGATGCTTTTTTCACTATTCCCCTGTACCCCTTGACCCAGCCTCTCTTTGCTTGTACCTGGGCTGACCCTGACACCCATCAGTCCCAGCAGCTTACCTGGGCTGTGCTGTCGCAACTTTCAGGGACAGCCCTCATTACTTCAGCCAAGGTCTTTCTCATGATTTACTTTCTTTCCACCCCTCCACTTCTCACTTTATTCAATATATTGATGACCTTCTACTTTGTAGCCCCACCTTTAAATCTTCTCAACAAGACACCCCCCTGCTCCTTCAACATTTATTCTCCAAGGGATATCTGGTGTCCCCCTCCAAAGCTCAAATTTATTCTCCATCCATTACCTACCTCGGCATAATTCTTCATAAAAACATAATTCTTCATAAAAACTCTCCCTGCCGATCATGTCCAACTGATCTCTCAAACCCCAACCCCTTCTACAAAACAACAACTCCTTTCCTTCCTGGGCATGGTTGGATACTTTCACCTTTGGATACCTGGTTTTGCCATCCTAACAAAACCATTATATAAACTCACAAAAGGAAACCTAGCTGACCCCATAGATCCTAAATCCTTTCCCCACTCCTCTTTTCATTGCTTGAAGACAGCTTTAGAGACTGCTCCCACATTAGCTTTCCCTGACTCATCCCAACCCTTTTCATTACACATAGCCAAAGTGCAGGGCTGTGCCGTCGGAATTCTTACACAAGGACTGGGGCCGTGCCCCGTAGCCTTTTTGCCCAAACAACTTGACCTTACTGTTTTAGGCCGGCCATCATGTTTCTGTGTGGTGGCTGCTGCTGCCCTAATACTTTTAGAGGCCCTCAAAATCACAAACTATGCTCAACTCACTCTCTACAGTTCTCATAACTTCCAAAACCTATTTTCTTCCTCACATCTGACACATATACTTTCTGCTCCGCAGCTCCTTCAGCTATACTCACTCTCTATTGAGTCTCTCCCACAGTTACCATTGTTCCTGGCCCAGACTTCAGTCCGGCCTCCCACATTATTCTGGATACCACAACTGACCCCCATAACTGTATCTCTCTGATCCACCTGACATTCACTCCATTTCCCCATATTTCTTTCTTTCCTGTTCCTCACCCCGATCACACTTGGTTTATCGATGGCAGTTCTACCAGGCCTAATCGCCACTCACCAGCAAAGGCAGGCTATGCTATAGTATCTTCCACATCTATCACTGAGGCTACTGCTCTGCCCCCCTCTACTACCTCTCAGCAAGCCGAAGTCATTGCCTTCACTCAAGCCCTCACTCTTGCAAAGGACTACGCATCAATATTCACGCTGACTCTAAATATGCCTTGCATATCCTGCACCACGATGCTGTTATATGGGCAGGAAGAGGTTTCCTTACTACACAAGGGTCCTCCATCATTAATGCCTCTTTAATAAAAACTCTTCTCAAGGCCGCTTTACTTCCAAAGGAAGCTGGAGTCATTCACTGCAACAGCCATCAAAAGGAATCAAATCCCATCGCTCAGGGCTACGCTTATGCTGATAAGGTAGGTAAAGAAGCAGCTAGTGTTCCAATTTCTGTCCCTTACGGCCAATTTTTCTCCTTCTCATCAGTCACTCCCACCTACTCCCCCACTGAATCTTCCAGCTATCAATCTCTTCCCACATAAGGCAAATGGTTCTTAGACCAAGGAAAATATCTCCTTCTAGCCTCACAGTCCATTCTATTCTGTCGTCATTTCATAACCTTTTCCATGTAGGTTACAAGCTGTTAGCCTGCCTCTTAGAACCTCTCATTTCCTTTCCACCATGGAAATATATCCTTAAGGAAATCACTTCTCAGTGTTCCGTCTGCTATTCTACTACCCCTCAGGGATTGTTCAGGCCCCCTCCCTCCCCTACACATCAAGCTTGGGGATTTGCCCATGCCCAGGACTGGAGAATTGACTTTACTCACATGCCCTGAGTCAGGAAACTAAAATATCTCTTGGTCTGGGTAGACACTTGAACTGGATGGGTAGAGGCCTTTCCCACAGGGTCTGAGGAGGCCACCGTGCTCATTTCTTCCCTTCTGTCAGATGTAATTCCTCAGTTTGGCCTTTCCACCTTTATACATTCTGATAATGGACCGGCCTTTACTAGTCAAATCACCCCAGCAGTTTCTCAGGCTCTTGGTATTCAGTGGAACCTTCATACCCTTTGCCATCCTCAGTCTTCAGGAAAGGTAGAACAGACTAAAGGTCTTCTAAAGACACACCTCACCAAGCTCAGCCTCCAACTTAAAAAGGACTGGACAGTACTTCTTTTTTTTTTTTAAATTATACTTTAAGTTCTAGGGTACATGTGCACAATATGCAGGTTTGTTACATATGTATACATGTGCCATGTTGGTGTGCTGCACCCATTAACTCGTTGTTTACATTACGTATATCTCCTAATGCTATCCCTCCCCACTCCCCCCACCCCATGACAGGTCCGAGTGTGTGATGTTCCCCTTCCTGTGTCCAAGTGTTCTCATTGTTCAATTCCAACCTATGAGTAAGAACATGCAGTGTCTGTTTTTTTTTGTCCCTGTGATAGTTTACTGAGAATGATGATTTCCAGCTTCATCCATGTCCCTACAAAGGACATGAAATCACCCTTTTTTATGGCTGCATAGTATTCCATAGTGTATATGTGCCACATTTTCTTAATCCAGTCTATCATTGATGGACATTTGGGTTGGTTCCAAGTCTTTGCTATTGTGAATAGTGCCGCAATAAACATACGTGTGCATGTGTCTTTATGGTAGCATGGTTTATAATCCTTTGAGTATACACCCAGCAATGGGATTGCTGGATCAAATGGCATTTCTAGTTCTAGATCCTTGAGGAATCGCTGCACTGTCTTCCACAATGGTTGAACTAATTTACACTCCCACCAACAGTGTAAAAGTGTTCCTATTTCTCCACATCCTCTCCAGCATCTGTTGTTTCCTGACTTTTTAATGATGGCCATTCTAACTGTTGTGAGATGGTATCTCATTGTGGTTTTGATTTGCATTTCTCTGACGGCCAGTGATGATGAGCATTTTTTCATGTGTCTGTTGGCTGCATAAATGTCTTCTTTTGAGAAGTGTCTATTCATATCCTTTGCCCACTTTTTGATGGGGTTCTTTGTTTTTTTCTTGTAAATTTGTAAGTTCTTTGTAGATTCTGGATATTAGCCCTTTGTCAGATGAGTAGATTGCAAAAATTTTCTCATTCTGTAGGTTGCCTGTTCACTCTGATGGTAGTTTCTTTTGCTGTGCAGAAGCTCTTTGGTTTAATTAGATCCCACTTGTCAATTTTGGCTTTTGTTGCCATTGCTTTTGGTGTTTTAGACATGAGGACTGGACAGTACTTCCACCTCTTGCCCTTCTCAGGATTAGAATCTGTCCTCGAGATGATACAGGGTACAGTCCATTGAACTTTTACATGGACGCATTTTCTTGCTCGGCCCCAACCTCGTCCCAGACACCAGCCCTCTAGGTGACAATCTTCCAGTCCTCCAGCAGGCTAGACAGGAAATTCACCAGGCTGCTTATCTTCTCTTGCTTACTCCAGATTACCAGCCATATGAAGACACCCTAGCTGGACAATCAGTTCTTGTTAAGAATCTGACCCCTCAAACTCTACAACTTTGATGGACTGGACCCTACTTAGTCATCTATAGTAACCCAACTGCTGTCCACCTGCAGGATCCTCCCCACTGGGTTCACCATTCCAGAATAAAGCTGTGTCCATCGGACAGCCAGCCTAATCCCTCCTCTTCCTCCTGGAAGTCACAAGTACTCTCTCTCCTACTTCGCTTAAACTCACTCGCATTTCTGAAGAACGGTAATAACCCTCATGAGCCTAATACATCCCTTCATTCTCTTAACTCTATTCATCTTTACCCTACTTTTTGCAACAGGGCTTTTTGCAGCCACCCTCACTACTTGGACTGCACCCCAAAAACTTGTCATCCATACTATCTTCTGTCTAGTCATAGTCTTATTCACCATTCTCAACTACTTGTAAATGCCCTGCCCTTGTTTACACTGCTGGTTTACACTTTTCCTTCAAACCATCATAACTGATATCTCCTGGTTTTACCTCAAACTGCCACTTTTAAGTCTCTCTTAAAGTGAATAGATGATATTTGCTGACAGGGCACACTCCAATACTTTCACCCTGATGAAGATTTATTTTTTACTTTTATACTCACTCTTATTCCCATTCTTATGCCACCTTCTACCTCTCCCCAGTTATCTCCACCACACTGTCAATCTCACTCTCTCCTAGCTGTTTCTAATCCCTCCTTAGTGAACAATTGCTGGCTTTGCATTTCCCTTTCTTCCTGTGCCTACACAGCTGTCCCCGCCTTACATACAGACTGGGCAACATCTCCTGTCTCCCTACACCTCTGAACTTCCTTTAACAGCCCTCACTTTTACTCTCCTGAAGAACTCATTTGCTTTCTAGACAGGTCCAGCAAGACCTCCCCAGACATTTCACATCAGCAAGCTGCCGCCCTCTCCACATTTACTTAAAAAAACCTTTCTCCTTATATCAACTCTACTCCCCACATATTCGGACCCTTCACAACACAAACTACTATTCCTGTGGCTGCTCCTTTTTTTATCTCTCAGCAAAGACCCACTGGAATTCCCCCAGGTAACCTTTCACCTTCTTGATGTTCCTTCACTCTTCATTGCCAAAGCCCAACT
This sequence comes from Hylobates moloch, assembly GCF_009828535.3. Taxonomy (NCBI): domain Eukaryota; kingdom Metazoa; phylum Chordata; class Mammalia; order Primates; family Hylobatidae; genus Hylobates; species Hylobates moloch. The sequence continues at coordinate 44,719,204 of NW_026652276.1, read as the reverse complement.
ACACACACCACTGAAACAATTGGAGCCTCCCAGCTCCGCATTACAGATAAGCCCTCTATCAATACTGGCAAACTTAAAACATTAGCAGTAATTACTGCTTACGAAGGCACTTACCCTGCATTTCACTCCATACTTGTCTACCTTCCCCTTGCTCGTCAGACTCTCCTCCCAGGCCCTCTTCTTGTTTACTTATACCCAGCCCCGTAAATAACAGTGAAAAGTTGCTCATAGATATTCAACGTTTTCTCACACACCGTGAAAATCGAACCTCCCCCTCTACGCAGTTACCCCATCAGTCCCCATTACAACCTCTGACAGCTGCTGCCCTAGCTGGTTCCCGAGGAGTCTGGGTACAAGACACTTCTTTTAGCACTCTTTCTCATCTTTTTACTTTGCATTTCCAGTTTTGCTTTGTACAAGGTCTCTTCTTCCTCTGTGGCTCCTCTACCTACATGTGTCTACCTGCTAATTGGACAGGCACATGCATATTAGTTTTCCTTACTCCCAAAATTCAATTTGCAAATGGGACTGAAGAGCTTCCTGTTCCCCGCATGACACCAACACGACAAGAAAGAGTTATTCCACTAATTCCCTTGCTTGTCAGTTTAGGACGTTCTGCCTCCACTAATGCTCTCGGTACTGGAATAGCAGGCATTTCAACCTCTGTCATGACCTTTCGTAGCCTCTCTAGTGACTTCTCTGCTAGCATCACAGACGTATCGCAAACTTTATCAGTCCTTCAGGCCCAAGTTGACTCTCTAGCTGCAGTTGTCCTCCAAAACCGCCGAGGCCTTGACTTACTGCTGAAAAATGAGGACTCTGCATATTTTTAAATGAAGAGTGTTGTTTTTACCTAAATCAATCTGGCCTGGTGTATGACAACACAAAAAAACTCAAGGAAGAGCACCAAAACTCTCCAACCAAGCAAGTAATTATGCTGAACTCCCTTGGGCACTCGCTAATTGGATGTCCTGGGTCCTCCGAATTCTTAGTTCTTTTTTTTTTTTATTGTACTTTAAGTTTCAGGGTACATGTGCACAATATGCTGGTTTGTTACATATGTATCCATGTGCCATGTTGGTGTGCTGCACCCATTAACTTGTCATTTAGCATTAGGTGTATCTCCTAATGCTGTCCCTCCCCCTCCCCCCACCCCACAACAGTCCCCGGAGTGTGATGTTCCCCTTCCTGTGTCCATGTGTTCTCATTGTTCAATTCCCACCTATGAGTGAGAACATGCGGTGTTTGGTTTTTTGTCCTTGCAACAGTTTACTGAGAATGATGATTTCCAGTTTCATCCATGTCCCTACAAAGGACATGAACTCATCATTTTTTATGGCTGCATAGTATTCCATGGTGTATATGTGCCACATTTTCTTAATCCAGTCTATCATTGACGGACATTTGGGTGGGTTCCAAGTCTTTGCTATTGTGAATAGTGCCGCAATAAACATACGCATGCATGGGTCTTTATAGTAGCATGATTTATAATCCTTTGGGTATATACCCAGTAATGGGATCACCGGGTCAAATGGTATTTCTAGTTCTAGATCCCCACACTGACTTCCACAATGGTTGAACTAGTTTACACTCTCACCAACAGTGTAAAAGTGTCCCTATTTCTCCACATCCTCTTCAGCACCTGTTGTTTCCTGACTTTTTAATGATTGCCATTCTAACTGGTGTGAGATGGTATCTCATTGTGGTTTTGATTTGCATTTCTCTGATGGCCAGTGATGATGAGCATTTTTTCATGTGTTTTTTGGCTGCATAAATGTCTTCTTTTGTTTTCTCCTCTTATTCGGACCTTATGTCTTCCATTTAGTTTCTCAATTCATACAAAACTGCATCCAGGCCATCACCAATCATTCTATATGACAAATACTCCTTCTAACAACCCCACAATATCACCCCTTACCACAAAATCCTCCTTCAACTTGATCTCTCCCACTCTAGGTTCCCATGCTGCCCCTAAACCTGCTTGAAGCAGCCCTGAGAAACACTGCCTATTATTTCTCCATACCACCCCCCAAAATTTTCGCCGCCCCAACATTTTACCACTATTTCATTTTATTTTTCTTATTAATATAAGAAGACAGGAATGTCAGGCCTCTGAGCCCAAGCCTGCACGTATACATCCAGATGGCCTGAAGTAACTGAAGAATCACAAAAGAAGTGAAAATGGCCGGTTCCTGCCTTAACTGATGACATTAACTTGCGAAATTCCTTCTCCTGGCTCAGAAGTTCCCCCACTGAGCACCTTGTGACCCCCGCCCCTACCTGCCAGAGAACAACCCCCTTTGACTGTAATTTTCCACTACCTACCCAAATCCTATAAAACGGCCCTACCCCTGTCTCCCTTCGCTGACTCTCTTTTTGGACTCAGCCCACCTGCACCCAGGTGATTAAAAAGCTTTATTGCTCACACAAAGCCTGTTTGGTGGTCTCTTCACACAGACACGCGTGACATGTTAAGTTTAATAAATACATCTTCAGCAATCATATCACCTCTCCTACCCCACCCTCATTTCACATTAAATAATAACATTTCCAACAAACCAAACTGTGATGTTCTCATAATTTAGACTGTAGAAGTCTGAAGTCCAACTAGTTCTTGGAGATTATCTACTTTAGTCCCCTTATTCTACAAAGGTGGGGCCCAGACCCAGAGAGAAAACAGGATTTATCCAAGGTCATGGAATAGCTGGCCTGGAATTGTAGCCCGAGTCTCTTACTCTGTTCTTTTCACACTGTCTTACCTACATCTGCAAAAATATGAGTAGATTTGCTGTAAAAGATTTGTGTGTTTCTTAAATAAAAATTTCCTTCAATCATAAAAATAACACATTTAATATGGGAAACGTGACAAAAACAAAGGAAAAAGGAAAACCCACCTATAATTCCATCTCCTAGAAATACAACTGTTAAAACCTCAGCATATTTTCCTAATTTTTTCTCTAAATATATATGTATGTTTGCATGCACACAGACGATGTATAGAAACAGTACATAAAACGTTTTTTTTGAGATGGAGTTTCACTCTGTCACCCAGGCTGGAGTGCAGTGGCACGATCTTGGCTCACTGCATCCTCTGCCTCCCAGGTTCAAGCGATTCTCCTGCCTCAGCCTCCCAAGTAGTTGGGATTACAGGCATGCACCACCACGCCCAGCTAATTTTTGTATTTTTAGTAGGGACAGGGTTTCAACATATTGGCCAGGCTGGTCTCGAACTTCTAATCTCAAATGATCTGCCCACCTTGGCCTCCCAAAGTGCTGGGATTAATTACAGTTGTGAGTCATGATGCCCAGCTCATAAAACGTTTTATGCCTCACTTTCCCATTTAGCACTATATTGTGAATATTTCTCTATGTCAATAAAGAAATAAAGATTTCCCATGCTACATTTTTAGCCTTTCTCATATACTTCCTCACTTTCTTCTGATATTTTCACTGTAAAATTGGAGGAAATTATACCAAGATTTGGATGCAGAACTAATAAAACCTTTGATAAAATCTACTAACTTTTCAGTCATTCCTATTTACAAAAAAAGGGTGACCCATTAAAAATACATGAGACCTACTGACACATTAGTTGAATTTAGGGTGTTCTACCATTCTACCTTTCAGTTTTCACTGTTGGTATCTTAAAAGCAAAAGATTGAAGTCAGAATTTTACCAGCAATCATAAAACATTGTGTTGGACACAGTCTTGGATAGCGTTATGATGGATACAGTGGAAGTGTGGCTAAGAAATTTAGTTTATAAAATGACAAAAACATGGAATGGACATTGAGGATTTCTTTCCTTCTTCAACCTTGCTATCCTAAGTGTAGCTCTTGGACCACTTGGAAGAGTAAGAGGTTTTGAAACACGTAGAGAGGTGCTACCCTTGCCTGCTCACAGAACACATTCCTGGATCTTCCCAGCTTGGGGCTGTCAAAATCACAGAAGCCTAGGAAGGGGGATGGGTATGGTGGACTTATTACTACCTCTCCAGCCAGCTTTCCTATCCATCTTCTTCTCTACTGCAGTGTGGGCAGGTGACCCAGTCAGATCTGACCAGAGTCATTCCCTGGGACTACTATACTGACTCTAGGATAAACAAGTTCTTTCTTTTTGAGAAGGAGGCCAAGCTTACCTCCCTAGGAGCCCTCTGCACATACACACAACACACACAGAAGCCAAACAAACAGATGAGAGGAAACGTCTTGACAATGTGGAATCTCTGATGTAAGTAAGTGAGGTCTTCAGTTATTTTTCTTTTTCTTTCTTTCTTTAATTTTTTTTTGTTTTTCTGTCTGAGACAGACTCTCACTCTGTAGCCCGGGATGGAGTGCAGTAGTGCAATTATGGCTCACTGCAGCCTCAACCTCCCTAGCACAAGTGATCCTCCCACTTCAGCCTCCAGAGTAACTGGGACTACTCTGGACACCTGTGCATGCCACCATGTTCAACTAATTTTTGTGTTTTTTGTAGAGGTGAGGTTTCACCATGTTGTCCAGGCTCTTTCCTTCCTTCCTTGTTCTTTTTTTTTTTTTTTTGAGACGGAGTCTCACTCTGTCGCCCAGGCTGGAGTGGAGTGGCACGATCTCGGCTCACTGCAACCTCCACCTCCTGGGTTCACGTGATTCTCCTGCCTCAGCCTCCCGAGTAGCTGGGACTACAGGCACTTGCCACCATGCCTGGCTAATTTTGTATTTTTAGTACAGACGGGTTTTCGTCATATTGGCCATGCTGGTCTCGAACTCCTGACCTTGTGATCCACCTGCCTTGGCCTCCCAAAGTACTGGGATTACAGGCGTGAGCCACCATGCCCAGCTGTTCTTTTTTTTTTTTAAATGTTGTGAGCCATGCCAGTATAGTCTTCCCACCTAGAAGCCAATAAATTCCCTTATATACACAGGCTAGTCTGAACTGAATTTATGTCCCTTACAACCCAAAGAACACCAATAAGGAATATAGAAACAAGCTTGGATGGCCAGAAGAGTGCTGCTCTCCCACTCTAAATCTGCCCTTATGGCAGCAAGGATCACTCTTCCTACTCAGCATTGCTACCATTTCCTCGAATCCATTTAGAGGCCTCTCCCCAAAATAAATAAAAATAAAAATAGATAAAAGGAACAGCAAGATAAAAAGACCCTGGCCTTTTGGCATCACACAGAGAAAAGAGAAGTTATCAACTTCACTAAGCTTCATAAGCATTCCATGACCCAAGGACAGTCTTTACTGAAGGACAAAGGCATAGAAAATATAGTCTATGTAATTTGTAGAGCAAATGATCTTTGACATTTTATTTTTTAAATGAACATACAGTAAAAGTGACTTTGGAGTGTACAATTCTATGAATTCTAATACTTGTATAGATTTAACCACATTTGGGACACAGAACAGTTCCACCACCCCAAAACACTCCTCTATATATCCCTCTATCACACCCTTCCACCACCCCTAATCCCTGGAAACCACTGATCTGTTCTCCACACTATAGTTTTGTCTTCTTGAGAATGTCATTTAAATAGAATTATACAGTCTGTAATATTTTGAGGCTGGCTTTTTTATTCATTAAAATGCCTTTGAGATTAATCCAAGTTATGTGTATCAGTAAGTTCTTTCCTACTTATTTTTATTTTTTATTTGTAGAGACAGATTTTATCTTATTTTACTTTTTTATGAGATGGGGTCCCAAGTTGCCCCAGTTGGTCTCAAACTCCTGGCCTCAAGGCCAGCCACCTGCCTTGGCCTCCCAGAGTGCTGGGATTACAGATGTGAGCCACCATGCCCAGTCCTTTTTATTTCTGAGTATTTAATTGTATGGATGTACCACCGCTGTTTATTCATTCGCTTGTTGAAGTCATTTGGGTTGTTTCCAGTTTGAGGTGATCACGAATAGAGCTGCTACAAAATTCGTGTGTAGTTTCTGTGTGAACATAAGTTTTTATTTCTCTAGGTTAAACACCCAAGACAGGGACTGCTGGGTCATATGGTAAATGTCTGTTTAACTTCATAAGAAGCTGCCAAACTGTTTTCCGGGGTGGATAATATGGTTTGGTTCTGTGTCCTCAACCAAATCTCATCTTGTAGCTCCCATAACTTCCATGTGTTGTGGGAGGGACCCGATGGGAGATAATTGAATCACAGAGATCGGTCTCTTCCGTGCTGTTCTCATCATAGTGAATAAATCTCATGAGATCTGATGGTTTTAAAAATGGGGCCAGGCACAGTGGCTCATGCCTGTAATCCCAGCATTTCGGGAGGCCAAGGCAGGCGGATCTCGAGGTCAGGAGTTCGAACCAGCCTGGCCAACATAGTGAAGCCCCATCTCTACTAAAAATACAAAAATTAGCCGGGTGTGGTGGTAAACGCCTGTAATCCCAGCTACTCAGGAGGCTGAGGCAGGCAGGAGAATTGCTTGAACCGGAGAGGTGGAGGTTGCAGTGAGCTGAGACCATGCCATTGCACCCCAGCCTGGGTGACAGAGTGAGACTCTGTCACAAAAAAAAAAAAAAAAGGGAGTTCCCCTGCACAAGCTCTTTCTTTGCCTGCCGCCATCCACCATCCACGTAACATGTGACTTGATCCTCCTTGCCTTCTGCCATGATTGTGAGGCCTCCTCAACCACAAGGAACTGTGAGTCCAATTAAATCTCTTTCTTTTGTAAATTACCCAGTCTCAGGTATGTCTTCATCAGCTGCGTGAAAACGGACTAATACAGTGGCTATACCGTTTTGCATCCCCAGCAGCTGTGTATGAGGGTTCTGATTGCTCCTCATTCTTCCCAGTTCTTGGTTTTGTCAGTATTTTTTATGTTAACCATTTTAACAGGTGTATGATATCTCATTATGAGTTTTCATTTGCACTTCCCTAATGGCTAGTGATTTAAGCATCTTTTCATGTATTTGCTTCTCATTTACATATCCTCATTGGTGAGGTGTTCCAGTCTTTTAACTATTTTTTAACTGGGTTCTTTTCTTACTCTTGAATTGTGAGAGTCCTTGATACCCTTTGGGTAAAATTGTTTGTCATGTATATGATTTCTGAGTTTTTCTCTCCCAGTTTGTGACTTGTCTTCTCCTTCTGTTAACAGTGTCATTCACAGAAGTTTATATTTTGATGAAGTATATTTTTTCAATTTTTAAATAGATTATGCTTTTGGTCTTACGTCTAAAAACTTTCTTTTTGAGACAAGGTCTCACTCTGTTGCTCAGGCTGGAGTACAGTGGTGCGATCATGGCTCACTGCAGCCTCAATCTCCTAGGGTCCAGCGATCCCCCCTCCTCACTCCCCCAAGTAGCTGGGATTACCCGTGTGCGCCACCATGCCCAGCTAATTTTTGTATTTTTTTGTAAACAGCGTTTTGCTGTGCTGACCAGCTGGTCTCAAACTCCTGGACTCAAGTGATCCTCCTGCCTCACGCTCCCAGAATGCTGGGATTACAGGTGTGAGCCACCGCACCTGGCCTCTAAAAACTCTTTGCCTAACTCCACTTTATGAAGATTTTCTCCTATGTTTTTTCCTAATAGTTTTCTAGTTTTACTAAAATGAATTCTCTCTTAATAGCTTAGAGAAAACTGAGGAAATAAATGAGAGTATAAATATTTTGAAATGCATTTTTCATGTTTAAAAACAGGCACAAGTATCTAGAATATTGCAGAAGATATATCTGTGAAATATAAAACAAATTCCAAAAGTAAAGGTCTCCACAACTTCCAAAGAAAAAAATCCAACGATATGCTTTCTTCATTGTGCAATCCTCAGTTTCCTCCCCCACAACAGGGGCATGAAATGGATTTGTTGAACATAATGTGTCCAGAATTGGTGGGTTCTTGATCTCACTGACTTCAAGAATGAAGCTGCGGACCCTTGCGGTGAGTGTTACAATTCAATTCTATTTTTTTTTTTTTGAGACGGAGTCTCGCTCTGTAGCGCAGGCTGGCGTGCAGTGACGCAATCTCGGCTCACTGCAAGCTCCGCCTCCCGGGTTCACGCCATTCTCCTGCTTCAGCCTCTCCGAGTAGCTGGGACTACAGGCGCCCGCCACCACGCCCAGCTAATTTTTTTGTATTTTTTTTAGTAGAGACGGGGTTTCACCGTGGTCTCCATCTCCTGACCTCGTGATCCGCCCACCTCGGCCTCCCAAAGTGCTGGGATTACAAGCGTGAGCCACCGCGCCCGGCCTGAGTGTTACAATTCTTAAAGGCGGCGTGTCCGGAGTTTGTTCCTTCTGATGTTTGGATGTGTTCGGAGTTTCTTCCTTCTGGTGGGTTCGTGGTCTCGCTGGCTCAGGAGTGAAGCTGCAGACCTTCACGGTGAGTGTTACAGCTCTTAATGTGACGCGTCTGGAGTTGTTCGTTCCTCCCGGTGGGTTCGTGGTCTCGCTGGCTTCAGGAGTGAAGCTGCGGACTTTCGCGGTTAAGTGTTACAGCTCATAAAGGCAGTGTGAACTCAAAGAGTGAGCAGCAGCAAGATTTATTGCAAAGACTGAAAGAACAAAGCTTCCATAGTGTGGAAGACGACCCCAGCGACTTGCCACTGCTGGCTCGGGCAGCTTGCTTTTATTTTTTATTTTTATTTTTTTATTTTTATTTTTTTGAGACAGAGTCTTGCTCTGTCACCCAGGCTGGAGTGCAGTGGCGCAATCTCGGCTCACTGCAAGCTCCGCCTCCCGGGTTCACGCCATTCTCCTGCCTCAGCCGCCCGAGTAGCTGGGATTACAGGCGCCCGCCACCACGCCCGGCTAATTTTTTGTATTTTTTAGAAGAGACAGGGTTTCACCATGTTAGCCAGGATGGCCTCGATCTCCTGACCTCGTGATCCACCCGCCCTGGCCTCCCAAAGTGCTGGGATTACAAGCGTGAGCCACCACTCCCGGCCTCGCTTGCTTTTATTCTCTTATCTGGCCCCACCCACATCCTGCTGATTGGTCCATTTTACAGAGAGCCAAATGGTCTGTTTGTTACAGAGAGCTGATTGGTCCGTTTTGACAGGGTGCTGATTGGTGAGTTTACAATCCCTGAGCTAGACACAAAAGTTCTCCACCTTCCCCACTAGATTAGCTAGATACAGAGTGCTGATTGGTGCACTTACTAACCTTGAGCTAGATACAGAGTGCCGATTGGTGTATTCACAATCCCTTAGCTAGACATAAAGGTTCTCCAAGTCCCCACCGGATCAGCTAGACACAGAACGCATATTAGTGCATTTACAAACTTTGAGCTAGACACAGAGTGCTGGTTGGTGCATTTACACACCCCGAGTTAGATACAGAGTGCTGATTGGTGTATTCACTATCCCTTAGGTAGACATAAAGATTCTCCAAGTCCCCACCAGATTAGCTAGATACAGATTGCCAATTGGTGCATCCACAAACCCTGAGCTAGACACAGGGTGCTGATTGGTGTGTTTACAAACCTCGAGCTAGATACAGAGTGCTGATTGGTGTATTTACAATCCCTTAGCTAGACATAAAGTTTCTCTAAGTCCCCACTAGACTCAGGAACCCAGTTGGCTTCACCCAGTGGATCTCACACCAGGCCGCAGGTGGAGCTGCCTGCCAGTCCTGCGCAGTGCGCCCACACACCGCAGCCCTTGGGCAGTGGATGGGATTGGGCACCGTGCAGCAGGGGGCGGCGCTCGTCGGGGAGGCTCTGGCGGCGCAGGAGCCCCCGGCGGTGGAGGGGGGTAGGCTCAGGCATGGCAGGCTGCAGGTCCCGAGCCCTGCACCGAGGGGAGGCAGCTAAGGCTCTGTGAGAAATCGAGCGCAGAACCAGAGGGCTGGCACTGCTGGGGGAGCCGGCGCACCCTCCGCAGCTGCTGGCCCGGGTGCTAAGCCCCTCAATGTCTGGGGCTGGCCGGCCGCTCCAAGTGCGGGGCCCCCGAGCCCACGCCCACCTGGAACTGGCGCTGGCTCGCAAGCGCGGCGCGCAGCCCCGGTTCCTGCCCGCGCCTCTCCCTCCACGCCTCTCTCTCCACACCTCCCCGCAAGCGGAGGGAGCCGGCTCCGGCCTCGGCCTTCCCAGAGAAGGGCTCCCACGGTGCAGTGGCGGGCTGAAGGGCTCCTCAAGTGCAGCCAGAGTGGGTGCTGAGGCCGAGGAGGTGCGGAGAGTGAGCGAGGGCTGCCAGCACTGTCACCTCTCGATAACAGTACTGTTCTGTGCTCAGTGAAATTGGATAGGAAAAGTCTTGACATTAGTCTTAGTAAAAGAGACGAGAAATTTTTTTTTTTTTTTTTGAGATGGAGTTTCGCTCTTGTTGCCCAGGCGGGAGTGCAATGGCACGATCTCAGCTGAGCACAACCTCCGCTTCCCGGGTTCAAGCAATTCTCCTGCCTCAGCCTCCTGAGTAGCTGGGATTACAGGCATGTGCCACCATGCCCAGCTAGTTTTGTATTTTTAGTAGAGAAGGGGTTTTTCCATGTTGGTCAGGCCGGTCTTGAACTCCTGACCTCAGATGATGCGCCTGCCTTGGCCTTCCAAAGTGCTGGGATTACAGGCGTGAGCCACTGCGCCCAGCTGAGAAATTTTTTTCAAAGGTCAGACTCTAGGTTAATTTCTATCAGCCCATGAAATTTATTGTTTAATGAAAATGCATTGACAATCCTAGGACAACATTTGTAATGTCTGAAATATCTACCAACTGTTTTTAAAACTAAACATCTTTGAAAAAATTCTTTGAAAGACTTTATAAACAAAGCAATCTCCCCATCAACCCCTTCCAAACAATAACTGATTTCAAGGTATTAACAAAGAACAGTGCTATTATGCATCTGTGACTGCATGAGTTTTTTCAAGCATATTATAAATACAACTTTCACAAAATATATGTTAGATAGCTAAATTAACATTTTGGTAATAAATCAACTCTATATTGATATTAATAGTTTACTTTCCCGAAAGTATTACTACCATTTTGAGATAAAGTAAGAAATTGTTTCCTTAAGTAAAAACTGAAAGAATTTGCAAATCAGCTTTCTGTTATAGCTGTTAAGACACTTTGACTCCTACCTACAAGTTCTGCCCTGAAATAATCTCAAGATCCTGCAGTTTCTTGCTAGAAAAATTAAACATTTGTCAAATGAAGAAATGGTAAATCCATTTAGAAGAAGAATTGTAAGTTATAAAATATATTATTATTAGATTTGTCATTGATACAAGCTAACTATATATACTTCCTATTATATAAATGAACCAGTAATTTTACATTACAGTAAGATATAAAGATTACCCAAAGAAAAGCTATGACTAGAGACTACTGGATAGTATCTAAAGCTAAACAAAAAAGGGCTGGGTACAGTGGTGAGCACCTGTAACCCTAACTACTTGGGAGGCTAAGGTGGGAGGAGTTTGAGATCAGACTGGGCAACACAGGGAGACGCTGTCTCATAAAAAAGTAAAACATGATAAACAAAAAGGGCCTAAATACTTTTGGGGAATTAAAAACCTTATATCTAATATTAAGTAAAAGAGACTGTGAGGTATCTGGATTTGGGTCTTCCATCTTCACAAACACAACTCCATGGCCCTCAGTAAATCAAAACTCCATAAGGCTGTGAATTCTGATGATTTTTTTCCTAAAAATAATGGCCATTTGTAGAATGTTAAAAAGAAAGAAAGAGGCTGGGTGTGGTGGCTCACACCTGCAATCCCAGCACTGTGGGAGGCCGAGGTGGGCAGATCTCGAGGTCAGGAGATCAAAACCATCCTGGCCAAAAAGGTGAAACCCTGTCTCTACCAAAAATACAATTAGCTGGGCATGGTGGCGTGTGCCTGTGGTCCCAGCTACTCGGGAGGCTGAGGCAGGAGAATCACTTAACCAGGGAGTAGGAGGTTGCAGTGAGCCGAGATTGTGCCACTGCACTCTAGCCTGGAGACAGAGTGAGACTCCATCTCAAAAAAAAAAAAAAAAAAAAAAAAAAGAATAAGAAGGTTGTGACATGATGAGAAGTTTGCTTTGGGGGAAGAAGAAAGGACAACTTTTTCTGGCCATTCTCTACATATACCCGCCTTTGCTTCTTCTAGGCAGAAGATTTCTTTTTTTTCTTTTCTTTTTTTTTTGTTTTGTTTTTTGAGACAGAGTCTCACCCTGTCACCAGGCTGCAGTGCAGTGGTGCGATCTCGGCTCACTGCAACCTCCACCTCCTCGGTTCAAGCAATTCTCCTGTCTCAGGCTCCCAAGTAGCTGGTACTACAGGCACATGCCATCACGCCTGGCTAATTTTTGTATTTTTAGTAGAGACAGGGATTCACCATGTTGGCCAGGATGGTCTTGATCTCTTGACCTCATGATCCGCCCACCTCTGCCTCCCAAAGTACTGGGATTACAGGCCTGAGCCACCACGCTGGGCCAGAATATTTCTTTTCTTTAATTAATTTTTTTTGAGACAGGGTCTCACTCTGTCACCCAGGCTGGAATGCAGTGGCATGATCACAGCTCACTGCAGCATTGAACTCCTGGGCTCAAGTGATCCTCCCACTTCAACATCCCAAGTAGCTGGGACTACAGGCATGTGCCACCATGGCTGCCTAATTTATTTTTTAATTTTTTGTAGAGACAAGGTCTGCCAATGTTTCCCAGGCTGGTCTCAAACTCCTGGGTTCAAGCAGTTCTCCCACTTCAGCCTCCCAAAGTGTTGGGATTACAGGTGTGAGCCTCTGTGCATGGCCTAGACAGAATATGTTTTAATAAACTCATGAACTTGAGTCATATCCTCATTGTTGTGGAGGGTTGCAGTGCTCACTTGTGGGCTTTAATGTGGTTTCTAATTCTGTGTACTTGGTCATTCTATTCTCCTGCCTCTCTGTCTTCCAAACAACCTCTCTACCTCTCTACCGATTTACCTACTGACCCAGCCAGCCTCTTTCCAAAATTAATGTGAGATGATTTAGCATGGCTGTATTAAACACACAGTTGATCTAGCTCTTTGATAGTTTAGATAACTTTAAAATTTACTAAACAATGTTTTCTTTTTTCAAATCTCTGCAGCTTTGCCCGAAAACATAAAACAATGTTTTGTTGATTTAGATACAGAAAAAGCATCACTTTAAATAGTTTTCTGGTCCATTTTCAAATTTTTTGGTTTGCAAGTTATGCTTTATTAATGCACAGATTGCCTCATTCAATCATTGTATTCTAGCTGTGCATCCAGTAAGATCAAGGTGACTTGAGGACCAGAATAGCCCTTCAGCAAAGTGCTGAAAAAATATAAACTTGAGTAGATAATATAAAAGAAAAGTGTTGCCAAAAGTCAATGTAGCCAAGGTTGCATGGATGCATTGCAAGATCAGGCACATTCATTCACAAGATTTAGAACTGTAAGGGCAGAAAAAACTGTTCCTCTATCCTCTTAGGTTCGGTAGGGAGAACTACAAATTAAACTGACAAAATACATATTAATAGGAGAAAAGGTTTATTTTCAATGCACACAGTCTCTTCACAGAAAAGTAGCAAAAACCCAAAGAGGCAGTTTGGTGTAGAAGACCTGGGAGTTTATATACCATTTTAACAAAGGGTGATAAGTTGTGGACAGGTGACTAGATGAGGGAAAAGGAGTTTGGGCTTCTGGGGAAGTAAATTGTGAGAAGGCAAATACATGGGGTAAACGAATGGAAGATCAAGCTTATTTTAGTAAGGTTTGTTTTTGCAGACTCTTCAGTGTGAATTGTCTCTGGTGATTAGACACCTTTACAAATGGAAATTTATGTCACCTTATAAAGTGAAATGTATGCCCTTGTTTTTCAGCAGAAAGGTGGAGGACAGAGAGTTCCTCCTGTGTCTGCTGTTTCTTAATTGCCTTCAGCTCAAAGTAATCCTCATGCCAAAGTGGCGTATTTTGTGATGGCATATTATAATCCCCTTTGGAACTATTTAATGTTGCCTGATTGCTAGCACATTTCCCTTATAGGTTGGTTCAGAGGACTGTTTCCATATCATGTCCATGGTTTCTTATTTGGAATTACAATAAGAGTTTAAGGATTAAATGCTTCAATATAACATTCAGTTAATAAAGCATCAATTTTACTCACATCTGGTGTTTGAGCAGCTGAATTCCACATAACTGGCCTCTGAAGGAATACGATCTGCTTTGTAGCCAAATTCCCTTCACTGCAAATTAAAACAATAATATTAGTATTTGTGAATTAGTAATTATCTATATTTCATAATTGGCTAGAACATTCCATATGTAGTTTTGTAAAATAATCTTCTGACCAAAAATAATTATAAAATATAAATCTTTTTTTCTTCCAGTGATGGAAAAAATGTAAAATATAATTCTATAAAAACCACATCTGGAAAAACAAAAACCCCTAAAAACTGAATATGGTCACTATAAAAGGAAATAATTTTAATGTTTAAAGACACTTGTAATCTCACCAAGCTAACATCAATATTTTCATTTCTTGTTTCCCCTCTTAGTCTTTATCAGCTTGTGTAATTTGCATGTCTGTGATCACTGCACATGTATATTTTGTTTCTATGCCCTTCACTGAACACTCTTTTCCTTGTTTGTACACTGTAACCATATTTTTAATGGTTGCATAATAACTCAAAGAATTAAGATACCAAAATGTACTAAACCTTTCTTTTATTATTGGAAAATAAGGTTGCTTCCAGTTTCTTGCCAGTTATAAATAAATGATGCTGTTATAAAAAATATGTATCGTATTCCTCTTATGAATTATTTTCTTGAAATGAATACTTAGGAGTGGGATTATTAGGTCAAACCTTATGATTTAAGCTTCTTGGTATGCATTGTCAAACTTGCCTTCTAAACAGAAGAGACCAATTTAGGCTGCCACATGTGAGAAAATTTACATCCATTTTCAATTGAGGGACTCCAACTACAGCTAGATTTATTTTCAGATGCTTCTTTGTAGTCAGCTACTCAGTATTCTCCTTATTTAACTATCATCATGGCAAATTACCCCTTGCCAAAGACTACTTGGGGTTTGTATTCCTCTGAAATGCTTTTCACAGAGTCTCCATGGATTTATGGGGAGGAGTGTCTGTAGCTAATGTTGCTCAGTTACGACTTTTATTATGCAAAAAACCCCAACAAAACCTTACTATTAGCTGCATTTTATGCTGAGCCCTTTTCCTGGAAAATGAATGCAACACTGAAACTCTGGCTTTAGAGTTATATGTCAACTGCATACCATTTGAAAATTCCAGCCTTACTGATACCACTGAATTTTGAGAAATATCAAATCTTCCTCAAAGTGATAACAGGAGACTGCTTCTTTTTTATTTTTGAAAGGCTGTTTCTAGTCTAATCTCATTCCATTTTGACCTTATCTTTGATTGGAACAAAAAACTTTTATAAAATATGTAGTAATTTTGGGAACAAATCATCATGAGCCTTTGGTACCCGGGCGGGATTAGCATGTGTACAGAAAAGGCTGGTCACATGTTTTGGGAGCATGAAGTATACTGGAAAAAGCCATGGCTTTGGAACCAGACAGTTCCTGGGTTCAAATCCAAACTCTGTCATAGTACCTAATAGCTGATGCCTTTAATCATTTAATCCGTAAAGTCTCTGTTTTCTTTTTCTTTCTTTTTTTTTTTTTTTTTTGAGATGGAGTTTTGCTTTTGTTGCCCAGGCTGGAGGGCAATGGCGTGATCTCGGCTCGCCGCAACGTCACCTCCCGGGTTCAAGTGATTCTTCTGCCTCAGCCTCCTGAGTAGGTGGGATCACAGGCATGTACCACCACACTGGTCTAATTTTGTATTTTTAGTAAAGACGGGGTTTCTCCATGTTGGTCAGGCTGGTCTCCAACTCCCGACCTCAGGTGATCTGCCTGCCTTGGCCTCCCAAAGTGCTGGGATTACAGGTGTGAGCCACTGCACCCAGCCTCTGATTTTTTTCTATCAGGGACCTCAATAAGTGATAAGTGAAGAATAAGAGTGCATGAAGAGCCTCCCATTGTGCTTGCCACGAGAAGGAGCACAACAACTGTGATTTCCTTCCACTTTTCCATTCATTTAGTGAAATATAGGGTGCAGTTAAGGGAAGGGGAGAAAAGTTTCAGAATCAAGAATATCTTCCAGAGAGCAAATTCAAGGGACAGCAGGACATGGTGGTTCACGCCTGTAATCCTAGCACTTTGTGAAGCTGACGGAGGAGGATCCCTTGAGCCCAGGAGTTTGAGACTAGTCTGGGAAACATACTGAGACTCTTGTATCTACAAAATCATTAAAAAAAAATATCCAAGTATGGTGGCACATGCCTGTGGTCCCGGCTACTCGGGAGGCTGAGGTAGGAGGATCACTTGAGCCCGGAGGTTGAGGGTGCAGTGAGCTATTGATCATGCCGCTGAACTCTAGCATGGGTGACAGAAAGAGAACCTATCTTAAAAGAAAGAAAAGTAAAGAAAAAAGAAAAACAAATTCAAGGGACAGGGTACATGGGAATGCAGAAGGGACCTTCTGGGTAATGTTCCAGGTGTGTGATCCAGGTGGAGAATTACATGAAAGAACCAGGTCTGGAACAATCCAAAGATGGGAAGCAGGGATCAGGGTAGAATTATTCTTCTTGAAGAGAAAGCAGGAATGCATCGGGGTAGGGATTGTTGGAGACCTTACAGGGAGTTCTTTCACACTAACTGGATGGGGCAATTCTGAATGCACTAAGATCTAATGTTTGGCCTACGGCAGGGTTTACAAACTTTACCGTGCATTCCAGACACTGAGGTGCCTGTTGATTCCAGGGTTCACTCCAGTCTTTTGGAATCTCCATTTCACCAGGCTGCCCAGGTGGCCCTGATGCACAGTAAATTTGGGAACCATCACCAGAAGAGACAGACTTGGAAGTGTGGACTTCTCAGGGCCTGGGGATTACTTGGTGATACTTGCTACTATCAAAGGCATTCACTGTTTTCCTTGAATAATAAAACTCACCAACAGTTCCTCTTGGTATGGAGTGTGGGGAAAAAAAGGGCTTATTTTCTGGAAGCATCCTTGATGTCTATTTTACCATATTCTTCTTCTTTTTTTTTTTTTTTTTTGACGGAGTCTCGCTCTGTCGCCCAGGATGGAGTGCAGTGGCGAAACCTCAGCTCACTGCAAGCTCCGCCTCCCGGGTTCACGCCATTCTCCTGCCTCAGCCTCCAGAGTAGCTGGGACTACAGGCGCCCGCCACCACGCCCGGCTAATTTTTTGTATTTTTAGTAGAGACAGGGTTTCACCATGGACTCGATCTCCTGACCTTGTGATCTGCCCGCCTTGGCCTCCCAAAGTGCTGGGATTACAAGCGTGAGCTACCGCGCCTGGCCTTACCATATTCTTCTAATGTGACTTGTGTCCTTAAATGTTTTGGACAATTTTAGCCGGATAGGCTGCCTAGAGCCATGCTGAGGACACATATTTTTCACCATCTTTAGTTTACCAATTTATTCCTGACCTGACTTGTCTAAAATATAAACTGATTTAGAATGTGGGCGAGGAGTTACTCCCTCTGCAGTCTGACACAATTTCTGGCAGCAACCCCAAATTATGAAAGAGTATCTCTACCAGTGGATCCCGAGGCAGTGTGAGAAGGAGAAAGAGGAAGGAGGTGGCTTATCAAAGGCTCGGTGGGTTAGAGGTGGAGGTAGGTGGGTTAGGGGTGTACGTCAAGGAAAAAAGTCCTCAGATGGTGTGAAGTACACTGCTCGATCCTGGGTTGAGAATCATTGCCTGTATGTTTGAAATAGGATTCTCTCTGCCAGTGTTCTGCTTGATATTTAACACAGTATGCAGATAGGTGAAACATGTGGCACAGGGGAGGGCGAAACCTCCACAGCTACTTCAGTGAGGCAAGAGCACTGTCAAACCTATCCCTCCTGTGGTGTGAAGGGGAATTGCCTCTGAAAGGGCAGAAGCTTTTTAAGCACGAGCTTTATTTTATTTATTTGAGGCAGAGTCTCACTCTGTTGCCCAGGCTGAAGTGCAGTGGTGTGATCTGGGTTCACTGCAACCTCTGCCTTTTGGGTTCAAGGGATTCTCCTGCCTCAGTGTCCCAAGTAGCTGGGATTACAGGCATGCACCACCACATCTGGCTAATTATTTTGTATTTTTAGTAGAGACGGGGTTTCACCATGTTGGCCAGGCTGGTCTTGAACTCCTGACCTCAGGTGATCCACCCGCCTCGGCCTCCCAAAGTGCCAGGATTACAGGTGTGAGCCACCTCGCCTGGCCTAAGCACGAGCTTTAAAACTGTTTGGCTGAAACAGATGAGTAATGCCTTCCAGTGGCCCTATGAGGAGTGCTGTTTGGGGAGTCTAATGAGATAAAACAGCAAACATGGAGATGGTTTGTCAAAGGCTGACAACTTTAGACAGCATCCGGATGCTCAAACAAGACTTTGGAAGGTCAGCCTCTGCCTACCTCTTGGGGAGGTCCTCAGAGTCAGATCCTTAATTTGAGATATGTCGGAAACTTCTATGTCCCTGGTTTTCTGAGGGCCATTTTGATTTAAAATAGGTCCTGCTATTTTCAGACCAGCTGTGAGACCATGTGGAACTTGTTTTGGTTTCGAGACTCTAATCACGGTAGACCTAAGGGAAAGAGGTCTGAAGCCTTGTAGAGGGACACCTATTTGGTAAAGCAAGTAAGTCTCTTATGGTTCTCAGTGGTTCCTGAGATAATTCTATTTATAGAATTGGGATAGAATATTTTTCCCTTAGCAAACTGGTGGTCATTATGGGACCTGAGAGGATGTTTCAAATGCCCTGGATGGTTTCAGAGGACAGAGCCCACATCTCTTATTCCCTGCAAAAATGTTCATCCAAAAGGTGCTGTTAGTTAACTGAGTGACTCAGTATCTTCCTGAGAGGGATTTAAGAATCTTCCGGTTCTGTTTTAGACTTTAGTGGACAGTCATGCTTTGACGTATTAGAAAACAAAGGCAACTTTGGAAAATATGCTTGATTTAGAGATAGTAATTTAAATTCTGAAAAACTTCTAGTACAAACTGTTTTGGTGACAAGTATAGAGAACAATCTACAGAGAAGTGATGAGAACATTGACTAGTCCCTTCATCTCTGAGGGCAGCAGATGATCCCTGGTGCTGTGGTCAGCACGAGGGCACAGGCTGCATGAAGGACAGTTCAGCCGGGGCAGGCTGAGTTCTCTGCAGGCAGAGGTGGCTGGACATTGTCAATGAGATAGTGGATGTATAATTCCTACACCCTGGTTATGGACCCTGGAGCATAGGAGATGCTCAGAAATGTTTCCTTTTCTCTTCCCTGCTTTCTTCTATGCATTTCATAAGAAAGCACAAAGAAGATTCTATGTGAATGTCATTTGAGGGAGAGGGATTTGCTGTGACAACAGCATGACTATCAAGAAGACTGGGTCTTCCCACTAACAGAAGATCTCCTGGACTAAACTAATAAAAACAACTTTGACTCCTGTAGTGCTTTCAGCGTTCCAAGTCCTTTCTGTGTACATTAACATGCTTGTTTCTTATGATCATCCTTTAAGGTGTGCAGAGCAGACATTTTCTCTATTTTATGGATAGGGAAATTGAGACTCAGCTTTTAAGATCTTTGTCTTGGGTCACCTCTAGTTCCCACTCTTTCTACAACACTGCATTAGCTCTACAAGCAAATGTAGAGTAACTACATTTGCTTATTTGCTTATAGAGCTCACTGAAGCCCTGACTACAGGAAGATGTGGCTTAGTTTAATTCTATTCTGACTAGAAAACTTTATAATTAGTGGATAAGTCTAAGGTTATTTTGCCAAAGTCCAGATTTTTATTTAGCATCCCAAATTAAGCATTCCAGCGTATAATGTTCAGAAGTTATAGTGGAGAATAATGAAGAAAATAAACACAAATGTTCATTTTCCTTGGGCCAATTAGACTACTTAAGCAAACCACACAGGTCCTGATGTTAGTGTGGCAAATGGAAGAAGAGACAGGAGCAAGTTCATGATCCATGGTATTAAAGTGTGGCATAAAAGATTAATCACTGAAAGCTTTGCCTTAAAATTCCTCCAAATAAATTCAGTTTTGTGCAACAGTGACTAGCACTAGCTGTAAAAACAAACAAGCAACAAAAATGAAACTAAAGTTCTATTTATAGTTTGACACTATCTTTTATTATTATTATTATTATTTTTTTGAGATGGAGTCTTGCTCTGTCGCCCGGGTTGGAGTGCAGTGGTGTGATCTTGGCTCACTGCAACCCCCACCTTGCGAGTTCAAGGATTCTCCTGCCTCAGCCTCCAGAGTAGCTGGGACTACAGGCATGCGCCATTATGCCTGGCTATTTTTTTTTTTTTTTTTGTATTTGTATTTGTATTTGTAGTAGAGATGGGGTTTCACCATGTTGGCCAGGCTGGTGTCAAACTCCTGACCTCAGGTGATTTGTCTGCCTTGGCCTCCCAAAGTGCTGGGATTACTGGTGCGAGCCACTGCCCCCAGCCGATAATTAAATTAAAAAATTTTTTTTGTAGGAAGTTACAAGGACAACTTGAACTTCTTCTTGGTTCAATATGTGCCTATAATTTCAAGCATCTTTGAGAGCTATAGTACTTAGAATTTATGGATAGGTGGGAGAAAGTTGTTCTACATTCTTTAAGATATAAAAACCAAGATTTTTTTTTTTTTTTGAGATGGAGTCTTGCTCTGTTGCCAGGCTAGAGTGCAGTGACGTGATCTTGGCTCACTGCAACCTCCATCTCCCAGGTTCCAGTGATCCTCCTGCCTTAGCCTCCTGAGTAGCTGGGACTACAGGCGCGTGCCACCACGCCCAGCTAATTTTTTATATTTTTAGTAGAGATGGGGGTTTCACTATATTGGCCAGGATGGTCTCGATCTCTTGACCTCATGCTCTGCCTGCCTCGGCTTCTCAAAGTACTGGGATTACTGGTGCGAGCCACTGCCCCTGGCCGATAATTAAATTTAAAAATTATTTTTGTAGGAAGTTACAAGGACAACTTGAACTTCTTCTTGGTTCAATATGTGCCTATAATTTCAAGCATCTTTGACAGAGTACTTAGAATTTATGGGAGAGAGTTGTTCTACATTCTTTAAAATATAAAAACCAAGGTCACGTTTGATTTTCTCTGAATCTCTGCTTGTGGCATTCTCCTTCCCATCTGGAGTGCCCACTCCACCACCCCTGCCTTTTCCCATTCCGCCCATCTTTTGAGATTAGTTTCAGGTGTGACATCTTTTATAAAGTCTTCAATAACCCTCCAACTGAAGAACAGCACCCCCTTTTCAGGGCTCCCACAGGTCCCTCTTAGGAAGCTTAATCCCTTTAGCCAGATGATACAGCTACTGGCACACACATTTTCCTTCCACCAGATCTAAGCTCCTTGAGGAGCTTGTCTTCTCATCTCTGCATCTTCCACATTAATGAGCAGAAAGTGGTGCTCAGTAGATATTTAAAGAATCAGAGAATTTGTAAATAAATGGTCATTTGGTCTCTGTGACAATATATTGATGCCAGGGAACATGCTTCAAAAAAGAAAAAAACAGTCATGACAAGTGAGCAAACGCTTGCAGAAGAGACAAAAGCTTTGCTAGATGAGTCATAATTTCTTCACTGCACTCCAGCCTGGGCAACAGAGTGAGATTCTGTCTCAAAAAAAAAAAAAAAAAAAAAAAAGGCTTTGCTAGGTCTTTATTTTTTATTTTATTAGGTCTTTTTACAACTATGAGGTTTATTGACATTTAGTATGAATCTCAACTCTTCCTTCTACTCCTCACAAAACTTTTCAGCTACATGACCTTACAACAACCATAGCCTACTGAATTTTATATGAATTTGAACTATTAAAATGTCTCATATTTTAAAATAATTCACTCTTTCCTTTCTCCACTAACTTCAATGAAGGGAGAGATTTCTTAAACAATATACTAAAAAGGGTAAAGATAGATACATTTGTCGATTTTAAAATTAAAAACTTTTGTTAATTAAAGACATCATAGAATGAAAAGACAAGCCACAGAATTAGTGAAGATAATTGCAGCATGCATAATAAATAAAGGACTCTTTATCTGTTATATTTAAGTAAGTTACAGGTAGAGATTTTTAAAATTAAAATTTAAATTTTTTATAGAGATGGGGTCTTGCTATGTTGCTGAGGGTGGTCTTGAATTCCTGGGCCCAAGCTATCCTCCCAGCTTAGTCTCCCAAAGTGCTGAGATTACAGGTGTGAGCCACTGTGCCTGGCTTTATGAATAGAACTTTAGGCCGGGCGTGGTGGCTCACGCCTGTAATCCCAGCACTTTGGGAGGTGAGGCAGGCAGATCACCTGAGGTCAGGAGTTCGAGACCAGCCTGGCTAACATGGTGAACCTCCATCTCTACTAAAAAAACTACAAAGAAAAACAAAATTAGCCAGGCATGGTGGTGGGTGCCTGTAATCCCAGCTACTTGGGAGACTGAGGCAGAAGAATCGCTTGAACCCGGGAGGTGGAGGTTGCAGTGAGCCAAGATCACGCCCTGCACTCCAGCCTGGGCTACAGAGTGAGACTCTGTCTCAAAAAAGCAAAAACAAAAAACAAAAACACATAGAATTTTAAATGTGGGCAAAAAGACTTAAACAGGTACTTTACGAAAGGAAAATCCAAGTGGCCAATAAACATATGCAAATGTGCTCAATCTCAGCAAGTAATTAGGAAACTACATATGAAAGTCACACTGAGATCGCACTATATACTCTCAATCAGAATGGCAAAATTTAAAAGTATGATAATATTTTGTGTTGAGACAATGGTGACTCTGACACTCTGCTAGTAGGAGTGTACATGGAAACAATCTATTTGAAAATAATCTGGTACTTATCTAACAAAGCTAAAGAAGTGCCCTAGGACCCAGCAATTCTGCTTCTAGAAACTCACGTGTGCACCACGATCTCTGGTCATACTCAGAACACCATTGTTTGTCATAGCCAACAACTGGAGACAGCAAACCACCACCAGCAGAATGGACACATACATAGTAGAATGAATAAATAAACTGCTACACACGGCATGGGTAAAACTTACAATGTTAAGTGAAAGGAGCAACACATGAAAGAATATATATGATATGATTCCATTCATATAAAGTTAAAAAATAGGCAAAACTAAACTGTATTGTTTAGGGATTCATACATAAGTGGTAAAACTATTAGGCAAAGCAAGGATATGACTATCCTAAAAGTGGGGATAATGTTATCTCTGTGTGGAGGAAGTGAGTGTGATGGGGAGACACATGGGGTGCTTCTAGGGTGTGGGTGATATTCTATTCTTTTGGCCAGCTGTGATGACACAGGTCTTTGTACATAATTATGCACATTTGTGTTTTATGCACGATTTATTTATTTATTTATTTTGAGACAGAGCCTCACTCTGTTGCCCAGGCTGGAGTGCAGTGGTGCAATCTTGGCTTACTGCAACCTCTGCCTCCTGGGCTCAAGCGATTCTCATTCCTCAGCCTCCCAAGTAGGTGTGACCACAGGCATGTGACACCATGCCCAGCTAATTTTTGTATTTTTAGTACAGACAGGGTTTCGCTATGTTGGCCAGGCTGGTCTTGAACTCCAGGTAATTCACCCACCTGGGCCTCCCAAAGTGCTGGGATTATAGATGTGAGCCACCACACCCAGCGTGTGTTTTATGCACTTTCTATATGAGTGTTTTACGTCACAAAAATTGTTTTAAAATAGTATATTTAAGGGTGACATGTAGAAGAATAGTTGTAGATTTATACATGATAAAAAAGCTCCCTCCCCCTTTACATTTATTCTTTTGGAAAAATCAGTCTTGAATTTGTTGGGTCTTTTCTTCTGAGACGGAGTCTCACTCTGTCGCCCAGGCTAGAGTGCACGCAATCTTTGCCACCTCCGCCTCCCGGGTTCATGCCATTCTCCTGTCTCAGCCTCCTGAGTAGCTGGGACTACAGGCACCCGCCACCACGCCCGGCTAATTTTTTGTATTTTTAGTAGAGACAGGGTTTCACCGTGTTAGCCAGGATGGTCTCGATCTCCTGACCACGTGATCCGCCCGCCTCGGCCTCCCAAAGTGCTGGGATTACAGGCGTGAGCCACCGCGCCCGGCCGAATTTGTTGGGTTTTAAATGAGAAGTTTTTAGGAATTCATTCACCTGAATTCACTCTTCTTTAAATATATCCTGCGCTTTTCTGACATTGCTTTGCTTAAGGTTGCCAGAGAAAGCAAATAATCTGTGGTATTCATACTGCAAACATCCGCTCCCATGCACATAGTAGACATCACTAATCGAATGCCACATTCTTTTTTGCTGAGCTGGTTCTGGTCTCAGAATCCTTATTGCAGCGTTCCAGGCAGCCACTACCAACAGATTAGTGCTGGTATGTAAGAGGAAAACCATTTACTATTCCAAGTTAGCCCTATCTGCCACAAGGAATACTTTTCCTCTCTAAAACTGCTTCTGGAAGCACTACTCTTTCATCACGGTGCCCCCTCAGACATCATGAGCTTCACAGACCTACTATCCTTCTTGATTGATTCCTCTACTATATTCACCTGCCTTATAGTCAACTCTTTTTTCATTATTGCTTCCCTGAGGAGCAATATTCAGATATTTTCCCCCAAATATCTCCCCATTAAAATTTAATACCAAAGATATGCTGTATATCTGTGTATATGCTGTGTGGCCTTTTGGAGGGCCACAAACCATTGTAATAGCTGAGATTTTTTTCACCCCCTCGCACTCTCAATAACCAATTTTCATCATCTTGGGGATATATCCCTCCCATTGAGAATACATGCTCTAGACCTTCATGGCAGGACCTGTCATGAACTGAGTTGTTTCTCAAAGCAGAGTATGAGTTCCTGTATGTCTGCCCCTAGAGTGGGTAAAATATTGTCTTGCACATATTAGGCACTCAAGAAATATTTGAGTTGAACAGAAAGAACATTCTTGTTAAAATAAATGCATGAATCTGTATCAGTTTCAATACAACTAAGCCAGTTTCAAAAGAGTGGGTTTATCCGTAACTGCTCAGTCACTTGTGAAATATACTCTTATAAAAAGCTTTCATTTATAGTTCCAAAATTCATTAGACTAGAAGAAATAGAATTGGTAATCTGTATTTTATGTTAACTTTTGCTTCATCTTACACATTAATTAATTGTCGTGGCTTAACATTTGCAACCCAAAAGTAAGTGAGTTAATTCTTGCTTTTGAAAACTGAAATAAAATTTTGCTTTTTAAAAGGAGAATTATAAAATTAAATTTTGGCTTCCAACTTTGCAGCTATGTGCTTAGACACAAAGTTCCTTTGCCTGTGACCCTGAATTTGTTTCTCAGGTATCAGTATGTGTTAAAAATAAAGAAAAGGGCACTGCTACAGTTTAGTTGTCCCAACTCCTCCCCACCCCACAAAATGTTTAACATTTATGTTCAGATGAGAAAGAGTGGTAACTGGAAGTATATATAATAGACAAAATTGATTATTTTAAGAATGTGGCCTTATCAAAATACTGCTCACAGCAAGATTACTATGAGTTTAACTCATGATGGAATTACATGACACTGTTTCTGCAGAATTTAAATTAGTAAGAGCAGAGAACTGCATTAGAATGGGCCAAATCCTAACCTCTCCCTCAACTGCATATATATAAATGTGCAACATCTGCTTTGGCTGCCACATGAAGATTGAGATTGAGATTGGGACTCCACAGACTTCCAGTGCTTCTGAGCTGTGATGCCCAAGAGGCTGTTGGGCCTGTTCTACAGGGGCTGCAGGAAATGGAAGAGGGGAGAAGAGCTCAGCATCACAGTGAGAAGACCAATTTCTCTTGTTATTCACATCTTGTCTTTAGAGACCAGACTTTTTTTTTTTTTTTTTTTTTTGAGACAGAGTCTCACTCTGTTACCCAAGCTGGCATGCAGTGGCATGATGTTGGCTCACTGCAACCCCTGCCTCCCAGGTTCAAGTGATTCTCGTGCCTCGGCCTCCTGGGTAGCTGGAACTACAGGTGCACACCACCACGCCCAGCTAACTTTTTTTTGTATTTTTAGTAGAGACGGGGTTTCACCATGTTGGCTAGGCTGGTCTCAAACTCCTGACCTCAAGTGATCTGCCTTCTTTGGCCTCCCAAAGTGATGGGATTACAGGCATGAGCCACTGTGCCTGGCTGGGACCAGACTTTTTTTTTTTTAATAGTTTAAGTTCTGGGGTACATGTGCACAACGTGCAGGTTTGTTACATAGGTATATGTGTGCCATGTTGGTTTGCTGCACCCATCAAATCATCATTTACATTAGGTATTTCTCCTAAAGCTATCCCTCCCCCAGCTCCCCACCCCACAACAGGCCCCAGTGTGTGATGTTCCCCTCCCTGTGTCCATGTGTTCTCATTGTTCAATTCCCACCTATGAGTGAGAACATGCGGTGTTTGGTTTTCTCTTCTTGTGTTACTTTACTGAGAATTATGGCTTCTAGTTTCATCTATGTCCCTTCAAAGGACATGAACTCATCCTTTTTTTATGGCTGCATAGCATTCCATGGTGTATATGTGTCACATCTTCTTTATCCAGTCTATCATTGATGGGCATTTGGGTTAGTACCAAGACTTTGCTATTGTGAACAGTGCTACAATAAACATATGTGTGCATGTGTCTTTATAGTAGTATGATTTAGAATCCATTGGGCATATACCCAGTAATGGGATCACCGGGTCAAATGGTATTTCTAATTCTAGATCCTTGAGGAATCGCCACACTGTCTTCCACATGGTTGAACTAATTTACAGTCCCACCAACAGTGTAAAAGCGTCCCTGTTTCTCCACATCTTCTCCCGCATCTGTTGTTTCTTGACTTTTTAATGATCACCATTCTAACTGGTGTGAGATGGTATCTCATTGTGCTTTTGATTTGCATTTCTATAATGACCAGTGATGATGAGCATTTTTTCATAAGTTTGTTGGCTGCATAAATGTCTTCTTTTGAGAAGTGTCTGTTCATATCCTCCACCCATTTTTTGATTGGGTTGTTTGTTTTCTCCTTGTAAATTTGTTTAAGTTCTTTGTAGATTCTGGATATTAGCCCTTTGTCAGATGGGTAGATTGCAAAAATTTTCTCCCAATCTGTAGGTTGCCTGTTCACTCTGCTGATAATTTCTTTTGCTGTGCAGAAGCTCTTTAGTTTAATTAGATCCCGTTTGTCTATTTTGGCTTTTGGTGTTTTAGTCATGAAGTCTTTGCCCATGCCTATGTCCTGAATGCTATTGCCTAGGTTTTCTTCTAGGGTTTTTATGGTTTTAGGTCTTACATTTAAGTCTTTAATCCATCTTGAGTTAATTTTTGTATAAGGTGTAAGGAAGGGATCCAGTTTCAGCTTTCTACATATGGCTAGCCAGTTTTCCCAGAACCATTTATTAAATAGGGAATCCTTTCCCCATTTCTTGTTTTTGTCAGGTTTGTCAAAGATCAGATAGCTGTAGATATGCAGCATTATTTCTGAGGTCTCTGTTCTGTTCTCTTGGTCTATATCTCTGTTTTGGTACCAGTACCATGCTGTTTTGTTTACTGTAGCCTTGTAGCATAGTTTGAAGTCAGGTAGCGTGATGCCTCAGCTTTGTTCTTTTGGCTTATGGTTGTCTTGGAAATGTGGGCTCTTTTTTGGTTCCATATGAACTTTAAAGTAGTTTTTTCCAATGCTGTGAAGAAAGTCATTGGTAGCTTGATGGGGATGGCATTGAATCTATAAATTATCTTGGGCAGTATGGCCATTTTCATGATATTGATTCTTCCTATCCATGAGCATGGAATGTTCTTCCATTTGTTTGTGTCCTCTTTTATTTCGTTGAGCAGTGATTTGTAGATCTCCTTGAAGAGGTCCTTCACGTCCCTTGTAAGTTGGATTCCTAGGTATTTTATTCTCTTTGAAGCAATTGTGAATGGGAGTTCACTCATGATTTGGCTCTCTGTTTGTCTGTTATTGTGTATAGGAATGCTTGTGATTTTTGCACATTGATTTTGTATCCTGAGACTTTTCTGAAGTTGCTTATCAGCTTAAGGAGATTTTGGGCTGAGATGATGGGGTTTTCTAAATATACAATCATGTCTTCTGCAAACAGAGACAATTTGATCTCCTCATTTCCTAATTGAATACCTTTTATT
The DNA here is from genome assembly GCF_009828535.3 of Hylobates moloch. Classification (NCBI taxonomy): domain Eukaryota; kingdom Metazoa; phylum Chordata; class Mammalia; order Primates; family Hylobatidae; genus Hylobates; species Hylobates moloch. The sequence goes on along the minus strand of NW_026652276.1, from coordinate 44,691,125 downwards.
TCTTTCTCTTGCCTGATTGCCCTGGCCAGAACTTCCAATACTATGTTGAATAGGAGTGGTGAGAGAGGGCATCCTTGTCTTGTGCTAGTTTTCAAAGGGAATGCTTCCAGTTTTTGCCCATTCAGAGTGATATTGGCTGTGGGTTTGTCACAAATAGCTCTTATTATTTTGAGATTATCTTCCATCAATACCTAGTTTATTGAGAGTTTTTAGCATGAAGTGCTGTTGAATGTTGTCAAAGGCCTTTTCTACATCTATTGAGATAATCATGTGGTTTTTGTCATTGGTTCTGTTTATGTGATGGATTACATTTATTGATTTGTGTATGTTGAACCAGCCTTGCATCCCAGGGATGAAGCCGACTTGATTGTGGTGGATAAGCTTTTTGATGTGCTGCTGGATTCGGTTTGCCAGTATTTTATTGATGATCTTCATATCATTGTTCATCAGGGATATTGGCTTAAAATGTTCTTTTTTTGTTGTGTCTGTGCCAGGTTTTGGTATCAGGATGATGCTGGCCTCAAAAATGAGTTGGGGGGAGTCCCTCTTTTTCTATTGATTGAGATAATTTCAGAAGGAATGGTACTAGCTCCTCTTTGTACCTCTGGTAGAATTTGGCTGTGAATCCATCTGGTCCTGGACTTTCTTTGGTTGGTACGCTATTAATTATTGCCTCAATTTCAGAACCTGTTATCGGTCTAGTCAGAGATTCAACTTCTTCTTGGTTTAGTCTTGGGAGGGTGTATGTGTCCAGGAATTTATCCATTTCTTCTAGATTTTCTAGTTTATTTGCATAGAGGCATTTATAGTATTCTCTGATGGTAGTTTGTATTTCTGTGGGATCGGTAGTGATATCCCCTTTATCATTTTTATCGTGTCTATTTGATTCTTCTCTCTTTTCTTCTTTATTAGTCTGGCTAGCGGTCTATGTACTTTGTTGGTCTTTTCAAAAAACCAGCTCCTGGATTCATCGATTTTTTTGAAGGGTTTTTTATGTCTCTATCTCCTTCATTTCTGCTCTGATCTTAGTTATTTCCTGTCTTCTGCTAGCTTTTGAATTTGTTTGCTCTTGCTTCTTTAGTTCTTTTAATTGTGATGTTAGAGTGCCGATTTTAGATCTTTCCTGCTTTCTCTTGTGGGCATTTAGTGCTATAAATTTCCCTCTACCCATTGCTTTAAATGTGTCCCATATATTCTGGTATGTTGTGTCTTTGTTCTCATTGGTTTCGAAGAACATCTTTATTTCTGCCTTCGTTTTGTTATTTACCCAACAGTCAATAAGGTGCAGGGTGTTCAGTTTCCATGTAGTTGTGCGGTTTTGAATGAGTTTCTTAACCCTGAGTCCTAATTTGATTGCGCTGTGGTCTGAGAGACAGTTTGTTGTGATTTCTGTTCTTTTACATTTGCTGAGGAGTGTTTTACTTCCAATTATGTGGTCAATTTTAGAATAAGTGTGATGTGGTGCTGAGAAGAATGTATATTCTGTAGATTTGGGGTGGAGAGTTCTGTAGATGTCTATTAGGTTCACTTGAGGATCAGGTTTTTTAATGTTTTTGGTATAGTACAACTTGATTCAGCTGGACCAAAAGTTCCCTGCCTTTAAATTCTGCCTTCTAGATATAAATGAATGCATGTCTTTCTTCTATCCTGTGTTCTAAAGTTCTCTCTCTCTCTCTCTCTCTTGCCTCCTCCCTTACCCTTCTCGCTTTCTCTCTCTCAATGTAAGGTTAGAATTCAGTGTTTCTGAAAGTGCAAAAAAATTGCTTTGGGATTCCTGTTACAATGTACATTCCTGCCCACACTCTAGAATTGGAGAGGGGAGCCATGCTGCTGTTTTGAGGTAACCAAACAGAGGGAACTTTGGCTCTTCCTTCTCCTTTATTTTGGTGGTTTAACAATATTAACTGCTAGCTCAGCTAGTTTGGTTCTCCACCAAATTTGCTCTGAAGAGTTTAATGTCAACTTTCACCTTGAACTCTTGAAGGAAAAAGGATTGAGCCCATTGGTATTATTAATAGTGATAACAATTAAGAAGGGATTCTGGCATGTTTTCAGGACCAACAACAATAACTCTGGAATCATGTGGTGATATAAGATTACAGCATCATGACATTTCCATGGTAATGCAGCTTTAAACCCTAGTGGTGTGATATTGCCTAGGGTAATCGAAGCAACAACTTTAACCTAGGGATATACTGTATCTATGTAATCCAATAACAGGATATATTTGAGTGAGGGAAAAACAGCTTATATATAGGCCATTCAAGTATGGCTTAGGTGATAGAAGAGTAGGGAAAATGTTGAAATTACTTAAGACTCTGTTGTTGCATATAAGACAAACACATGTAAGGAATAATGTTTTCACTGACAGTCATTTTAAGTTATGTTTCAACATGTGGGCTGCAAAAAGAAGATGATAGACATTCGTTTTTCTGGGTGTGAGAATATGTGTAAGCAGATATCTTAATAATGTCATTATGTATTTCTGTTGCTTTTATTATCTTGTCATCTTCAGTGCTGATTTTGTATATAGTGAACTACAGTATTTACATTTTCTGAAACATCCTGATTTAGGACAGGCCAAGCTATCATCCCTGAACATTGGTTTCAACTTATCAGAAATTTTGGTTCTGCTAAGGATTACGTCCCAAAACATTAGCCCTAAGTCATTAGCTTAATATGCCCAGGCCCTTATAGGTACTTTGCATGTATTATCTTAGTCACAGTGATAATCCACTGAAGTTGATATTATTGTCCCATTTTTCAAATAGGGAAATTTATCTTAAAAAGTTTAGATGACTTGCCCAAATCATACAGCTAAACCATGATGAAGCTATAATTAAAACAAGATCTGCTTAGCTCCAAAGCCTGGGTGGCTCGTAACCATTCCTCTAGTTTCAGAGACTAAAAACTTTGGGCTCTATCCTCTACTTTGACCAAGGTCAACTGTATGTAACACTTTTCTTTATTTGTAAAGATGACATCATTGACCATGATTACTATCATTGTGTGTACTGAAGCAGCTAAGAACAGCATGTGACTTGTCACAGGAACAGTATATTTGCACAAGAATAAAAAGGCAGAGGATAAATAAGCTTTACCAACAATCCTTGTTACCAAATGACCTTCATCCTATATTTCCTGTGTTGCAGGCACTTGGCAGGACTCAAATTACAAAATGCAAAGGAACAAAATAAACACCAATATTGCACAATGCTCCTTGGCATACAAAAGAAGAGTAGACATTGTGTGTTGTAGTGAGCCTTGTTGCATAATGGCAATTACTGTTAAAATTACATTTTTCTGCTATCTTCTATACAGAGTTAGTAGCATTTTCCTAAATGGAAATCTGTTAAGTAGTGATGATGCTGCCCTCTAATCTCTTTAGTATTTGATGATCCCATCCAACTTTGACAGTTTAAAATGTCTCTTCTTTTTAATATTCCTATAGAACCTATAGACTAAGACACCTCATCTAGCCCTTGATTAGTTACTGTATTATATTACACAATACATAAGCTTGATCTGCTCTGACCAGAATATAAGTCCCGCGTTTTGTACATATGAAACGTAAGCTTAACCAGCTCACAAGATCCTTCAGGGCCAGAAACCATGTACAGCTTCCACATATTTTTATTGATTGATTGACTTTTTGCCTTTTAAATTTGATTTTTAAAATTAAAAATTCAGAATGACGTGGCAGAGGTAAGAGAAGGAGCATCTGAATGCTGAGAAGAGTTTGGCTGGAGATGGTTGGAGAGGAGATCGGCTGCTGGACGGTCAAACTCCAGAAGATGATCATCTTCCCACTGCATCCCACCTCCACCCTCAATAAAACCTGCACAATCACCATCCTCAATTCCCTGTGCAACTTGGTTCTTCCTGGACGCTGGACAAGGACCTAGGTACTGAGAGGACACTGAGCTGGTTAACACTTAAGCCATCTGCAGATGGCAAAACTAAAAGAGCACTGTAACACATGCCTACTTGGGCTTTGGGAGTGGCAGGCACCCACCCCTAGATGCTGCCATGCGGCTGGAGCCCCAGAGCACTCGCCCCAGCTCCTGCACCTGCCCATCTGTGTGCTTCCCCTCCCATAAGTGGTTTGAGCATGCAGAGGGTGAACAGACAAGCCACACCCCTGTCACACATCCTGCAAGGTTGAGGGTGGGGGTGTCATAGAATTCTCTCATTTCATGAAGACTGAATCTTGAGAATTACTACTGTTCTGTTATTGATAGGTATGTCACAGAGTACAAAAGGTTGGGAAATCATGCTTCAAGGAGTCATCACTCAATTTGAGAACAGTTACTACAGATCTCTGGGAAGAAAAGTAGCTTAATTGCTTTGCTTACTTCAAACATTCCTTTTTTGTTCTTTAAACTTGATTATCTTTACTTTATATCCACCTTAATTGCTTTCCCTACCTGAAGAAGGTGTGGGTTTCAGATAAAGCCATGCCAATCAAAGGTTTTTAAATGTTGTGGGGTACTGGGATACTGGACAGGGCTAAGTTGCTAAACCGAGAAGGCCAGAAAAGGTGGGTGAAGTGGGTTAGGCTAAGGAAGGGGAAGTTGCCTTCCTTAGTCACACCTGCCAATCACTCAGAATGTTGAATCATAATTGACTCTGCTAAAAGGGAAGGCCTCGTTGGTACTGTGCTGTCCTCTGCAGGTAGTCACCTGCCCGGGCAGGACAGCCTTGGCAGTCAGTCATTTCCTGGATGCCAAAGCGGGCAGAGGACACATCTCTGGGTCCCAGGAATAGTAAAGCATCTTACACAATGACTTGCTTGGTCTCTGTTTCCCTCTCTCAAAAAAGTAAGATTCAATTTTTCCTTTCCAAGAAAGTTAGTAAAAGGAGAAAAGGAAAAGCAAAGTTAGTACTTAAAATATTGGCATTTGGTTCTAATGTAGGTATTTATTTTAATGGCAACAGCTACCAAGTCCATGTGCCAAGGGGAACTAACTCACCACACTGGAGGGGAGGTGGCAGAAGCGCTCCTCCATCCTGCTCACTCCGGAACCCTACTGTGTCCTAAACCTGGCTGTGGGCTGGGGTGAGAACAGTTTTGGATATGTGCTGCAGAGCCTAACAGCTTATACATCTATAATGCCAAGGACTAGATTTACTAACCTCTAAGGTCCATAAAATCAAGTTAGAAGCTCAGTGTAATGTTTTCTGTAGGCATTAAACAAATATTTGTTGAATTGAACTATCTAACAAATGAAGTTATATATTAGAATTAAATAATAGTATGTAAGGGTGCTTTTGCCTTACCTGTCATGTCTCAATACAGGTGTGGGCAACACGCTTGTCAGAAGCCATCCGAATTCAGCTAGAGTGTGCAGCAGGGGGCCATAATCTGTTTTGATTTCACATCCCTGCATGAATAAGTATAAGAACTCATAGTCTAATGGCAAAGACAACCAACTACACAATTACAACAAAGGATGATGCATGTTAGGATGAGGGGAGTTCACTTTCATCCGCTGCAGCCTTCCTGGGCTTCATGTTCTGCTCTGCTTCCTTCTAATAATTGAACCAAGTTAGAAACACTGGTAATGGAGAGAGGTTTCCATCCCTTTGTCCGAAGTTTGGGCCTTCCTTTGGTCTTGTTAGGGTGGTGGTTCTCGAAATTTAATATATGGGGCTGGGGAGCTGGGAATCTGCATTTTATTTTATTTTATTTTATTTTAAGAGAGGGTCTCATTCCTACATCCAGGCTAGGGTGCAGTGGCACAATCATAACTCACTTTAACCTCAATCTCCTGGGCTCAAACTATCCTCCTGCCTCTGCCGCCTGAGTAACTGGGACTACAGGTGCATGACACTATGCCTGGTTAATTTTAAAATTTTTTGTAGAGATGGGGTCTCACTATGTTGCCCAGGCTGGTCTTGAACTCCCGGGCTCAAGTTATCCTTCCATTTCACCTTCCTAAAGTGCTGGGGTTACAGATGTGAGCCACTGTGCCAGGCAGAGTCTGCATTTTAACACAAGTTCCTTAGCGGATTTGGATCTAGAACACATTTTCAGAAATACTGGTCTTGGGACCAGGAAGTGAGGATAAGAGTGGAGAGTGACGATAGTGGTATTGAAGATGAGAGGTGCTTGGGTGTGGGGAGTCTTTTCACTGCTTTTTTCTTAATTTGGAATTGAGTTTTGCTAGGAGCTTTACCTCTTCCCCCAAATCCTTTTTCGCCACTCAATGGGTTTTCTAGTTTCTTTGAAAATGGGCTATGTCTCTTTAATCTGTGTAAGGTCAGAAAGGTAAAAGTATCCCTGAAACAGCCTGTCAGGGAGGGCCTCATACACAAAACAGAATATACCTGAATTCAGTGTGTACACCTCAAAGACAGTCCATTCAGTGACATCTGAATTCAGGGTGCACAACATCAGCAGCAATGTCATCTCTGTTTGTGAAGGACAATGCTGTGTGTACATATTTGGCCTGGCGAGAGAGAGAACATCTTTTGGATATTTTTGCCTTTGAAAGCATTCATAAGATTAAAAAAAACCTCAGTCACATTGGTTGATTGGAGATAAAACACTAGTTGAGTGACCGAATTTTTTTCTTTCAATCAGTTGTCACAGAATGCTGTAAAGAGAAGCTCAGTGCCAGGAGATGGTTTTTTGGTTTAAAATTTTTGGGAACTTACTGCTACTTATGCATAGTTAATTATTTCTTTATCTTGCAAAAACTTTTAACATTGGATAAAGCAAATTACCTTTTCACAAATCCGAAAGAAGTTTGTTCATGCATTTGTGATGAGATTCTAAACACTAAACAAATATGTGTTTAAGGATACTGCATGTGCTAGGCACTGAAGATCTATAACATGTAAAATAAAATATATATAGCCTGGGCAACATGGCGAGACCCCGTCTCTACAAAAAATACAAAAAAATTAGCTGAGTATGGTGGTGCATGCCTGTAGTCCCAGCTACCTGGGAGGCTGAGGTTGGAGAATCACCTGAGCCAGGGGAAGTCGAGGCTGCAGTGAGCTGTGATGGTGCCACTGCACTCCAGCCTGGGTAACAGAGTAAGGCCCTGACTCGAAAAAAAAAAAAAAAAAAAACAAAACCCAAACCAAACATATATATATTATATATATTATATTTATATATGTAAAGCTAAATTGTCAGAAAACTGCAGCTCACCTCAATAACAGTCCATTGTTCTACTACGATGGCATCATTTCCTTTCCTACTAGAACCTGGAACTCCAGAACCTTCTTCTTCATAGATAAAAAATCCTTCCAAAGATTTAGGCAAATGTTCCCCTGTGAGGAAGAGGATACAATGAAGAAGGGTTGTAAATACTAAGTGGCTCGTAAAACCATCTAAATCCTTAAATAACTCATATAGGAAACTGAAGAAAAAACATTTCAATTAAAAAACATTTGTTTTGGCTGAATCAATAATCTCCTCCTCTTGGAAAGTTTTTCTTTCTCCCCAAAGATCAACACTTTTTTTTTTTTTTTTTTACTTCACTGAATTAAAATCCAACTATACACATAAAAACTACAATAGCAAAAACAAGATAAAATAGTGTGGCACAGTGAGAAGCGAGTGGAAAATCAATCTAAAAGCATCTGGAAGTGATCTTCATTTTGAAATCAAAATTTGGTTTCGGATCTATACGTTGTATGCATGTTAATTATAACCATTAAGAGAAATAGCATAAAAATGTTCATATTTGAAATTAAAGGCATGATACTAAAATTAATGCTAGGTAAGATTACTTCAAAAGACCTAAACACAGAACAATTCTTTACCTCAATGATGGGTTAAAAAAAAAAAAAAAGAAAAGCAGGGACAGGAAGACCCTAAACAGAAGTCATTGTCAAAAGAATTCCTGCTGGGAAGGAAGTTTTAAGGGAGGGCCTCTCTGACTTTTTCTTGAATAGTTGACAATAACCAGCTGGCCTACACAAACTGATTTTATGGAAGTTCTTTTGTCTCCTATTTTGCTATAGGAGACATTTTTCCCATGGTCATGTGCTGGTTAAACATTTCGATTTTTGTGCAGCACAATGTCACATTAAAGTTTCTGTGGTTGACAGCTCTCTAAATTCTAAAGGCCTGCAGAGTTTTCAAACGATCTTTTAAGCTTAAAGATAAAAAAGACAAAAGTAATTTTAATGTAATTTTCTGTTTTAATTTTCATTATCAGGCTATACATTTTAAGAGATAAATCATTATTATTATTTTTTTGACATCATTCATGGTTAGGGCAGAACACCATGAAGAATTTGCATTGTTCAGAGTGGTTCCCAAGAACCCAGTAGGCCGGGCACAGTGGTTCACGCCTGTAATCCCAACACTTTGGGAGGCCGAGGCAGGCAGATCACCTGAGGTCGGGAGTTCGAGACCAGCCTGACCAACATGGAAAAAACCCATATCTACTAAAAATACAAAATTAGCTGGGCATGGTGGCACATGCCTGTAATCCTGGCTACTCGGGAGGCAGAGGAAGGAGAATCTCTTGAACCTGGGAGGGGGAGACTGCGGTGAGCCGAGATCGTGCCATTGCACTTCAGCCTGGGTGACAGAGCAAGACTCCATCTCAAAAACAAAACAAAACAAAACAGAAAAATGAAAAGCAAACAAAAAACCCAGTAAAGTTTAGTTTCCTAGTTCAAATTGGTTTTCTAATTACAATATCTATTTCATTTCCTTTAAATGTACTTATTTACTGTCACACCGAAGTGACCAGTGGAATCAAATTTGTTTCTGATTGAAAGTTTAGGGCATCACTAGATCATCTTTACAATTGTACATGCCCCAAGTTCCCTTTTAGAGGTATGTGTTTTAAAATTGTATCCTTTGATAATTAAATAGTTAATTATAATCTCCTTTCTTACTTTGGGATCATATAATGTGAAAACTCTGGGCTTTGTGGCTCGAGGTGTGTTTTCTTGCTCTCAATATTGGGAGGCGCTAGCACAGTCCCACCTTGCTTTATTGTGCTTTGCTTTACTGTGTTTTGCAGATACCATTTTTTTTTTTTTTCCAAATTGAAGGTTTGTGGCAATCCTGCATTGAGCAAGTCTATTAGTGCCATTTTTCCAAAGGTGTGTACTCACTTCATGTGTTGGTGTCACATTTTAGTAATTTTTGCAATATTTCAAACTTTTTCATTATTATTTTATCTGTTATGGTGGTCTGTGATCAATGATCTTTGATGTTACTATTGTAATTGTTTTGGGCCACCGGGAACCATGCCCATATAAAATGGTGAATTTAACTGATAAATGTTGTGGGGGTTCTGACTGCTTCACTGACTGGCTCTTCCCCCATCTCTCTCCCTCTCCTCGAGCCCCCCATTCACTGAAATTAGGCCAATTAATAACCCCGAAATAGCCTCTAGGTGTTCAAGTGAAAAGAAGAGTCACAAGTTTCTCATTTTAAATTGAAAACTGGGAATGATTATTAAGCTTAGTGAGGAAGACATGTCAAAGCTGAGACAGGCGGTAAACAAGGCCTCTTGTGTCAGTTAGCCAAGTTGTGAATGTAAGGGAAAAGTTCTTGAAGGAAAATAAAAGTGAATGAATGATAAGAAAGCAAAACAGACTTCTTGATGATGGAGACGGTTTTAGTGGTCTGGATAGAAGATCAAACCAGCCACAAGCAGTCCCTTAAGCCAAAGCCTAATCCAGAGCAAGATCCTAACTCTCTTCCATTCTATGAAGGCTGAGAGAGGTGAGGAAGCTGTGGAAGAATGGTCGGAAGCCAACAGAGGTTGGTTCATGAAGTTTAAGGAAAGAAGCTGTCTCCATAACATAAAATTGCCAGGTGAAGGAGTAAGTGCTGATGTAGAAGCTGCAGCAAGTTATCTAGAAGATCCAGCTAAGAGAATAGATAAAGGTGGCTACAGAAAACTACAGATTTTTATTATTTATATCTTTTTAATTTATTTATATTTATATTTATTATATTATTATAAATTATATATTATATTATATTTATTTATATATTTTTAATTTATATTTATTTATTTTGAGACAGGGTCTCACTCTTTCACTCAGGCTTGGGTGCGGTGGCGTGTTCTCGACTCACTGCAACCTCTACCTCCCCAGGCTCAAGCAATTTTCCTGCCTCAGCCTTCCAAGTAGCTGAGATTACAGGCACACACCACCACACCCAGCTAATTTTTGTATTTTTAGTACAGATGGGGTTTCACCATGTTAGCCAGGCTGGTCTCGAACTCCTGACCTCAAATGATCCACCCGCCTCAGCCTCCCAAAGTGTTGGGATTACAGGCGTGAGGCACCGCTCCCGGCCTAAAACTACAGATTTTCAATGTCAGTAAAACAACCTTACAGTGGAAGATGTCATCCAGGACTTTCATTGCTAGAGAGAGGAAGTCAATGCCTGGCTTCAAAACTTCGTAGGACACGCTGACTCTCTTGTTAGGGACGAATGCAGCTGGTGACTTTAAGTTGAAGCCAATGCTCATTTACTATTCTAAAAATCCTAGGGACCTTAAGAATTATGCTAAATCTACTCTGCTTGTGATCTAGACATGGAAAACAAAGGCTGGATGACAGCACATCTGTTTATAGCATGGTTTACTGAATATTTTAAGCCCACTATTCAGACCTACTGCTCAGGAAAAAAGATGCCTTTCAAAATATTATGCTTATTGACAATGTACTTGGTCACCTAAGAGCTCTGATGAAGATATACAAGAAGATTAATGTTTTCATGCCTGCTAACACAACATCCATTCTGCAGCCCACGGATCAAGGAGCCATTTTGACTTTCAAGTCATGCATTTAAGAAATACATTTTGTAAGGCTATAGCTGCCATAGATAGTGATTCCTCTGATGGATCTGGGCAAAATAAATTAAAACCTTCTGGAAAGGAGTCACTATTCTAGATGTCATTAAGAACATTTATGATTCATGGGAGGAGGCCAAAATATCAACATGAACAGGAGTTTGAAAGAGGTTGACTCCAATTTTCATGGATGACTTTGAGGGCTTCAAGATTTCAGTGGAGAAAGTAATTGCAGATGTGGTGAAAATAGTGAGAGAGCC